>NC_135763.1:23206632-23278182 GCF_052425735.1 Oculina patagonica | reverse complement strand
CCAAACTAAAACGCTCGGTACATGTACGCTTATTATTCCAGGGCTCAAAATAATTTTTGGATACTGACCGGTCATGTTGACCGGCCAAATCAATTTTTGCTCGGTCATGTCTCGTTTTTGACCGTTCAAAATATTGAGTATTTACTTGTTTATCGAGCTTCCTATAAGATGCCCTCTTTTAAAAGTTCTTTTTCTTCAAGACTGCCAAGAGATTAGCGAGAAAGCCGTGTACGTGACCGGTCAAAATGACCGCCGAACCAAAATTTTGTCCGGACAAATCGTCATTTTGGCCGGACATTGTCCGTTGACCGGCCGTTATTTTGAGCCCTGTATTCGTACATGTTATCAGAGCAGTAAGTGGATCTGTAAGCAACGAAGCTAAAACGCGCGGTACATGTACGCTTTTTATTTGTATATCTTATCAGAGCAGTAAATGAGTGGATCTGCAAGTAACGATGCAGCTAAAACGCGCGGTACATGTACGCTTATTATTCGTACATCTTATCAGTACAGTAAATGGTTGGATCTGCAAAGCTAACGAAGCTAAAACGCGCGGTGCATGCACGCTTATTAATCGTACGTCTTTTCAGAGTAGTAAATGGTTGGATCGGCTAGAAACGAAGCTAAAACGCGCTGGGTAGCTAGCCTGTGTAGCTGACGGTTCACTTGATATGGCTTTCGATCAATTGCTGTCAAAAACAATCTCGACAACCCTCTGTGATTGGCTACTTTACTGACAGGAAATTGACGACGTTTCGCGCTTTCAGGCGCGAAATGTGTTTCTTCAGAGGATCCTTCACCTTATACCTGAGGCAGTGCAGGTTTATATTTTTAGAATCGTTGGAAAAGTGTGCTGTATGTATACATGCTCTACCGTCGCCATCAAACCGGGGAGATCGAAGATTAGAATTTGAAGATGCAAATGTCAATCGCTTAGTTACGTGAGTTTATCTTCGCTCAGTTTTGGAAGTATTGACCACAGAAGGCATGATCTGACCACGAGGAGTTCGCGCTTGTTGTTTGTTGATGGACACATTAGAAGAAAACTTTAGAACGGAATTTCCGTTGGTTTTTTTTTTTCGCTTGTTTGGTTTTGTTGCTAGAGGAGGAGAACGTAGGATTCTGATGTTGACAAATCTAGCCGCTCTGTCTGCAAAGAAATTCCTTATTACAAATCTACACGCCAAGCCGCGGGTTATAAACTGCCATTCAATACTGCAAATCTTGGAAAAAGGATATTGGACGAACCTTACATTCAGTTAATCTTGATGTTTCTTGTGTTGGAATTCCGGTAAAACACATATAAATGAGGTGAGCCAATTATCTGATTAAAGAAAAAAGTTTGTATTCCCATGCCGATGGCCAGTTCATTTGAATGGTTTTTTATTTGCAGATAATTTCACGAAGTTTTCCCGTTTTTCGTTAGCCTTTTTATAGCTAAAACGTGTTCTTTGGTTTCCGATTGACTTTTAATAGTAGTGGCCGGGAAAGCAGACGTTAATAAAGCTGACAGCTGGGAAAATTTCTTCCCGCGAAAACTATGTTTTAGCGCTAAATGTGTCCACAGCGAAGGAGTCCACGTTCACAGCAGTTTAATTTGCACTGCTTTTGATTTACGGCGGAAAAATTCGCTGAGAAGTTCGAAAATCCATTTGTTGCTTTAATACAGGAAAATTAACTCACGGCGTCCCTTTGGTAGAAAGTTTTAGGATAGAACAATTCCATGAAATGTGTTTGTTTGTTTATGAACTTTGGTCGAGCTCTCGCTTGACGTGGTTGAAGAGAAATACACATTGAAGAACTTGATTGCGCTTTTTGGAGAGAAGTTGGCTCAAAACTGCGCAGAACTTCTGTATTTGGAACTACGTACAGGCGAATATTAGAGATCCGTGATGATATTTTTTTTTATTTTTAATCGATACTCATTGCTGTGAAAAAAGCAATACAAAACGCCAAATCATAAATTCGCAGCCGTGTTTATATTAAATTTGATTTCGTTTTGCTCTGCTTAAAATTGACCTTGGATAAGCCATATCTTTGAGATCAATTAGAATACTTCTGCTTAGGCTGGTTCAAACTTTTGGTTGATTTAGGATGTGCATGAAACTATTTTTAACTTGCTAAAAATAAAAGAGGCCGGATTGCAAATTTAGCCGTCACGTAGTCACGAAACCGCTACCTTCGCACTGCGCTATTTTGACCGCAAGTGATGGTTGAAAAGTTTGGAGTTTTCGGTCTTTTATTACTTGCTGTAAAAGGTTATCTTGGAAAGTTTGAGAAGAAATTATTTCAACTATATAAACATATTCTTTCTGTTTTAGGAAGTTTAACGCGGCCAATTCCCACGTCAAGTTTATTTTAAAACTTATCTTAGAAATTCGATACTCGGGCCATCTTCTCCCTTGGATCGAAAACTTTCTTTGGGTGCGATAAACGTGGTACATGTATACGTTTGATTTCCTGAAAATATAGCCACGTACGGATATTATCCGTACAATTCAACGTTTATTATCCGTAAGTCTCACACTTTTCATTTTAGCCGTAAATAGTGAAATCACAGTAAACAACCCTTCTATTTGCGAAAGAGTTTCCGGATCCATGTAAAGTGTTATCCCAATACATAACGAGAATTAATTTTATCAATTTACGTTAACTAGATTTTTAACCGAATAAAGCGTGTCGCTATTATACTGAATCCCATTCACGCAGTTCTCTCTCGGACTTCTCGACTTAAATTTGCATACTAGTTTTGTTGACAACGCGCCGTGTTTATCATCTTGTCATGTAATAAAAGAAAACGTTCGTTGTCAATGAGTTGTCTGTTTATTTCTAAGGAAATAACTTCAGTTAATACGCCATACTTTTCTTTTTTCATTATCCGACTGAAAATAATGAATTTTGATCGCTAATGTTTTGAGTAAATCAGACTTTGCTGCGATTATCGAAGTTGTTGATTTCATTTCAATTAGGTTTCGTCTCCATCTGAAATCCGTGAAAAACAAACCCAAACCACCGGCCGGCTAGTTCACTAGTAGTTGTGAAAAGCAATTAAATATTTTCCTTGTGTATTTTAAGTGAAAAGAAGTCTTTTAAACATAAACTCCGAATCGAAGAATACCAATTAATCTGTTCTATTTTCGACGAACGCGGGTGACACGGCAGTGGCCAGAATCGTGAATGACAAATTCGCGCCGTTTGTCACCGTAAAGTCGATTTCGCTTCATTCTAGTTTCGTTGCGAATTTTAGCAACGTCAAATCCGAAGAATAAATCTTTCTTTTTCCAGTTTTATTTTTCCGAAGACTATAAAGTATTTTTCGCTGTGGGAAAAGCTCTTTTGAAACAAAATAACACATCGACGAAACGCTCGTGAACGTCTTGTAGGTGAAGTGCCGTCGAATGGCTTCGCATCGATCTCGAGTTCGTGTCGAACTGTTTAAAAATATCGGTCGTTTAATGAAAAGATAAGTCGCGGACTCGCTGAAATGATGGTTTCTGGTTTAATCAATTAACAAAACTGCTTTTTGGCCCGAAAACATAATTAATTTAGACGTTTTAGTCCTTGAGATTTTCTAGCGTAATGGCGGCTGAATATAGAAAATTTATTTCAATAAACTTTGTTACCTTTACGCTTGTTAATATCCTGGAAACATAGCCACGTACGTATATTATCCTTACAATTCAACGTTTATTATCCGTAAGTTGCGCGCTCTTCAGAAAAATACACTGGAGACACTGGATAATACGAAAAATAAGCTGACATTTCATGATTTTTACGTATAATATACGTTACATACCGTACCATACGTTTATTAATTTGGTGTCCGGAATTATTTTGACAGTCCGGATTTTTTCTGACACCTATAGATTATTTTCACCTTGTATGCGTTTATTTCAATGTCAAGTGGCTTTCCGTGTACACTACATGACATGGTAGAATACTGAAGACTTTTGGTGACATCATATATGATGTGTGACAAGATTCCGCTTACTGAATTAATGAAGGCGCACATGTTAACGCACGGTGTCGAAAGATCGATAAATCTACCTCTTTTTTTACTTTATGGAAGGATTTAAACACTTTGAATTCAGCCTTGTAAACTTCAGTACAATACAACCTTGGAAGCAAAGATAGAAAGCAAATTTATTTGTGTGAATGTTATGGCTAAGTTAAAACTGAAAAAGGTAGTTGACCACTGGAGGTAATGTTGTTCGTTTGGAAACCACATCAGAGGTTTCCCAAGGTTTTTTAACAGGTAAACCACCTTGAAACAACATTGAAATTGTCTTAGCACTTAGTTCAAGTTATTATTTCCTTTATCTTTGCTCAAATTGTGCGATTTTGTAGGAATTATGCGATTTTTGATGAATTATGCGAAAAGTTGCGATTTGAGGTCAAAAAAGTTAACAAACATAATAAATGTTCACGGCGCACCATATAAACTCTAATAGAACATCGTTTCTACTCATTGAAATCACTTTTCCCGTTTAATTCGCTCATTTACGCCAAATAGAACCGGAGATGTATTTTTCGCTTCTAAGCCGTTTCGGTTCAACAGACAATCAATTCACAAACAAGTCTCACCGGCGCGTGCGATGTATCTTGGAAAAAAGTTAACAAACATAATAAATGTTCACGGCGCACATAAAAACTCTAATAGAACATCGTTTCTACTCATTGAAATCACTTTTCCCGTTTGAATCGCCCATTTACGCCAAATAGAACCGGAAATGTATTTTTCGCTTCTAAGCCGTTTCGGTTCAACAGACAATCAATTCACAAACAAGTCTCACCGGCGCCTGCGATTTATCTTGCAAAAAAGTTAACAAACATGATAAATATTCACGGCGCACCATATAAACACGATCGACCAACGCTGTTTTATAATTTTCTCGCAAAGATATTTCTTTTGTTTTCTCCAACAATACAACACAATGAGAACCAAGAGCAATGAATAACAAAGGACTGCGTATGTGCTTACGCTTCATTGCATACGCGCGTATGCGTATGTGCGTATATGCGTCTGCGTATGTGCGTATATGCATCTGCGTATGTGCGTATAAGGTGCGTATACGATGGACGCTTATTTCTGAGCGGTACTGTATGCGAAATCGCACCATCGCATAATATCAGAAGCCCTGCAAGAGACTTGCAAATAGAAAAAGATTGCCCAATGACAATAAAAAGCAAGTTTAACTTCACTTCCTTGGAATAAAAGCTTAACTGAAATGTGCTTTTCTCAGGAGTCAACATCCCTTGTGCTGCTCTCTTTAAAGACCTGACAGTTAAATGAACGGAGTATCATGGGCGATAAATGCTGTACACTGTAGTCATCAATAAATTGAATATTTTCTGTGTATTTCTTGTGTTTCAGAATAAAGACTCCTAGATATAAATCTGTTAAACCTGATGGGCCAATGCAGAGGTTAAAGATTTCAAAAAATGTAGGTATTCCATTGTATAAAGTTCTTTTCTGACAGAGATCTTGATGTCTGACAGGCATGCTGTAGTCCATATTTAGCCCTTGTATTTCTTTGATGTCATTTTCAATGTGTTGCTTTTTTATTAGACTGCCCTTGTCAGACCTCACTGTGTTGCTGCCCTGCTAAGAAATATAACATTCACTCAGGTAATTACATTTAGTTCACATACAATAATGTGTACATCAATCATGCTGCTGCCACTTGACCGCATGTTTTATTATTATTTTTTTGGCACTTGACATTTTTTTTTTAATTTTCTTGACAACTTTGACATGACTTTCATTAGACGTGGCCAATCAAACTGCATTAACTGTGAGAGGCAGAGTTGTTAAGTTCCACGTTTGCTTTCTGACAGTTGCCAACTCTGTCTCCCTTGCTTTTTGTTATTGTTTGGCCAGTTGAAAAAAAAAGCCATCTAAAGGTCGCCAAAAAAATCTAAAAATAAAATAAAAAGTAATCAAAACCTGTGTCAAGTGGCAAGAGTACAACTTGTACATAGCACTGTGATAAGAATTTGGAAAATGGCTCATTGTTCAAATGTGTTATAACATGTAGATGTTTATCATACATGTACTTCCATTGGGGTTTATGCATAATTTTGTCTTCTGGTTTGCAAGTGTACATAGTGTCAACTCTTATAAGAATAATGTTTATAAAATTATTTATTGATATCAACTTTATTACCCTCTCTTTCTTCAGGACAGTTATAACAGTTTCATTGAACTTCAAGATAAGCTGCATCACAACCTGTGCCGGCGCAGAAGTCTTGTTGCCATAGGAACACACGATTTTGACACCCTTCAAGGACCATTTTTATTTGATGCTCTTCCCCCACAGGACATCAAATTTATACCTCTCAGTCAAGTAAGATTTGAGAATATTGTGATATTAAGCTACATTGTATACAATAATTATTGTAGGGAAGATACTAAGATGGATCCTGCTGAAAGTTTGAGCAATGAGTGCAAAAGTTAATTACCAAAAATCCACACACAGCACAGTTACATTTTGTTTACTGTTTGAAACTTCTTACTGTAATTCACTTAAAACTCTAGTTGACCAGAGCTGCTATTACATGTAAACTCAAAAGCGTCGTCAAAAAAGTTAATGTCAAACCTCGTAAAAGAGCTTAAAATGTGTGTTATCTTTTTTTGAACTGACATAAAATTTCATTTAAACTAAAATATGGAGATCTTCAAATTCGTTTTTCTCTCGTGTCAGCTTGAGAGCTAAAATTTTGATAAGTTCTTCTTAACTGTATAAAAACTGTGTGTTCTTTTTGGTAACTTTACATTCTACCTTTATTGCTCGAATGTTCAGCAGAAACCAACTTAATCAGACAGTAACATGAGCTACTGGGAAAAAATTCTGAGTTCTCCCATCTGAAGTTTCACCCATGTACTTCCTCACACTGGTCAGACACTGAATCTTAAAAATAAATTCAGGGCTTCAGCACTGCAGGGACTTCTGATAAAAATAAATTTATGAAACAACAACAACAACACATTTAGAACTGTGTTTGCTTGTAAATACTAATAGTGGCCTGGTTAATTAACCTTACTGTTATTAAAGTTGTTAAACTTGTTTGTTTTCAGACCAAAGAATACACAGCTGTTGAACTGATGGAGTTGTACAAAGTAAGGAAGTAACAAACTTAATATTTGATCTTAGAATATACAGAAATGACCTTTTAAAAATGTACTTTCACATGGCAACTGGTCAGAGAGGAAAGTGAAAAATTTTACCAAACTGTTTGTTTTTTTATTGAAAGGGAGAAAGCCATTTAAAACAGTATCTGCCAATCATTAGAGACAAACCAGTATATCCTATAATATTTGATGCCAATGGTGTTGTACTTTCGATGCCTCCAATCATTAATGGTAAGTCTGTGGGTCTCACTTTGACATCCATTATTAGTACAAAAAACTTCTATATAGATACGTGTAGCTTTAATACATGTATCACCCAAGGCATAGTATCAGTAGTTCATGTAGTGTAATTGTCTGGATGAGGATCGGCATAGATCTACACTGTAAATAATCTTCAGAGTCTTGAGAAAGGCCTTCTGCCCGCTTGGATGACTATGCTAGATAAACTGTATGCAGTTTTAATAACAAGGAATTTAGTAATTTTCAAGGCAGTTACTCAGTGCACCAGTCCTCAATTTGCACTTTATAAATAACATGTACACAGTATTTGGCCAAATCAGAACAGAACAGGGTGTAGTAGACCTATCCTTGTTTATTCTTTCCTTTAAGACTTTTAGAAGTTAGCCATGGTCTATTGCAATTCATGCATTTGATTAGCTATATTATAATGTTATGGACGGACTTGGGATTAAAAAGTGGCATGTGTTGTATGTTTAAAAGTTTGCATCAATTTTCTTTTTTACATTAGAGCAAGGAATTACATCAGATTACTTGAATGCTGTTCACTTTGGCTATGCCTGAGGTGCAATTAACTACATGTATATGTACATAGCTTAGCATAAGCTAATTGTTGATAAATTATTTTACTGGTAAAGTTGTGAAATCCAATTGGCTTAACAGGTGCCTTGTACAAAAATGAATGTAGATGAAATTTTTGCTGGTATGCTTTCTTGCTTGTAGGTGAGCATTCCAAAATAACTCTCAACACAAAAAATGTCTTCATAGAATCCACAGCCACAGATCTCCACAAGGTAATTAGATATGCATACTTGAACAAATGCCTTTATGTTTACTGTTAGTAGTGAAATGTTAAGTAACCTTCTATTTTAACAGCAAAATGGTTGTGTCCCATTTTACAGTAAATATTGCAGTATAATAAATTATTCAAAAAAAAAAGAACATGGACCGTTCCTGTAAGTTGTATGTATTGAGTATGTACAACACTGTACACAGGGAGCAGAGGAGTTCAGTTTAAACTGATCAATAAAATATGTCTTTCCTCTTTGAAATGCACTCTTGCATATATTTTCCCCATAATCAGCTCATTATGCGACCCAAAATGCACTAATTTGCAACGCTCCAATGCTCCGTTATCTCAACAAAACTTGTGCGATTGTTTTGACTGCCTTTAACTTGAATGGGATCGACCGCTGACTGGTGTGACTGTGTCCCTCCATTAGACCATGGTCACACCAGTCAGCGGTGGACACCACTGGCATTCAAACCAATGGCGGTGAAAACAATTGCACTGGTTTTGTTGAGATTCGGAGCAATGGAGCATTGCAAATTAGTGCATTTTGGGTTGCATAATGAGCTGATTACGGGGAAAAACATGCGAGAGTGCATTTCAAAGAGGTAACACGTATTTTATTGATCAGGTCTAACTGAACTCCTCTGCTCCCTGTGATGTACCTTTTGTCATGAAATCGGTGGTTACTGTGTCTTTAACGGTGCCACTTTACAATTAGGAGAATGAGTGGTTACAGAATACTGGCGTGTAACCTGCAGTGGACTGGCATCCATCCAGTTGGCTCCAGTTTTTCAAAGTGTGGATAACACTATCTACTGTACCATACATGTAGAAATCATGTTCCAGTAGATAGTGTAGTCTGTTTTGTCCTGTACTGGATAGCAATTTATTTAGGGGATAGCATTGTTCACCCTTTGAACAACCGGCCCATGGAGGGTAGAGGAGGCAATACTACAAGTCACTTCCTATATTTACTGAATGTTTTATTTTCTTTGTTAGGCTAAAATTGTCCTTGACACACTGGTGACAATGTTCAGTGTCTATTGTGCTGAGCCATTTGTGTAAGTGCTGATTTTTTCCAACAAAAAATTCTTATATTAAGCGTAAAATAGAAACAAAAAGGACAGTGGTGTCATATAACTAATGACCTACTGTCCAGCCTGTAAAATGGAGTCGCATTCTCTTAACTTCTAACATGTCTTGATCATTTTTCCAGGGTGGAGTCAGTTGAAGTGGAGCAGCCAGATGGTTCAGTTCTTGTTTATCCGGTATGTTACATTTTGCATGTTCAGCCCATGTACCTGTAAGAGGGCAGAGATTTCCGGTCCATCTCAGTAAACTGTTGCTAAATCAGGGTGCAAAGAATACATGTAACTACATGTGTGATAGCCCAAAGGCCTTTCTCAATGGCCCACTTCACCTAAACAGCAAAAAAAATATGTTACAGTACTTGCCCATTGGGTTAGTGACAAATAAAATCGACTACATGTAGACCAACATAAAAATTCCATTTACCGGTAAGTGCCATCTACTGGACAGGACGTTTTCCCATGCTCTAAATACACAAAACATGTACATGAGTTATTGATGTACCCAACATTTAACTTCTCAAACTCATTAATTATTCATATTGTTATTAGCCTACCAGAACGCCCCATTCTGGTCAGGTGGATGAGTTTAGAAACCCAATGAAAAACGAGTTGAAAACCACACGTGTTTGGAAACGATTTTAAACCCGTGTGTAAAATGTTTCTTAATCTGCATATTCATAAAGCAACACAACAACAACGTTTAAAACATCGCTTTTCCGATGCAGACAATAAATTTCACCATCAAAAATTTCATTACGAAACTTACACACATTTCTTATTTGTTAGTGCATCGAACAGTTTTTCAAGTCCACAAAATAAAAAGGGCTTACTGAGAATTGACTGCTTTCTCGTTCGATGCTATCTCTTCTTTAGGTTTACTTTCTTTGAAGAAGCCACGTGGTTCCAACGTTAGCACTTTCAACGTCCACCACTCTATGCGGTTCCAAAAAATGAAGCCGCCCATTTGTTTTTGCAGAGGCTACACTTTGGAACCGGGCCCTTTCTGTACAAAACTCTCCTTGTCTAAATCTATTCGCCATGGCGAAGCAAAGTACTAAGCAGAGCGTTCGTTTCGATCAAACAACCAACGAAGCGGGAGATATACAATCAATAATTATTACAGAAAGTTGTGAAAATCTAACAAGCGGGTGCCAGATAGCCTTGACAAAGCCAACAATTGGATAACCTAGCAAGTATGTGACATGATCGAGTTCCATTGTAAAAATATAACAAACGAAAACAAACCTGTCCGAATAGGCACTGCTAATTACATAGAAAAATTATCTAATTTTCTTTGTTGGAGAAGTAATTTCAAAAACTCGTGCTTCGGGTTTCACCAGGTTTCCAAACGCTCGAAAACAATAAAACCACTCGGCCTGCGGCCTCGTGGTTTCAAAAGTTTTCTCGCGTTTGGAAACCTGATGAAACCCTCGCACTCGTTTTTGAAATAGTACTTATCACATGTTTATTGCATGTACATGTACAATGCATTATGTATTGTCTTTTCTTATTAATAATTTTATTCCCCGTTTTCTCAAAAGGAGCTAAAATATCGTCATGAAGTGGTCAGTGTGGAGCAAATTAATAAGAAGATTGGAATTCAGTAAGATTACTATATCATTAATAATTTGTACAGTTTTGAGAATGTTAGGTACATGTAATGCTTTTTATGTTAATACCATATCATTTTTTCATAACAGGGAATCTCCAGAGCGAGTGGCTGACTTATTGACTCGAATGTGCCTCCAAAGTGAAGTGATTGATGGTGGAAAAAATGTCAAAGTAGAAATTCCTCCAACAAGAGCAGATATCCTTTAAAACCTTGTTTGAGGTTTTTTTAGCCTTATTTTCTCATCTCTAAGCTTAGCCTTTGTTCTGAAAAGAACTGCCGGTGTTCAATACAATGCAACAGATAGATATTGGAGCGATATCATGAAAAACTTCAACAATAATAAAATCCCAATTGGCTAAGGTCTACATATACATTTTCTTCCAGCCTCTCCCTCCCAGCATAAATCTTTCAGTTTCTTGACAGTAAATTACTGGGTATATACTGTACCTAACAGTACCAGAATTTTATTTTCAGATTTAGTACAACAAACATTTTATAGGTAATTGTACTAGGTGGCGAAATAATAAGACACAAGGTCCACTACAAGGTTAATGCATGGTATAGAGTGAAGTGATTGTGAAGAGTTTTTTCCTTGACATTTTACAAACATTATCCATGAATGTGATATTATTGAGGATGTGGCTATTTCTCATGGGTTTAACAACATTGTGAAGAGAATACCTCCAACTAATACTATTGGAAATCAGGTGAAATCTTGTTCATTTTTCCCCTTTAAGATCAAATTATTATTCTACTATGTTGCTACCTGAATAGCCAGTTTTATTAAGACACACAATTTCTTTGTTTGTCTGTTTGTTTGTTTTATTTTCTCTCCAATTTTCCAGCATATAACAACTCTTTTCGATCCAACTAAAAAGCATTTTGATGTGACGATTGTTGATAAAGACAACCACAATATAGAAATCTTGATCACCGCGTTACATCAATTTTTATTGCTTTCCTCTTTGTGGTTGAACAAAAATTGGGACGTGCTATCCATTGGTAATCATAAGCAAGCACCCAGCTGCCTTAGTTATTTCCTTTTTATTGTTGCTGCTATTTACACTGTAGCCAGGAATGAGTCCATAACAAAACCATACTGTTCTTACCAAGAAGCATTAAATTTGAGGGAAAACCGTTGTTAATCTAGAGTTACTTTTATGTTGCAGTTCAAGATAAATACACTTTGCGATCTTCTGAGACAAGAAATAGCACAAGCTGGATTCACTGAGGTCCTAACCTTTGCTTTGGTGAGAAATTCTATTTTGATATTATAAAACTGTTTTTAACTAGTTTTGACCATTATTTTTTTCAAAAGTAATACCTGCACTTTGGAATTATGTCTCGTTACATGCATAATTGCCCATCACCTTACGGAATTGCAAAGATCACAAACAATTTTCAAAGGGCACTTTTAAATATTTATTAAGTCAAGTTAAAAGAGAAATAATGTAGATTTATTTTTTATTGTTTAATATTTAACTTTTTAATTTATTTATTATTATTTTTGTAGTTAGCATATTACAGATGAAGAGCCATGTCAAATGGATATACTGTAATAAAGTCGTTATTATTATTATTATTATTGTTATTATTATTATTATTATTATTATTATTATTATTATTATTATTATTATTATTAAAAACTATGTCTACAAAAGTGACTATGTGCATCCTTAATAGACTGTCCTCTGTTCAAACAACCATACCAAATAAAGTTGTCATAAAATAGTGGTTTGTTTGTACTTTGTGGCCAGTCAAAATTGTACATCATAAAAAGTTTATCACCTTTGTTTTAAGTCTCGCTTTCCTTCTGCAGTGTTCACGGGATGACGTGTCAGAGAAACTGAAGAAGCCTTTATCATCAACCAAAGCTGTACACATATCAAATCCAAAAACACTGGAATTCCAAGTAAGTAACCTTTCTTATAAAAGTAACCATCTCATCTTTAAAAGCAAGTGTAGCTTTCGGTTATTTGGCACTGATAAATATCTAACTTCTACTCGCAATGTCAGTACGTGTTGTGAAAATATGCGAACTTAAAAACATAATCTAACTGTTTAGTCAGAGAATGTGTAGTACTATAGGGAACGTAAAGAGATCAGTAAAGAGAAGTATTGTCGTTTGGCAAAAGGTTTTTATGGGTTTCTGTCGAGAGTCAATCTCCGGAAATTGAGCGAGGCTGCAATTTTTTCGGCAGGGTTGTCCTTTAGCAACATGACCTATCAGTGATCATTTTTAACTTATTAGAATTTTTAAAACATATCTGTGTCATTTTAACTATCTATCGATATATCCATTTTTATAATATTAGTATTTTTATATTTTATATCTATTTATCTATTTATATAATATTAGTGTTTTTATATTTTATATTTTATATCTATTTATATAATATTAGTATTTTTATAATCCTATATTTGCCATATTTATTTTAGTGTCCCCAATTAGCTCGTTAGCTAAATACCATTGACACTTAAATAAAGTTTATGTATGTATGACGACAAGTTCACGTGATAACCGTTAGAATGCACGTGCAATTTTGTATTGGGTAATACGAATTGGAAGCTGTTAGAAACCTTCTTTTCTTATCTATTTGTTGTGACTATTCAGTGTATTTGTGGCTTATTTTTGAAAAACAGTGTTGGTAACCATAGTGATGCTGTGTTTTAGGTTGCCAGGACAACACTCATTCCAGGTCTTCTCAAGACCGTTAGTTGTAACAAGAAGATGCCACTTCCAATGAAACTGTTTGAAATCTCAGACGTGGTACATAGTGATGACCAGAAAGGTAAAGTTTGGGTTTATAGGCTATTAACTTGTCTGTAGGTATTCCATTTCAAGCTATCGACACTGGGCATTTTTTGCGTGTTTCTTAGGAGAGCATGTCATGTGCAGTGCCTCCTGCGCTTCAAAATCTTCACTTACGGTATTTATGCGTAAATTGCAAAGTCGAAGTTGTGAACAGTGTGAACGACTTTGTTCGATTGTTCTTCCTTTACAAATTTGGAATTGATATAAATGTGGATTTTCATCATCAGAATTGTCCCTATAGTCAAAGCTACAAGTGTTATCAAAATTATTTTGAAACGTAGTGAGCCCATTCTCTCCCATCCAAGTTAATGTCCACAACAGCTTTATTTTGCCCTTTTTTGTAACTACTTAAACGGCACATACATCTTGAAAAAGAGAAACAAGGGTACTGGCCACCCGAAATTACCATAAGGGTTAAAAATGCCAGGTGGCCAGTTTACAAAATAAACGAAATATCACGACGTTTTATTTGGAACCAAAATACAAAATAGGACCAAACACGGCAGGTCACGAATTCGAATTAGCCAAACAAAACTAGATACTGAAGGTGTGTCGTTTCCACTACGGTTAGAGCAGTCATCTTTTGTATACATTGCTGACTTTAATTCAAATCGATAGCTGAAGTAGTAACCCATGTTACACGGCTTTCCTTCAGATGTTGGAGCTCGGAATCATCGTCGTTTCTGCGCCGTGAATTACAACAAGACCCCCGGATTTGAGGTGAGAGAAAATAGACCTTTAATAGTCTAGTTTTACTTTCGTCAGTGACACTGATTATACATTGACTAATCAAAAGAACAGAGTACCCCAGATGCTATCATTGTATTAAAGCGTGAGCTGTAATCGGGTTTCGATTGATATTTCAAAGTAATCAAGTATTTGCTTTAGTTTCCTGTTGTAAAATTCTATTGGAAAGAAATTCTTGCAACGAGCTCTAACCAATCCGGAGCCCCGGTCCGGAGCAAACCCAAACCAAAAGTCACTTGGCTTTCGCTTGTTTTCCCGCGCTTGGCGCGGGTTGCATGTTTTTGCTTTGCTTTCTAATTGGTTCATTGGGTTATCTGTGTTTGTTGTGATTGGCCAGATGTGATTGCTTTGCTTATTGCAATCATTACAACAGTTTATTAGCTTGCAATACAGGTTGTTTGCGATTTTCAGGGAAGTGGGCTGATCAGTCTGTAACCGAAGACGACTTTTGAGAAAACAGCAAACACGCTCCAATGTGTGATTTCCGTAGCTTGTTCTTAATGATTTTAAGCCGCTTAAGTTGACGTAGTTTACACTTTCTAAGCCCAGTTCCAAATCAATTTTGTTTTGCTTTATATTTCAGGTCATTCATGGTTTGCTAGACCGCACCATGCAGCTTCTCGAAGTGCCGTACACAGAAGATAAAACTTCTAAACATGGATATTACTTGAAGGCTCACGAAGGTATCTTTGATAATATTAGCACTCCTTTGACAGTCTGAAAGATTTGTCGCGGGAGCTTTTGACTGACACTATCACGCTAAGTGGTTGATCTTTGATTTTCACTCATTTCGTTATTTTTGTAGATTGACTTGTTATTCATTCCTTCGTTACAGTGAAACCCCGATGTAACGAAATACCAAGGGACCCGGGAAATGCGTTCGTTACAACGGGGGTTGACTGTACCGGGGATTCTGTACCAATAAATTTTACTTTTAATAAGTTTGGCTTGCTGGAGAAGATCGTTCGTTAATAAATACCACAAAAGTGAATAGTGCTTTTCGCGCTTTTAGCAAGGTACCATTCACCTCCGGAGCAGCTAAAGAGAAACAAACTGCCTTCGCGCGTCGCTTTGTTTACTGAAAGTGATGTTTTGGTCCGCTATTTATTCACCTTGTGTGGTATATACTAAAACAATAGTTCACCTCAGTGTCGGTGAACCACTATTCACTTCCACTTCGGTGAATAATTGTTAATTATACCGGGGATTTCATTGGACTTTGTTTATTCCCTTTTCCCTTATTCCTTTCTTCTTTCATTCGTTCGTTCGTTCCTTCGCTCATTTCTTCCTTTACTCATTCATTCATACATCACTCATTCTTTGGGTCGTTCGTTCGTTTGTTCGTTCGGTCGTTCGTTTCTTCGTTCGTTTCTTCGTTCGTTCGTTCGTTCGTTCGTTCATCCTTTCAGTCATTCTCTCGTTTACTTGTTAGCTCGATCGATCGTTCACAAATTCACTCATTGATTTATTTTTCAGATGCAACCTTCTTTCCTGGTCGTTGTGCGCAGGTCATCGCCAACGGCAAGCCGATAGGAATCATGGGAGTTTTACACCCTGAAGTCGTAAACAACTTTGAGTTGAACCTGCCATGCGCAGTGCTTGAATTGGACGTGGAGGAATTCCTTTGAAAAATCAATTGCTGTCACAATTATTTCAATGCGTGACTCATAGCTTCAATTATTAATGAATTTACAATACAGAAGTAGAGGTTTTAAAGAAAATTCTTCCACATAGGACACACTTAGGCAATACACAAGACATATCAAATATGTTGAGATTTTCAAATGTCTACCACAGTGGTATTTATGTGTCCAGCGTCCATTTTAAGTTGTTTTTACATGAAGTCTGGTTTCTATATAGTTCGCTGGCTCTCTCGTTCTCAGAGCCCTCTACAATGCGGTCAGCCGAATTCTTTTGGACTCTTATTTACTTTTTGTGTTGGTTTGGTCGCGCTTCCCACGTAAAGAGAGTTTAAAGAGCGTGAAAAAAATGGCCTGATCCAAGGAGAGCGGTAGAGCCTTCGCTCCTCCCTGTGTAGACCAGTAATAGAATAGCGTGATACTAGGTATGAAAAGTTGTACGTGTTGTACTCCCGACCCTGTTGTTTGCTCTGTCTACTGGCATTTGCGTCAAAAGAATGAAAAGTTTTGATGCACTGACGGCAGGTTTAAACGAACATAATCAAGCGACGCCAATGATCACATTGAACTACAATTGGCATTGCAATTTGTTGTAACCTTCATCTCTCAAATACGAATTTTCAAGTACAGTGAATTAAGTTTTAAGAATTCCAAAAGAGTGCATATTTTTTATCTACCGTCAGCCTGAAAAAGACGTCAATTTCTGGCGTAGCCTCCCCGCACAGTCGACTATAGGAAGTACCCGCCCCTCCCCCCACCCTGAGACCCTGCCCTCGCGCATCCAACAAAACGTTCAAAATTGTGCAACCTTCAAAGTTGTTCTGTGTTACTTTATATTTGACAAACTTTAAATGCAGGGCTGATCAAACAGCTAGGGACTGATGCTAAGTGTATTGTATGCCCCTGATGAAGGTTGGTTTTGTTTAACCGAAATATTGGGCCAAAATAAATTTATAACATCAGTCCCTAGCTGTTTGATCAGCCCTGCATTTAAAGTTTGTTTATTAAGTCTACTGCTGATCCTGATCTACACCAATATCCGGCTACAATTTGCTCCTGTTTGTCAGAGTGGTCCTTGCATAGTTACAGAAGTCATTTATATTTGACATCAGGCTGTTAATCTTTCGTAGGAATGTTTATGCTTATAAAGTGGTTGGTTTGAAGATAAAGGGATAAAGTAATATGAAATTTGTTCAAATCGGCTAAGCTCTGTCAGCGTACTTCTCAAATGTCGCCGAAACCAATAGAAGTATACTTCGCGCGCGTTATTTTGTGATTTGCATACAACATTTTGTGATTAAAATATCACGTCTGAATGAGGATCGTTCCGAAAAGAATTCAATAAGGGCTAGTTCTCAAAAGGAGTGGACAATGCCATCCACCGGAAAAATCGCTATGCAGTGGATAAGTGTTTTAACACAAACAAAACAAAGTGCGCTTATCCACTGGATAGTGATCTGTTTGGTTAACAGCGTTATCTAGCCTTTAAACAACCAATTTATTTCTTGCCTTATTTGTAAGTTGCATTATGGAACTAAAATCTGAGCAAATCCTTCCTTCTCTACGGTATCTAAGCTTTTATGTTCGTGCAAGCAAACCGATCTTGGCAAACTAATGTAAGCCACAAAATCTTTTGCGGGACAAGGTTCTGTACTTCTTTTGAGATGGGTGTGAAGAGCATCACGTTTTGTTTTCGAGCGAGGAGGCAGAAACCTTGTGTTTTCTGTTTGTCGTTTCAACTTTCAATTGGGTTGTTTGTCGCAAACGTAAAAAATGTTTCCAGTTTTTTTTACGTACTTATAAAAACTCGAGCAAAAGTAAACAGTTTCGACTTGAATTGACGTAAACAGTTTCGAGACGTTTATCCAATGGATATTCAAAAAATTTTTAAAAAAATTTTTCTTGTCTATTTTTCTGGCTAGCGTTTGTTTGACGGTGTGCTCTAAACGCAATCATTTTTGTGTTCTAAACATTTTTCTTACTGCATTATTTGTAAGTTGCATTATAAAACTAAAATCTGAACAGATCTTTCCTTCTCTAAACATTTTATGTTCATGCAAGCAAGCCGATTTTGGCAAATTAATGCAAGCCACTAAATCTTCCGCCGCGAAACAAAATGCCGTACAAAAGATGGGTGTGAGTTCAAGAGCATTACGTCTTGATCTTGTTTTCCCGCGAACAAGCAATAAATCCCGTGTTTCCCATTTGTTGCATTGTTCATCTTGAAAATAAGTAGTTTCACGTTAGCTGTGAACCCTGTGTGAACGCGGTTTTTTTTTTTTCATTTATGTAACAGATTTATGAATTCGAGCAAAAGTAAACAGTTCTGACTAGGCTGCACTATGCGTATTATGACAAGAATTTTGTTCCGACACACAAGACCCCAGGCGAAAGAAATCCGTGTTTAGTTTTTCCTGTTGATGACACTCATTAGATTGTGGTTACATGTATCTGTTTCTTGCCACGACAGTTTTGATTTATATGTTTTCAACTAGCTTATCATTGCATTCCTCTATTCTCATCACTCGTAAGATGAGTTTTCCCCGAACCGATCGACAAAGCACAGCATGGAACAATCATTTGTAAACGTCAATATTTTTCCAATGATAAATTTCCAGATATTCCAAATTCAGTTTGTAACGCTTTTAATTCTGTTTGAGATGTTACGGAATACGGAAAAGAAGTGTACTCAGTTTTCAAGACTATAAAACGATCTTTAATATGTCGTCAAAAGGCCAAAAGCAGTTTATATAACCGAAGTGAAAGAAAGGGGACGGAATGATTGAAGTAGTCCCGAAGGCCCGAAACTCTGGGACGCTAAACTCGACTCTTAGTAAAGGCGACAGGACCAGTAGAAGAAAGAGATGTCACACTACAGAACGGGCAACATGTGGACGAAACCCGTTCGTATCTGTGTTGTGTTATCAATTCACGACAACCTTGACAGCTACATGATTAGATAAAAAAGAAAACACGCAACACTTGAAATTGATAGCAAACAATTTGTCATGTAAACGAGTTGCTCATGCAATGTTACAGAAACTGTTCGTGTAGATAAGCGTGTAGGTTTGACAATTCGATGAAAATTTTTTTACGAGTCAAAAAACGGCAATGCTACAAAATTTTATGTAGATTACGATTCATGCATACAAAAGTTGTGCGGAATTTTTATGAGTATACATTCCCATGTAGGTTATTCCAATAAAAGACGTGTTTATCCTTCTATAAGAGCTTTTCGCGGTAAATATCTAGAAGCATGTTCGTTTGTGTTACATCCGGCGCGTTGCCTACTATGCATTGGTTACAAGTATTTCCACCAATCACAGCTCGGTCTAAGGTGTCGCTACGGATAAACCTCTGCAAGGCAAATTATCCAACTTCCGCTAACTAAAGATCTACGCGGCCTCGGGCAAAGTATTCTCTTTGTATTCAGTTCATCTCGTAGATGATGATCTTACAAATCTAGAGATAACGCTATCGAGATATCGGTTCGCACTGATTGAGTAGGGGATCTGTTTGCTGAAGAAACCCAAGTATACAGTTTCTTAACCTCTGCGGCGTGGCAAACTCAGGGCGTAAACTCTGCTCCAACACGATGTGGACGCGATATTCCGGTAGATTACCATGTGCACTGGGTTTCCTGGTCCTCTTCCAGCTTACTATCACCAGATCTTTGCAGGTAAGGCGACTTTGCTACAGTTACGAGTGCGTGTGAATTTTTTTTTAATCGATGGGAAAAATTGAGGGGGTAAAACTCAGCCTAAAGGTCTTTGTGTGAAGCCCGCTTTTGAATTTCGCAGCATGATACCTAAATAATGAAATGAACATGGTTCCAGAGCATTATTTTACCTTTATTTTGCTTTGGTTGGTATTCTAAAACGAGCTCGTCAGAAGCATACTTTTCCTCCAGATCTGTCTCAAAAGTTGGACACACCGAAAGCTGAAAATCTTCCTGAGTCAGTGTTACGTATGCTTGGCGCCAGAACATCACGCACAAACAAACCCAGTTTAGTAAGCTACAGATTTATTCGCAGAGCTTTTAAAAACAAGAAATGTAAATGTGCAATGCACAGGTTATCTACATGCTTTTAATTTCATTCATTAAAAGTAAACAAATAAACATTTCGAAATATTTCAATTGAAGCTCAAACAATGACCACTATAAACACCATAAACCTGAAAGGATAACTGAATTCTAATTTTAGATGGAATTCAGCCCAATTTTTTTTTAACTTTTTCGTGGTGGTTCAATATATTATTTAGACTGTCGACCGGTGACTGTCTTGTTTTTACAGGCCTTAGATCAAGTACATTCCTTTGATGATTTATTTATTGATAGAACCTTTTTGTTTGAAAATCCGATCCGGCACCCAAACAAGTTGTTATCAAAATTGTATCACCCCTGTATCACTGATCGAATCATCAAAATAATATAGAGATGGTCGTTCGACTTCTTTATTGATATGAACTAAATTCAACAGCCCTATACTTCAAAAGCCTTTCATTTGATTCAAACCCCATTTTCTCCGGGCTTTAATACAGCTTTTAATAAGCCATGCACCGGATAAGCCAGATTTCTGCAGGGTTTTCCCTTTGGTTAACAAGGTTTATAAACATTCTCAACATTTTTAAATGTCTGAATTTGTCCTTATCTAGTTCCCAGATAGCATATCTGACAAGCGGAATTCGCCCGGGGAAAACAAAGACGTTTATGACAGAGGTATTCATGATGCAGCTATCCGAGATGAAAATCCTCTGGCAAACAGGAGACCACCAGGTCGGTAGCGTGTTGTTGACAGCATGAATCTCAAGAGTTGATGTTTTATGTTACACCTACTTTGACTTCACACAATTGATAAACTCCAGAAACGCCTTTCAATGTTCTTTTGAAGAATCTCGTGACATCGCACCTCATTGCAAAATTGAAATTAAAAATTGATTGATTCTTAAAGACTTGTAAAGATACGACCTTCCCTCGCTTTTATTAGCATGTGAAACAGATTTACGAAGCGACGATAGCTAGTTGACCTTAGCATGTTTTTATTGCGGCCAAGTCGCCAAATCGTAGCGGGAGATTTAACCAGGGAGGGCAAGCAAGTTTTATATGTTAAAATCGTATTTGGTAGAACACGATCCCAATAAAAGAACATGTTTTCTGATTCTTCTCTTGCACATTTGGTAAACGCGTGGGATCGTGTTTTATTAGCGCGTTTTTGTAGAAAAAGCTCGCGCGAACGTTTTCTTCCGCTCATCATGCTCATGTTAGCTCTCATTTACACCCACGTGACCTTTATTATGTTCAGCCACATGCCCGGCAAAAATCGTATTTGTCACCAAGGGGCTGAGGATAGCGCTGACACGTCCCCAGTCGTCACAACATTGTAAGAAGCGAAGGATGGTGGAAGAGGAAGAAAGGCTCTTTTGTTGCCTCCTTCCCTTCATTCCCCGCGCCTACTTTTTTCATAAAAAGAGAAGACTGCAGAAGAGTTAGTGAGGAACGTGTCAGTAAAGTGTCACGCGGTGCGAACAGTTTCGACCGCTTCTATGGTCACAGTTGCCATTATTAAATTTGCCAAAACGAATTAAAGAAAGATTTTACGTTAGTTTTGCTGACAAATAAATAAGTTTATGGTAGAAAAAGATCACCCTCTTGGTTTGTTTGTTTGTTTTTGTTTTTGTTGCATTTTTGTTTTCTTTTTTTATGCTTTATGTCTGTGCCAAATTTACAGACAACAGCTTTTGCCGGCGTGCTTTGCATGTTTCCCTACTTACCAGCAAAATGTGTCATTTTGTACTGTCCACAGCTACACTTGTCGTCATGTTTTAGAGTCTGTTTCAGATCCCACGCAGACTTAGTATTCAGCAGTCATGAGCAAATTGTAGACTTTTTTCCATGGCAATTTGCTCTTGGTAATAAAAGCCTCTTCACTTTGACAGGTTGTTGCATACCCGAATTGCACCTTGGGTTTGACGACGCAACCAATAAACCAGTTGACGACAACCATGACGTAGGCCGCGCCCAGCCACGCGCGGTCAGTGCTGTCCACGCACCGTGCAGCAACTACGCTGACTTGAATGTTGACGTCGTGCAATTCAAGAGTGCAAAATTTACAAAGGTCACTGATGCAATTACCATTGCCGTTTGGGTCAACCTGCAAACCATTTCCGGCATTCAGCCGATTCTGCTCATAAAAGGACTAACCGGTGAACTTCGATTTGAGATTGCACAAGGTCACGTGACCTGGTTATACTTTGCAAGGCGTCCGTCACTAGCGACATTTGCACTGTTAAGCCCAAAACCAGTTGTAGCAGCTCATTCGTGGACACATCTTGTAGCCCAATATGACGCGCACAGTAACCGATCCGCGGTGTTTGTCAATGGAGAGGAAATACTGCAGAGGAAGTCCAATGGGGAATCTCTTGAGATACCGTGGAGCGAGTTTACTACTATTGGTAAATATTCAATCAACGAGGCGTTGGAGTTCAAACTGGCAGGATACATTGACGAGTTTTACATTTACTACTGTGCCCTTCCAGAGATGGTTATTCAAAAACTTTATCAGACGTGCCATATGGATGGTAAATGTGCTCCCAGGAAACCAGGTAACTATACCAACAACCTAGCGACAAGTTAAATCATAATCTGAAAATTCCATGCACTCGCTTTCATATCTACGGGTATTTTACGAACTCACAAAGTGACCTGTCTCACAGTTGGCTTGATAGCTCTATTGGCAAGAGCACTGCACCGGTATTGCAGAGGTCATGGGTTCGAATCCCGTTCAAGTTGAATTTTTTTTTCCATACGAAAAACAACTTTCATTAGAGAGAGATTCAAATACTCTGATAGAAAAGCTTCAGTTCCCCGGGAAATTGGCTGGGGTAAAAAACCAACACCCTTAGTCAAAAAGAGAGGGGATTTCTTTTTTCATTCGATAAGGATTTTAAAATCTTTTGAATGCTAGTCACCATATTCCCAACAACTGCACAAGCAAAATGTCCGCTCATGGTTGTGATGGGTAAATTCGTCGTTTAAAATCAATTCCAAATTTCTCTGTCGTACTCTATTCCAGTGGACGGTGAACTGTGTGACGTCAGTGCATTCCATTGCAAGAATGGAAGATGCATAAGACAGGCGTGGCGCTGTGACGGCGAGAACGACTGCGGGGACTGGAGCGATGAGATTGAATGTGGTTAGTTCTGCTTCCTGGTGTTTCACTTTCAGTGTAACATGTCATCCCTCATATACCGGCCGATATCCGTTTCCGACTTTCTACATAATTTTTATAGCCTGGAAAAAGTCCGTCAACTAGCATAACCGAGCTTATCTATTTGTGAAAATATTTCTCACTGGAAAGTTGGGTGTTTAGAAGGCCCCAAGGAAAGCAAATTTTGGCTGATAATGGTGAATTGTGGTTGGTACAAACATCTGATTGTGCCCTTCGCTTAGTTCCTTGCCCCCGGGTGGGGGACAACAACAACAATAATACTTTATAAAACCACGCGACACCTAGGAGCGCAAGGGATAGGGCCGTATTGCGCCCTTACAGATCAACAAAATGTTTTATTGTTTGAGAAAAAGAAAGCAAACATGTTTACTACTTTCCGGTAGGTGTGTCGCTTACAGACTCAGTCAAGCCGGTTTCCTATTAGGTATCTAAAAATACGTGTAGTGGCAAACCTATCCTTTGAACATGGACAGCAGCAAAGTAAAACAATAGTTAGTGAAGTTCAACCTTTCAAAAAAGGTTTTCCTGGCTCTTATTTGTATATTTCTTTTACCCATCAGATGGCGTTTGTGACCCAGGCGAGCAACCCTCTGCATTCCAGGGACAGTGTGTGTCGTGCTTTTGTATGGGACGTTCTCAAAATTGCAGTAGTGCAAATTTGTACCGTGACAAGGTAGGTAGATTACATTTTGTCAGTCAGTTGAACTCTTCAGATCGAGTACGTAGTAATAAACCTTTTATTGGGCTTTAGACGAGTTTTAACCCGATTTCCCTTGTGTAATTTTCTTTAGCTCGTCTAGACACGCTTAGCTCTTTATCCCAACCTTGAATAGTAATTACGTCTTACTTGATTTGACTTACGCTTGTTAAAACAAAAGGTCATGAACATGAAAGACATAAAAAACTACATTGTAAGGAGTCTAAAGATAGACGTTAGGATCGAAACGATATAAATGGAAGTCATTGAATTGTGGCGATAGACGTTATGTACTTTATCGTTGTCTTGACAAATGGCGGGTTCCAGCACTCCATGCAGTAGAGTTCGTCAATTCCTGGAGACGGGTCGGATTGCAATCGACAATCATACTTGATTCGCCAAATTTCAACATCACGGAACGAGAAAAAAGGTTCCCAACTACTAAGAAATTACTCGATCAATCATCTGCTGGACTTCAAGAATTGTAAATTGTTTACCAATCTAGTTACCCTCCTCAGATTGTATTCTCAATCTGAAACCAACGAAAAACATAACGACAATAAAGAACTGTAAACAGTCTACATGCATTGTGGTTAAACATGTATGGGCCGTGTGGGTTCCAAAGCTTTACGTAAGCGTTATCTAAAGCAGTTTTCTATTCATATATCTCATATGGTAGGTCTTCCTGTCTCTTTGTTTTTTGCAGCTCGAAATACAACTCAAAAGTGAGAGCAGTACTCCCGTCATGCATTTGGTAGATGTCAATGGATCTGATGTGTCCGGTGTAACTTACACTGCTGACCAGTTTAAAGATGAGTTCGTGGCTCACAACGCTTCCAAAGGAACAGAGTATTACTGGATTCTGCCAGAGCAGTTTCTTGGAAACAAGGTTAAGATATGAGAGCAAAATGTTTGTTTATGCACATACGTGATGTACGGCAACATCATTATCTGATACTTTTTATTGTTCGTTCACGCCAGCGCTACAGTTTTCCGGGAAAAAGAATCAATCTATTGCAGACGTTTATGCTAGTGGGGTTTTTGACAGTTCATAACAGGACCTTATTGATTAAGGGTGAAAATGAATGTTGCCAATTTTAAATGTGGGTTTTAAGTGAGATTACTTTTGGCGACAGAGGTATATTTTTTTAATCGTATACTCCACTTAGTCGAATAAGTCTAATTAGCCTCAATATGATTTCTACTGATCGATACTGACGTTTTTCTTTTCTTTTTTTATTATCAAAGCTATCAAGTTATGGTGGAAAACTTCGTTACACAGTCAGCTACATCGTTGGTAATGGGGTGACGGATCGTTATGCAAAGAACCCACCCAGACACATAAGAAGTTTAGGAGAGATAATCAACAACAGGGGGTTTGTAGCTAATTATGATATTGACGATGTCCGCGATGAAGAGCCAACTGACCTTGATGGATCTGGAATTGATGATCCGTCCTTGGGCGATTCAGATCACGTGACTTCTACTCTCAAGACGCAATCTACAGAGAGTCACGTTACAAAGATGACCAACAATCTACACGAAACCACTGTAGCGCCAAAAATGACCACCAGTCACTCAACTTTATCGGCTGAAGTTACTATTAAAGGAATCAGATCTAAGGCAGAATCTGGGCCAACTACATTTCATGTTAATGTCCCTGAAAAGACCACTTCAGAGCTCGACAAGGACACTGGACTGGTTATAGATCGAGATGATAAGCGTGCAAGAACAGCCGGTACCCAGCCAGACCCACCAACAACTGTTGCTGCAACATCCATTGGGACAACGGATGAATCAGATGATGGTCAAGATGAAACAACAACTTTTCTGCCTTCTTCGGCCTACACCACGAAAAGGCCTACTTCGGAAACAATGACAAAAATTTCAGATACACCTTACACAAGTTCGTCAACTGAAGATCAAAGTGAAATAACGTCTACTGTTTCTTCCTCGCCTTACAGCACTGATAAACCTGCATCGAAAACAGTGACAGTGACGGTTTACACAGCAACGGATAAATCCACTGATGGTGAAGTTAAAACAACCGCTGCTGTGCCTTCTTCAGCCTACAGTACCGATGTGCCTAGTTCAGAAACAGTGACCAAAATTCCAGATACGACTTACAGAACAACGGATACATTTGCTGGTGGTAAAGATGAAACAACTCCTTCTTTGCCTTCCTCACCTTACAGTGCGAATAAACCTACATCGGAACCAGTGACAACAATACCTGATACGGTTAACACAACAATGGATCCATCTAGTGATGGTGAAGATGAAACAACCACTTCTGTGCCTCCTTCGGCGTACAGTACTTACCCGCCGACGTCAGTACCAGATACGCTTCACAGAACAAAGGATACGTCCACTGATGGTCAGGATGACACAACCAGTAATATGCCTTCCTCACCTTACAGCACTGACGCGCCTACTTCAGAAACAGTAACAGCAATGCCAGATATGCTTTACACAGCAACGGATACATCGACCGATGTCCAAGATGAAACAACTACTACTGAGCCTTCATCAGCCTACAGCACTGACAAGGAAACTTTTCCAACAGTGACAACAATACCAAGTACGTTTGAGGCAACGACGATTGTATCAACGGATGGTCAAGATGAATCAACCTCTACAGAGCCCCCTTCAGTTTACAGTACTGATAGTTCCACTTCGGAAACAATAACAACTATATCGAGTACGTTTTATGCAAAGGCTCTATCAACAGATGCTGAAGATGACCCAACAACTACTGTGCCTTCCTTGACTTACAGTGTTGATAAACCCACATCGGAAACAGTGACAACAATACCTGATACGGTTTACGCAACAACGGTTACACCCACTGATGGTGAAGATGAAACAACCACTACTGAGCCTTCTTCAGCCTACAGTACTGACCCGCCTACTTCGGAGACATTGACAATCATACCAGATACGGTTTACACAACAACGGATACACCCACTGATAGTGAAGATGAAACAACCACTGCTGTGCCTTCTTCAGCCTACAGTACTGACCCGCCTACTTCTGAAACAGCGACAATAATACCAGATACGGATTACACAGCAACAGATACATCAACTGATGGTAAAGATGAAACAACCACTACTGAGCCTTCTTCAGCCTACAGTACTGACCCGCCTACTTCGGAAACAGTGACAACAATACCAGATACGGTTTACATGACAACAGATACATCAACTGATGGTGAAGATGAAACAACCACTGCTGTGCCTCCTTCAGCCTACAGTACTGATCCGCCTACTTCGGAAACAGTAACAATACCTGATACGGTTTACACAACAACGGATACACCCACTGATAGTGAAGATGAAACAACCACTGATGTACCTTCTTCAGCCTACAGTACTGACCCGCTTACTTCTGAAACAGCGACAACAGTACCAGATACGGTTTACACAACAACAGATACATCAACTGATGGTGAAGATGAAACAACCGCTGATGTGCCTTCTTCAGCCTACAGTACTGACCCGCCTACTTCAGAGACAGTGACAATAATACCTGATACGGTTTACACAACAACGGATACACCCACTGATAGTGAAGATGAAACAACCACTGATGTACCTTCTTCAGCCTACAGTACTGACCCGCTTACTTCTGAAACAGCGACAACAGTACCAGATACGGTTTACACAACAACAGATACATCAACTGATGGTGAAGATGAAACAACCGCTGATGTGCCTTCTTCAGCCTACAGTACTGACCCGCCTACTTCAGAGAAAGTGACAATAATACCTGATACGGTTTACACAACAACGGATACACCCACTAATAGTGAAGATGAAACAACCACTGCTGTGTCTTCTTCAGCCTACAGTACTGACCCGCCTACTTCTGAAACAGCGACAACAATAACAGATACGGTTTACACGACAACAGATACACCAACTGATGGTCAAGATGAGACAACCGCTTCTGTATCTTCGTCGCCTTACACCACCGATAAACGTACATCGGAAACAGTGAAAACAGTACCTAATACGGTTTACACAACAACTGATACATCGACCGAAGCCCAAGATGAAACATCCACCACTGAGCCTTCGTCAGCGTATAACACAGACAAGCAAACTTTTCCAACAGTGACAACGATACCAAGTACGCTTCAGACAACGACGGATACATCAACAGATGGTCAAGAAGAAACAACCAAAACAGAGCCCCCTTCAGTTTACAGTACTGACGCACCTACTTCGCAATTAGTGACAACAATACCGAATACGCTTTACACGACAACCGATGGTCAAGATGAAAAAACCACTACTAAGCCTCCAGCAGCCTACAGCACTGAGAAGCAAACGTTTTCAACACCGACAACGATACCAAGTACGTTTCAAAGAATAACGATTTTATCAACGGATGGTCAAGATGAATCAGCAACTACAGAGTCCCCTTTAGTTTACAGTGCTGACAGTTCCACTTCGGAAACAATGACAACAATATCGAGTACGTTTTATACAAAGGATCTATCAACAGATGCTGAAGATGACACAACGACTACTGTGCCTTCTTCAAATTACAGTATTGATAAACCCACATCGGAAACAGTGACAATAATACCAGACACTGTTTACACAACAACAGATACACCCACTGATGGTGAAGATGAAACAACCACTCCTGTGCCTTCTTCAGCCTACAGTACTGATGCGCCCGCTTCAGGGACAACAATACCAGATACGCATCACACAACAACGAATACATGGACCGAAGCCCAAGATGAAACATCTACCACTGAGCCTTCATCATTGTACAGCACCGACAAGCAAACTTTTCCAACAGCGACAACGATACCAAGTACGCTGCAGACAACGACGGATGCATCAACGGATGGTCAAGATGAAACAACCACTACAGAGCCCCCTTCAGTTTACAGTACTGACAGTTCTACTTTAGAAACATTGACAACAATACCGAGCACGTTTTATGCAACGGATCTATCAACGGATGCTGAAGATGACACAACTACTACTGTGCCTTCCTCAACTAACAGTACTGATAAACCCACATCGGAAACTGTGACACCAATACCAGATACGGTTTACGCAACAACGAATACATCCACTGATAGTGAAGATGAAACAACCACTCCTGTGCCTTCTTCAGCCTACAGTACTGATGCGCCCACTTCAGGGACAACAATACCAGATACGCTTCACACAACAACGAATACATGGACCGAAACCCAAGATGAAACATCTACCACTGAGCCTTCATCAATGTACAGTACTGACAAGCAGACTTCTCCAACAGTGACAACAATACCAAGTACATTTCAGACAACGACGATTGTATCAACGGATGGCCAAGATGAAACAACCACTACAGAGCCCCCTTCAGTATACAGTTCTGACGCACCTACTTCACAATTGGTGACAACAATACCAGATACGCAAAAAAAAAAAAAAAAAAAACCACAAATTACAAAATACAATACTTTACACGACAACCGATGCAGCATTCGATGGTCAAGATGAAGTAACCACTACAGTACCTTCCTCACCTTATAGTACTGCTAAACCTATTTCGGAAACAATGACAACAGTTCCGGGAACGTCTTTCACATCAGCAAGCACGTCGACGGATGATCAAGATGAAACAACTACTAATGCGCCTTCTTCGACTAACAGTACTGAAAAGCCTACCACGGACACAGTGACAACAATAGATACATCTTATGCAGTAACGAGTGTGTCGACTGATGATCAAGATGAAACAACCAATACAGAGCCTGTCTCATCCTACAGTACTAAAAGGCTTATTTCTACCACTGTGTCTTCTACAACGTCGAGAAAGGAGACAACTTCAAAAAGAGTGACTTCAACAGGTTTGTTTAAATTGTGGATCATAGATGGTGATATTTTTACAAACGCCTGCTCTGCCTTTTCTTTCTTTTCGTAAATAGAAATGAGTTTAAAAATTAAAATATATGCCTTACACACTAACTCTAACTCTTCCAATGCTTAACTTGCTTTGCAGTTTATTTTTCATGGAATTGACTTACGTTAAATGGCAACCATTCTGTTAATTTATCCGTGTCAAAAGACAAAGTTTACAAGATTTTGTTGGGCTTAGATGAACATATCTAAGGCCCAAAAAGAGAGCAAATGTGGCCCTCCAAATTGTAATTAGGTTTCTTTAAAGTGATATTCTCTTTTAGAGTCAGCAATAAGGTGTCAAGTCGGCCATGAATTTTATCCAGCAAATAGCGTCTTCGTCACTAAGAGTTGCACATCCCGCTGCTCGTGCCTTGAAGATGGGAGTCTTCGTTGTGCTCCACTTTGTATTGAGGATGCTCCCCTTTGTGAAGTTAACGAAAACGAAGTGGAGTCTCGCTTACTCGTGGAAAACAGCAATTGTGTTTGTGTAGAGAAAACATGCATCAGGGTAGATGGTAAGAGGGTCAAGTGTATTTCAGTTAATCTAGGGACAATTTGCAGCTTCACAGCTTTCTTCATTATCAGGATCATTTTCTCCTGCGATCGTTGTTTATCTGCAGTTGACCTACAACTTATGTTTATGTTTATGGCAACACAAGAATAGATCGCTGCGAGTTGAGTAATCTTTACTGTATATTCTTTTCTTAGATACAACGATGACAACGCCGGCTGTTACTCAAACCACGGTCACACCATCTCCCACATCTAGTCGAGTCAGAGGGGCCGTTCGATTGGTGGTATGGATTATTAATGTGATCCTCTTGTCATAGACATTTGTTCAGGTTAAAAAATTTTAAGGAAAGCTTAATTGAATTTTTGGTTTATGAATCGCTCAAAAGTTTCAAAAAATGTTATTTTTTGCATTCCATTATTATTGTTTTGTTAAACTAATAAATTTTCTAAGCCTAACAATCACAGATAAAACCAACCATAATGACCACCAACAGTGCAAATAAACCAGCCAAAATTAGCGGAATCTGCATTAGACAAGAGACGGTTCGTTCTTGTTTAAAGTAATTTTTACTTGCTTGATATTGGACGGTTTCGTTAAACCAAAAACAAAGGTATTTTCTGCCATGCTCAAATGCCAATTTAAGAAGAAGAAATAAAAAGGGATATTTCTTAACCAAAAGGAACAAGAATGTCCAAGAATGGGAGGGATTTCAAAGCCAAATTGGAAATTTAACTTACGTTTTTTAAGATGTAGTATCCGTTTTGTAACTCTTTTAAGCAAATTCTTATACCTATCGTACCTTTTGGTCGCTCGTCTTCGCAGTTGTCGGCCTGGTTCGTTTGCGGCGCTCGCCCCCTGCGGCCCGGCCTGTCACGGCGTACCCGGTCTCCCTTCAGCCATCCGGTTTCCCGCCCCGCCTCGTACGTCCCTCCGCTCCCCCTCTCTTCCTCTTCCCTTCACTCCATCTCTTCTCGTCTCGCCTCGCCCCGCCTCGTGCTGGCGGGGCTCCCCGCTCACCCCAGCGTGGCCTCTCCTTCGTGTCACTCCCTGTCTCTCGCGCGGGTCGGCCGCTCGGTACCGAAGGGTACGGTAAAAAGCTAAAACAAACACAAATTAGTCGTGAATATCGTTAAGAAAAGGTTTCGCTCGACGATGAAGATGTCCGGCGAACAAAGAATACCTCGAGTAGTGTAGGCTTGCTATGATAGCGTATCAATGTCAATGTTTGCTTCTTAGGGAAAAGACAGAATCTTGGTCTTTCATCCTGAAGTGCAGCCTAGCGCTGGAAAATATCAAACAACAATGGAGGTCTCTCTCACAGAGGTATTTGTGAAAATTAGATTAAAAGTTACCGAACATGACAAATGATTGTTGTAAGGAACCAGTGTGTAATTATAAAACCGTCCATCTTTCTTAATTTTTTCCCTTTGCAGATAACACTAATGTATTGACAGAAGCGAAAGTGTAGAAAACCTTTTTACCTTATTTTTTTATCATCGTCTTTTAGGAAAAATGGCGTTCATCTAACGGAGCACCAACTTCCAGGGACACTTTCATGAGGGTTTTATCGGACGTTCAAGCCATCTATGTTAGAGCCCAGTATGGTGATCATGAATCTAGTGCCATGTCATTGAGGTACATGACCAACTTTTGGTGTTTAAGAAATTGAACTTTTCTTCTCCAAGTGGCCAACTATGACTTTTTTCTTTGCACAGCATTGAAGACATCTCTCTGGACGTTTCATCTCAACACAACGTAGGTTTTGGAAAGGCTTTGTTGGTAGAACAGTGTGAATGCCCAGTGGGCTACAGTGGACTGTCTTGCGAGGTAAGTTTATTATTTTGCTTTCAAGATGAAAACTTTAAAATTTGTTTTAATATTGGCTCGATCTATGGATTTGGTGGCATATCTCGACAACGTCCGCAAGTTGAAACATTTACTTATTTTGGTCACCTGTGTGGTTATCCATTGGCATTGTTGTTAAACAGTCTTGATAATGAAAGAGTTGTGTTGTATGTGACTACAACATTAAAATGTATACCTGAAAAATTTATAACTTGTGAGATCAATTTCTCGCAGCGTTTTTTCAGGTCTCGCAAATATATGATATGAAACAGGACGTTAAACCTCTGTTATACTTCAAAGGATCGTGGGTTCGACTTAAATGGCTAACACTTTATATATTTTAAAAATTAATTTTTTTTTCAAGAAGTTTGACAGTGGTCATTAAATTTGATTACTATGTAAGTGTAACTCGTTTTGCTTGCACTGATATGGTTAACAAATATTTTTGTTCTCTTCTGAAATTTCCGCTTCGTTAGTATTGCTCCCCAGGCTACACTCGGTCAAGTGATGGACGTGGTTGTATGAAGTGCTTGTGTAACGAACATTCCGACGATTGTGACCAGGAGAACGGCACTTGCCTTGTGAGTTACTTTGTTGCTTTTGAGTATTTGATAGTATGGACTTTCTCAGTTTTAGCTCGCTCTTAGCTGTAGTACGCTTTTGAAGAATATCAAACCTAATTTTTTAACTTTTTGCAATGTATTCATTTGTATTCACTGCGTTGTTTTTTTCATGCGTTCATTAGGAGTGTCGTCACAACACTGAGGGATTACATTGTGACAGGTGTCAATCAGGTTACTTTGGAAACGCCCTCAAGGGTACGCCTAGTGACTGCCAGCTGTGTCCTTGTCCGCTAACCATACCTCCAAACCAGTACGTTTGAATATATGTATTATTACCAGTTTTAACTTATCTTTCTACTTATCTCAGATATGGTGTTGTTTGGCAAATACCCAGAGTGGGACGGATAGTACAATAGAACCCCGGTAACTCGAATTCAAAATTCAAAGAAAACAAAAAAAAAAAAAAAACAGTTCAAGTTAGCGGGGTTTTGAGTTATCGGGGTCGATTGAATATTCAATTTGCCAAGTTAATAATTGAAAGTTTATCGAGTTTTCAGCACTTCAGTACACAGTACAGTGCAACTTAACACTAATCTCGTCAGAAACTCTCAGACGATCATACATTTTTATAATGAAAGTGGAAAATGACTGTCAGATACGTGATCTTTTCGTTGCTCCGGCTCTAATTAAAATGGTTCGTTTTAGTGTTTAAATCCGATTACACGAGAAGAAGAGCTTATAAATGGAATATTTTAATGGGCATCTGTGGCGAGCTGCAAGAACCAAAAATTCGAGTTATCGGGGTAAATTTGACCCAAATTTTGATCACGGGAAACGAAATTTAGTTCGAGTAAGTGGGGTTTTTCGAGTTGTCCAAGTTCGAGTTAACCGAGTAAAAATGACTGAAAAGTGGGGTGAAATCCAAGGGAAATAGAAGTTTGTTCGAGTTAGCGGGGTTGTTCGAATTATCCGAGTTCGAGTTACCGGGGTTCTACTGTATAAATAGCGGTGGAACATAGCTACCACGTATTTACACATTAAAAATGGGAATGATAGTTTTCTACCGGCTGGCTAAGCGAAAATCAATCCATTATCTTTGTGTTTCGTTTAAGCTCTATGGCATATTTACAGCTTCCTTTGTCCGCAGTTTGTAAAGTACAAAAATGAAAGACCAGTTTTGTTTTCGTCAAATTTTTACTTATTGTCTTTTGTATTGAACCAAAATATTGTACAAATAATGTTATTTAGAGTTTTTCTGACCCTTCTCTTTCAAGGTTCAGTCCAACGTGTTTTCTTGACAACGACGGTCTTCCAACGTGTGACGCATGCCCTGCAGGATACGCGGGAAGAAACTGTGAACTGTAAGTGCTTTCTCTCTGTCAAAATTTAAGGAACCAGTTATTTAAGCAATCTTCCCTTAGATTACTAATTACATGTATATGCATTCTTAAATTGTTGTTGTGTCATTTCCTGAATCATTTGATACTGTTAGTCTCATGCTAAGTTCCGAACCTTCTCTAAGTTTCAATAATTTTCTTTTATAGTATATATAATACGTTTGTAATCATCCATGTGTTATTAGTTGTCTTAGCCATCTATTGTGTGCTTTTCTTTTTTTTTAATATTTTTACATTCATATGTAATAATAACTTTATAGACTTCCCTAATAGTGTGCTTTTTTTCGTTTTCGTTTTTTTGTCTACGTATCTGTTCTCTTGCCGACCTGTACTTTATTTTCATTTAATGCTAATGTTAACTGGCTGCCTGGCTCTACTAGCCCCTATGTTCAGGCAGCTAGTACTCTTACTAATTTCCTCCCAGTATTGATCTTTTCGTGTAAGTGCAAGAGTACATTAAAGGTTGTTGTTGTTGTTATTGTTGTTGCACCGGTAGTGCTTTAACGTGTTCAACGTTTGGAATGTGGCCGTAAGAAAACGTAACAGCTCACTCGAGTAATAATGAACAAAAAGGCAGCAGTTTTCTATCTTGTTTTTTGAACAAATAAGACGTGAAACTGAAGAATATCACACGTTGTTTTGTGTTAATGTCTATATGTTATCCATTATTATTTTATAATACTTAGGTATTTATTTACATCTTTTTACAGCTGCACAGCAAACTTTACAGGAAATCCCATGATTCACCATTCCAAATGTGAACTAGCAGGTATCTTGCATGTTTGCGCTTTTTGAGCTTGACGGTGCCGACTCACGAAGCGACATGTCGTAGGGACAAAGTCGCAACATGTACACACCCTGGGGTACACACACAGGAAAATGCAGTAAAGACACGGTGCATCGACACGTCCCCTCGTGTGCGCTAATAGTTTTCAAGGGTCATGTCTTTGTCTGATAATAGTCAATTGTAATTTCATATCACGCTATTCGAATTGTTTATTTTACGTCACTGCGTGACCTTTACTTACAGATTGTATAGGCAATAAATCACGTACTGATTCAAGGCTAACTAAGAATAACTATGAGCTAGATTTAAGGCTATGTTTTACAATAGGATCTAGCGAGCCAAGATTTAACCGCAGCATGATTGTACTTCATTTCTCGGATGTATAAGCCATTTTGATGTAAAGCTTTAATTCAGAATGTAATAGCGATTGAGACGAGATTGAGAGATAGTCCTTTTGATTGTGAATCAGCGTCGGGAGAAGTTCCCGAACAGTGTCGCTGCAACTGCTTCCTGCTACACTGTGTGTGCACATGTTACGAGATGTCACTGTGTATTCTTGTGTGTTCATCTTATAAGACATTTCAAAAAGGTGCAATCGTGGCGGGAAATACAGTGCTTCTATAGCGAACCAAGTTAACAGATATAACAGTAATTGCGCCGTTGTTTTAGCTTGATTCAATAATTTTATCTTTTGTCTTTGTAATGAACTAAAAAAGGAAATTAAAGAAGTTAAAATTACTGTATCGTTATTTTTACCATTGTTATCGTCCAAAACCCAGTCTTACTTATACGTTGCACGTTGTAACGCTTCTTCTAATTTGTAAATTTATTTCTCATAGTTTTAGGACTCATAAGGAAATGTGACTTGCGCGGTAGCCTGGACACTCAACCGGACAACAGAACACCAAAATGTTTGTGCAAGGTTAACAAAATGAATTTTATTTGTTGTTGTTTTTGTTGTTAATATTCTCATAATGCTTCGACAGCCGACACGAAACTGAACTTTAAAACAGTTTTTCCTTACAGAGAACAATGCACAAATATTGTATGGAGCTTTACGTTTATCTTCTTTACCTATTTTTAGGCCAATGTTCATGGTGTTAGCTGTGATGCCTGTAAACCAGGATTTTTCAACCTACAAGCTGGCAATCCTCAGGGCTGTACACCTTGTTTCTGTAATGGAGTTACTGACAGTTGCCAGAGCGCCCTGCTCAATAGGACTCAGGTAAGCAAGCCAGTTTCTGTTTTCCCGAAATTGTAGAGAGGTGTTAATATTGCGCAAAATACGATGCCAAGCAATTCCCGTAGAATTGGTTCTGAGTTTCCACAGTGTGTAAACTAACGATTACTGTAAAATGGTGTGCTGATCAAATTTGGGCGATTTAGATGGCTGGAAAACTTGCAGTCGCGTTTTTAATTTCGCGGACATTTCTCTGTAAGACCGAGTCAAACTGAGTAGAAAAAATTCTAAATTAAATGCGTCTTTTTAGAAATGTCAGAAACATATATTAGTTTATTGACCAAGGTCAAGTTCAAGTTTGCGGGATATTGGTCATGTACATTTTTTTGCGTCCATTAAAATGGACCGAGGTCTATAAACCCGCAAAAAAAAAAACAACGAGGCCAATACCACGCAATTTTGGCCGAACAAGCTTGATCAATAGAGGATTTATTCAATGGCAACAACAGTGTTTTTAGCAAACAACAACAACAACAAATTTACAGAAAAATCGCGGGAAATCCCAAGCGGGCAAGATAGGCCCATCATGCCCGCTCGGGTTGCCAATCACAAGGCAGGGTTTACCTTATCTTGCCCGCTCGCGGAGCCAGCCATATGATAATAAGCGATTATTGGATGAGGTTAAGCATGATATCGTGAATTATCAAAACTGAGGTCTGTGTTATCAGACACGAGGTTTTGATAATTCACGATATCATGCGAAAACCGAATTCAATAATTGTTTTATTATACGTTTTCAAACAATTTGGAAACCAAAACTTTTATCTGATGCAAAATGGCTTTATTTCAAAATGTGCACTTACGTTCCTCCAGGTTCTTCTCCCTCAAATAATCATTCAGAATTTTTATACTTGTTTTTGTTGTTCTCTTGGTGTTGTTAGAATCTTTGTTCTCGATCAAAACTTTCAATTCCTCTTCGGAAACGGGGGCGAATCGCTCAGCCATATTTTCAAAAGTTTCACAGCACTACACGGACGAAGGGCTTGGAAACTAGGTGGACTTTGAAGTCGACATGATAACCCAATATCTGCTGCAGATATTGGGTTATCATGTCAAGTCCACATGCTACTGTATATTGGCTGAATGCTCTCGACCAATCACATGTAAAAATTTTTTTCCAAAAAAAAAAAAAAAAAAAAAAAAAAAATTAAAAAAAATAAAAAAAAACAAACTCGCCAGGCCATGTTTCAAAGTAATTCTAATATATAATAAGACTAATTATATGTATCTCTTACTAACTTACTTACTAACCTAGCTACCTACCTACCTACTTATTTGCTTGCTTGCTTGTTTGCTTGCTTGCTTGCTTACTTACCAAAATCGATACCAAAAAGTTTCTTCCGATGCTTTTGTCCAAAGCGAGACTTAAGTTATATATACTGACATGTCTTCGCTATTTTTCTTAGATCCGTTCTACGTTCTCAGTGAATAAGCTGATGAATTTCACACTTGTCACATTGGACCTTACCCCAGTGAACTCTTCAGATCTCTTTGTTAATCCGCTTACAAAAGAGTTGACCTTCCAATCATTTGTGGTGGAAAGCCTTCAGGACACGATTTTATACTGGAAGTTGCCACAAGAATACACTGGAAACAAGGTTGGTTACCAACAGGCTGTTTTGACGTTTATTGCAAAATAAACCCCTAATGATGCAAACAGCCGAAAACCTTTGGTTTCAACATTTTAATTTTACAATTTGTAACCTTTTAGCCTTGTAAATAGCATTATCAACTCCATAAATAAATTATTCGTATTCCGTTTTTATTTAGGTGACGTCATACGGTGGTATTTTAAACCACGTGTTCTCGTTTGTCGCACGTTCTGATGGAGAGCTAATATCCGCACCAGATATCATCTTGGTTGTAAGTAATAATGAGTAATTAATTTAAAAAAAAATAATCCTAATCTTGTTAGTTTAATCCGTCTAACTAAAAAAAACATCGTATGCAGTAAATGTCTGGGATAAGAAAATAAGAGGTTTCTGTTGAAGTTTTGTTTTACTGGAAAAGACGAATTGACTGTAAGTCAATCTACCATCAGTATGGTTAAAGTAAATCTTTTTTTTTTGCGGTTTTAAATTTTCTGGCATGATTTAACTCGGCTTATTCTTCACTTGGCTCGTTTTCCTTTGTTTTTTCAGGCTAATTATATTGAATAAACCCCGCTAATTAGCAACTGTCTGAAAAGCTGGGGGCGGCTTTGATTGTAACAGGGAAGAGTGGGGCTGATATTCTAATATTCCCCTAGGGGAAGATAAGATTAAAACCCCCGGGAAAATATAAGGAAAATACCCCCCCCAAAAAAAAAAAAACCAAAAAAAAAAAAAAAAAAAAAAAAAAAAAAAAAAAAAAAATTTATTTTTCATGGATTTTTTTTATATATAAAAAAAAACAAAAAAAAGGGCGACAAAACCTCCACGGTTTTTTTTTTAAATCCGGCGGAGCAGTTCTTTTTTTTTTTCCTTTCCCCCCTCCCCTTTTCCCATTTTTTCCCCCCCCCCTCTTCCCCCCCAATCAAAACTTTTCCCCTCTTCCAATCTTCCAATTTCCATTTTCAAAAATTTAACTTTCCTCGCAGACTCGCTCACTTTTGCCAACTTTGCAGTAAAGTGGTGAAAAAAGGTGGTTACAAAGTTGTCGGAACTATTAATCTATTGTATAGCTTGTTTGGCACGCATATTGATTGTTTTGGTCGGCGTATCAAAAACGAAAGAATAACCTGTTTATTATAAAATTTAACAATGTAGAAACCCCAGTGCGTCTTTTCGGAACCTTTTTTTCTGTTGTTAAGTGTGTGTCGGGAAAAACATTTGTTTTTTCTTCAGCGTACCTACATAAAAACAACGAAGAAAAGCATGTTTCTTATTGTTTTAAGCCACTGTTGATACCTCGCCCATGTGAAAAATAAGCCGATTATTTTTAGGCACCTCGGGGATATGTGTTTTATTCACCGAGGGCGCATATCGCCTCGTTGCCTAAAAATAACCCTTACATATATTTCGAACGAGGGCAAATTCCATTCACAAAGGGAACACAAATTTTCATTGTTGGTTGGTTAATTTCTTTTCGCCATCTTAGTATCTAAGAGCCTGGAAAAATTATATTATCAACTACAGATATTGAAAAATAACCATGGTTTATTTCGGCTTTTGGCCGAATATCGTTTTGCGGGAATTCACTGTTTTTCCTTCTCGTTTCTTATCTTACCGAATACATAAAACAGTTGAAAGAAACTCAACTCAGTACAGAGCGATTAGCAGTAACCAGCATGTAGAAAATAGTATATATAATTTATTGTATGGTTCTAACATTCATTCTAAACAATATTCAACGTCGAGGTGAGGTCATGACTATCGTCGTATGAGAAGTCGCTACCTTACGAAACTTTGCGATATGCCGTTTTCTCCCAACAGATTTAAAGTTAATTTCCTTTAGACCTTGTAGCTCGTAATAATATGCAAGGTGGTTTGTTTTCACACCACAGTACAAGTTTTCACAGCACAAACACACTAAAAACTTTGCTTTTTCACATGTTTTAGGGAAAATACATCTCTCTTTACCACTTCAAAGAAACTTCTGCAGAGAGTAACGAAGAGACAGCTTACCAAGTCATGTTTGACGAGGTTTGTTCCCTCACAGTGTTTTGATTGTCTTTTTAGTTCACTTAACTACAAAAAATTACAAGAAAATATTTAAAAATTCTTTTCTTTCTTTTAGCACTTTTGGAGTGACGGCGATGGTGGAGAGATATCACGTGACCAACTAATTATGGCAATGCATCAGGTCGAGGCACTTTTGATCAGGGCTTCCTATAGCACCCGGATGTTACAAACAACGTATGATCGATGATTTGTGCATGTACAAATGATTTAATAGTCATCCGTACAGCAGTCAATCATTCATTCATGCGATCGTTCGTTCTTTAGTCCATTTATTCTTTTTCCCTTACTGTTGCAGTTTGCGTGAAGTTTCCTTGGACATTGCAATTAATGACGTAACCAATCAGTCACGTGCTTCTTCGGTTGAGCAGTGCGCATGTCCATTGGAATACCAGGGTTTGTCCTGTGAGGTATGTAAGCTTGTTTGTAATTCGAAATAACCATTAAAGGAAACTGGACAAATGATGTTGACCTTTAGTACAAAATATAACTAGATTAGGTATCATTTTTGTGATTCGGTTATTAATTTTAACAGTTTGACCCCCAAAAGAAACTGGCTAGCTGTTTTAGGAGATCTTCTTAGTCCACTGGGTGTGACAAAATTGCCTAAACTAGTGAAACGCATTTTTTTCTTTTTTCTTACTAGTATTCTTCTTTTTGACAGTCTTGTAAACCGGGTTTCTATCGTTCACGTGTTGGCCCGTACCTTGGCACGTGCATCAAATGTGATTGTCACGGACATTCACGTGATAACTACTGTGATCCTGAGACCGGAGAATGCAAGGTCAGTGGTTCTAGTCATAGTCAGTTTTAATGTTAAACTAGTTCTCACTTAGTGACTAAAAAATATTTACTTCAACAGAATTGTCAACACTACACTGCAGGTTTTCGCTGTCACAATTGTCTTACCGGTTTCTATGGAAACGCTACAATTGGAAAACCGTCGGACTGTAAGCCGTGTCCTTGCCCAATGACGTCACCACCAAACAGGTAAGTAAGGAGGCCAAAGAAACATTCTCTTGAGTGGCGACATAATCTTGTCCAGCATTTGAGGTGGTTAAGAAAAGCTTGTAGAAGGGGAACCAGATTGTAATACGAAACAAAAGGTGCCAAACGGAAAGAAACAAAAAAAAAAAACCATTTCATTTAATCGGTCATGCATTTAAACAAAATAGTAATCATTTTTGTCAAGGTTTTTCCAATCAAAATCAATTTTCTGTTTCTGTTTCTTTATTTAACTTAACACTGTAAAAAAAACTTTCACACGACGTCATTGTGACGAACCTTAACAACACTTCGACTGGTTGCTAGGTTTAGTCCCACGTGCTTCATGGCAGAAGATGGTCAACCGACATGTGACGCATGCCCACCAGGGTATGGCGGCAGAAGGTGTGACAGGTAAGTTAACGGAAACGTAAGTGTATTTTCAGAAAAGAAAGTTCTCTCAGCGTTTTAAAATGAGCTGTAATTTCGAGAGGTTTTCGTAAATCGATGCAATTTTATTAGAAAGGCAGCGTGGCCTCGCCGGACTTGACACCCGGAGGACCCGGGTTCAAGTCCCGTTCTGACCACCACCTGAAGTTTTTTTACGATAGACCCGAGTTCAACTCCTCGGCCACGCTTGTAAATAGCCAACTGGTTTGCACCCTGCAAGTCGGGATTTTTAACTGTGTTATCTTTATTTGTAAAATTTCTTTTTAATGTTTGAATGCTCGACCACATAAGCGCTTATGCAAAATTAGTTACCTAAGGAAAACAAACGTCATTTTTAGAACCAGAATCTCGAATTTTACAAACGCATTATTTGTCCTGTTAAGTTCTATAGACTTACATGTGATAATGAAGATGACGATGATTTTTGCGTTCAAAGTTTTCTGTTTGGGGTCAGTCTGATGTACTGCAGGATCGACATCCCTGCCTCAATGTGATTCGTCCACCATCAACTTGTCCCGCTGTTCCACTACTTTTGGCATCGCTAAAAACTTGGTTCCTTATCAACTAAAAAAAATGTGAACATTTGAAGTTGATAGTTGTTATTCGTACGGTTTGTCGTTATCTCATTGTTGTTTTTGTTTGTTTGTTTGTTTGGTTAGTTGGTTGTTTTCTTTCAGTTCTGCTTTTTGGTTCTTCCAATGAGAAGATAATATTGACGTGCCGTAGGGAATTAATAAAACCTCTTTACGAACATTTTTCGTGAAAACGTTTTACTACATTCGACAATACATGTTCATTTCTCAGATGCATTCGGCCTTATGTTGGAAATCCGACCGAGCCTAGAGGGAACTGCAAGCTGGGTAAGAATTTATCTGATTTCGACTCTTTTTATTTTGTCACTTACACGTAAAGGAATTGATGTTCAAGATTGTCAAATAGCTAACTTACGATTCATTTTAAATCTTACATAGATACAACTCTGTACCTTTTGCAAAGTTTACCTCAAAGAGACACTTTTCTCTGCAAGGACATAGTGCACTTTGATTAATGAACTACAATCTTCTCTAAGCAATTGTAGCATTGATATGTCGTGAAAGCTGTTAGTGACAGACTTTTTTTTAACTGAGTGAAGGACAAAATGCGTTGATCTTTTCACAAGCTCCTGCTATTAGTTACATTTTTCTCCCTTTCCTTTCTCTTTTAGAACTTGATTGCGGATGTGATGTTCGTGGCAGCGTCAACAGCTCTTGTGATCCTGTCACTAGGCAGTGCTTTTGTAAGGTAAGAGATGATAATATGCACAAACTGGAGTAACCATGTAACCAGCAGTCAGGTAGGGTAACCTAATTATTCGGTGAAAGAGTTGGTTACAGAATCACTTCTACATAGCTGTAACAGCTATAAGGATAGCTTGGAAAGGACGAAGAATTGCGACTGTTTCCATTTCTTGGCAAATTTCCCCTTTTCTTCGTTGAGCTGTAAAATTTATGCCTATTGAAAAGCGCAAAGAGTAACAAAAAGCAAATTTGACATAAACAATAGCCAAGAGGTACAGAGAGGAGAGGAGAGCGGTGCAATCTGCTTGGTAACCAGTCCTGGTCTCACTTGCTCGTTGTTGTGGTGCCATGGAGGCCGGAATTCGTGCACTTTCTTTGGCGGTCGATTTATCGCTTGATGAATTGTTGCTGGTGAACAAAAACAGAAACTCAGTTAACACTAACATTAACCTTTGGATGCTCCGAACGTTTTACAGTTTTATCGTGATACTGAGTTCTAATAAGGCTATTGTTTATGTTATTCGTCGTCCGAGTATTTCCGCTCGACGCTTGTTATCGCATCCTTTGCTGTGCAGTGGGGTAATTTGTTTTGTCGGCACTTGATGGACCTTTGACAAGGAGATAGCAGTTAGCAAATGATCACTTAGGAAAAGCTTCAATTTGAATTAGGTGCAACTACAATCACGCAAAAAATAATTTATAATTTTGTTCATTTTACCGTGTAATTTTCTTTCGAGACGTGATCTAAAAAAGATCCACCCTTAATCTAATTGAAACAAAGTTAAATCAAGTAAACAGAATTTTTGTTTCTTTTTTCGTGTGTGGCCTATTTGTGGTACCTTCTTATCTAGGACACAACTGTTTTCCAATAAATTGCCTGCCTATTATTTTAATGATTAATGTATTTTTCCTAAATAGCCGCACATACTTTAATTAAAAGAAACAGCAAGCTTGCCCTGTTGTATTTCCTAATATAAAACGTTTTTGACGTGTAGTGAAGTATTCTACAAAACAACCATTACTTATCACTTACTTTCAGTTTTAATAAACCTGTTCAACATTTTTGGACTAAAAGGAAAACAGCTCTTCTCAAAGTAAATAAATAACGCTATTTGGAAGTCTAACAATCCATTGTCTTAATATACAAAGTGTCAGTTACGCAGAGGATCATTTCATTCTAAAACATGTTACCTGTGATAAGATCTGAGAGGAGTAAAATTCCTGAGAAACTACGGAAATTGTTCGTTGCAATGCATCGAGATATCAACTTTGTCTTGAACCGGACGTGAAATTTTCCCACGTTACAGCTCTCCCAGACTTGTTTTGCTTATGGTGGGAAAACTTTGTAGTATAAACAACGCTCCGAAAGCTTGTCGTGTTTTTCTGACTTTTAAATTTCTAATTAGCCATTTCGTGAGGATGATAAGGTTAGAAGGCTATCGATAACCTTTATTCATTACACTCAAGTCACACTGATTTACTTCGCTTCTAAAATATTGACAGGCTGTTTATAAAAGCGAGTGATTTACAAACGCTTTTTTTATTTTTACGAAGTCTTTGCCAGCGCGTTATGCAAATGACAGCTTCTTTCAACTCAGTTTTCTTCAGATTCTCGTTTTCGTGCGTCCTGTCGTGCAAAAAAGGTGTGAAGATGCCGACATAGTAACCAGATCATCACTTATCTCGCGGGCTTTTATCGCAAACGCAGAACATGGTCAAAGGCTACCGGATTGGGTTTCAATAAGCACTCTCCTAAGTTGTCATGGTCATCCACGATGACACGTATTGAGAATCTTACTATCGATCAAATGAAATCTCATTTCATGAAAGTAGATTCTCCCAAGGAAGAGGAAAACGCGACTTCTCCGCATCTTAATCTTGAGTGTCATCTCAGTCAGCTATCTGTCGTAAAGAAGGTTGGAAAATCTTCCAAGCGAAAGCTGCTTATCCCTTCTGTTGCACAATGAATCGGTATTTCTTTGTGATTACTGTTGTTTTCCTGCATTGTACGGTAACGGTTTCAATCCAGGTAAGCTTAACTACTTATTGGTAGATTAGACCTACTGAGACTAAAGCCATGTTCCAGCAACAACTGCGGAGATGTTTAAATACCAGATACGATAATTCGTGGATTGCAGTTTGTGCGGCTCCAAAGAGCGTTTACGGCTGCTCCAGTTTTCCTCCCTTTCGAGTGTTTCGCTTAGATCGGAACCTTGTAGTGTAACTATTTACTACAAATAAGGTTTTTCTATTACACCATTTAATCGAGAAGCCTTTCTCTCTGAAGAAGACGAGATTAACTGTGTTAATTAAAACCCATGCATGCCCACCCAAAGCCAGAGTAATTTTTCTAACAGATGCATTTTTTTCTTCGGCTGAAACGTTTCCTCTCTTCGTCGTTCTTTAAATTTGATTTTGTTACAGTTTATACTGGCTGTGTTTATACCTCTGTGATCCAAAATGGTTGTAATTTTGCTGGTGAAATATGAATGCACACTCATCAAACTGAGTGACCTTTCACCTATTTCTTTCTTGAATTGAAATGTGTGCATAGAAAATCGGGCTTTTTCAGTAATATGTTTGTGCTGTAATCTTAGCTACTCTTTCCTCCTTGAACCGTGCGTTTTACATCCATTCTCATTTTATATGTCTCGTATAATTTCACAATTCACGATTAATAGAAAACTGAACACTGATTTTTTTTTATCACGCAGCCGTATTTTCTATTTTCTTCTTGCATTTGTTATGACTAAAAACTTTTTTGTGTGATTTTCAACAATTGTCATTAACCAGACCCCAAGATCAACCCAGCATTGTGATATGAGCTTATCTAACCACCCGACAAGGCCGACATCTTTCTAATGGGACGTGCTCGTATTATCGTTTACAATGTTGAGTGGTTTGTGACAAGTGACATCAACGCGAGGAAATAGTTCAGTTGACGGGAGCTGGAAGACAAAAAATAAAACGAGAAACAAGGAATGATAAAATCCAAAAAATCTTGATTTTATACAGAACAACAAGGCACTAACACGTTCTTTGATAGTGACAGGCAATCTTTTACAGATGGAAAATAAATGAGACAGTCAATAAGTCTTGATACGGAGGAGGTGGGGAGGTATTCCCCCCTCACACCCCTCCAAAAAAAGGAAGCATGTACGTACCCTTGCGGAGCACTGAAATGAGTTTATAAAATGTCCCTTTTTGGTCCGCATTTGGGTAGAAGCTACCAGTTAAAAAGCTTACCGTAAAAGCTTTAAATTCCCTGAGGGAGTGGGGGAACTTTTAAATATTAGGGAATGGGACGCTTACAACTCATTAGTCACAGCTTGCGTTTATAATCGATCATAAATAGAAGGAGCAGATTGTTCTTTGTTTTAAAAACAAATATGATGGACGGATATTCAACTTAAAAAAATTGTTCTTTTCATGTTCAGAATTTGTAAAAGCTTTCCATCTTGGGAAATGGGGCTGCTAAGTAGAAAGGGAGAGCTTAGGAACTGTAATCTCTGTAATAGAGCTTTACGGTATAGGTCATTGATTGTTTAAAAAGCCGATTGAAGGCCGCTTCAGGTCAAAAATTTCGTACGGATTTTCGTAGTTAGGTCTCGTTGAACAGTCGTGGACAGTGTCAGTTACAGAATCGAAAGACGGATCAGACAGAGACAAGTGGAAAATCCTGTACAAGATTAATGATTGACGCCGCAAAAGAAGTTGTAGTGATCTTATAAGCCAAATGTTAGGTCAGGAATTAAAAGAGTTGGACATCATAAAGCTACTCTTAAGTTCAAATGAAACCTTTAAATCATCTTTAAAAACCATAAATGTACACTAGAAGTGCTTCACCATGTAAGTAAGAGGATGAATGCCCAAAATTTAACAAAGTTTTTAAAATCGCTCGTGCGATCTATCCAAACGCTTTCCTTGTTGACCTTTTAAGATTCACAGTGACCGGATAAGTCTAATACACAAAGTAGAAAAATCCATTCTCTACTGTGAGTTTTGGCGCCCTCCTGTTCCTTAAGCTATCAGAAACGTTAATTTCAAGAGCTTTTCAATTTAAAACTCGCTATAGATAACCTCCCAAAAACGGTTTTCCGGTTCTTTTAAATCCCGGGTGCCCGATGACGTACCATTTGTACGGCAAGAAAAGGTCGAAAATCAAATAAACTTTAAATAAGTCTGCTCTTTCATTTCGGTTAAAGCGTATCTTTAACTCTTTCAGTGCTAAAGTCGACTTTTGTCGACATTTGGAGGAGCAGTCAATGAACCACTTGTGACGTCATTAATTTGAAAGTCAGCAGATTTTGGTGATAAGCATCTGATAGAGCTAGGTTTGACCTTTTCAAAGAACTATTCACTTTGCGTATCGGTCGCATCCTAACAGAGCTAAATCGAGAAAAAGTCAATCACTTTTTAGTGCAAAATCGGTGCTTAAAAAGGCCAAAACACCTGTAAAAGATCGAGGTCCTCTTGACAGGGTTTACCAATGTTTTTATCAAAACTTTTTTGGTCTAAAGGAAGGACGGATACAGTAGAAAGAAGTGGAAATAACAAAGCCAAGAGAAACGAAAGGAAAAGGAGCAAGAAAAAAAAATGGAAACGATTTCGCCAAAAAAAAAAAAAAAGAAAGTCCAAATTTTGGCTTATGCGCATGCACCAAAGTACATTTTTGTACATTTTTTAATGGAATCTTCCTCAAAATCTTGCTGCATTGTGGAAAAGTGCTTTTTAAGTAAAGTTAAGGGAAATCCAGGATCGTAGCATCAAAAATTCAGTTTAACGGTAAAAAAAAAACCCAGTTTTTGGAGAAATTCAGCACTGAAAGGGTTAAGGTGAAAACTTAAAAAAACGCGAAGTTGATCATAACTGTGATGGAATGCTGCCGATCTCCACGAGACAACGTTTTTAATACTGTTTCAGTTTTTGGTAACAAAAATGTGCTGTCCGCAAATGATAACCACCTTCTGTTGCATGCCATCACATTTGTGACTTGCAAGTGATTTCCGCCAATCAGAGTGCGTGTAGTATCTCACGGTTATTTTCTCTTGTGTCTCTAGAAAAATGTGGAAGGCAAGACGTGTGACAGGTGCAAGCGATCCTTCTTCAACTTGCAGTCGGACGAGCCTGAGGGGTGTGTGTCGTGCTTCTGTTTTGGCTTGACGAATGATTGTAAATGTGCCAATTATTACAAAGACACGGTAAGTATGCTGGCTAATCTTACTCTTTTACAATCATTTGCTAAAGCTTTCTTTGCATACGATGTATAAATTGTGAATAATTAATTTGCGGGCGGAGATATCTGGAATAAATTTGAACTCCCACTAGTTCGCTGTATGATCACCTCATAGGAGGAAATCCCATAACTTGAGGCAGTCCTGTACGCGTTCATTTTCAAAAGAGCCAGATCGCTTAGTTGACGTCAAATGCTTTTGATGGATAAATGGAAAGTCAGTTATCTTTGACTATAATAGGGGGTTTAATCCGCAAATAAAATTAATGTTTCTATGTAAAAATACCGTGGAAGTGCCGTTGTACAGCGCTTTAAATGGCAGTATCACGGGAATTCTTACACGTTTAGGTGTTAACTATGATAGAGTTATGAGGGTGCACTCAGTGATCAACAAAAAAAGCGTTTGAACAACAAAGAAAAGCATATTCCATTCTAAAAGGTATGAATAAATGGAATTAATTGTTTATATGCGATTTTGTTCCAAGTAGGCACTGTTGAATTTGAAAACGTCTGCCAGACGTTTTCAAAGTTTTAGAACTCTGACTGTCATATCCGTCCGTAGCCAAACCACCTATGAACAATTTTCATGATTTGTAAAGTACATTTTAGCAATGTCAGGCCATTATAAGCGGCTTCTTATTAATACCAACACTTTCATTGCATTTTCAAGTAACACAAAATCATGGTGACACTGTTCCTTTAAATTCGTCTGATACTGAAGGTCCGGTGAAAGTAGTACAAGATACCCGCAACGTTACATGTATTAATTTGCTATATCATTTTCATTTTTGATGTAGTTCCTTTTTATTTTACCTCAACGTGTGTATATTTCAGATTCGTCTGCGTATTGCCCTACTAGACGGTCCAAACTTCTTACGACTCTCCGACTTGTCAGGTGACTCGATTATCAGCTCGGGTTTCCAAGTAGAGGGTGATCCGGGACATTATGTTTATGACAAGTTTGACCAGTTACCAGCAGCGACGTACTACTGGTTCTTGGGCCGGGAATTTAGAGGAGATATGGTGAATATAGTTTGTTCGTTCGTTTGTTTGTTTGTTTGTTTGTTTGTTTGTTTGTTTGTTTGTTTGTTTAGGTAATAAGAGCGATTTCTTTGAACTCCCTTAGCTGTCAGTTATGCACCTTAATTTTTTTGTCCCAAGCCACAATCCATTTCACAATTTTTGGGACACTTCCCCCCTCTTTCTCTCTCAGTCTTGATATGAATAATCTGAGACTTCACATAGTGAGATGCAAAAACGGACACATGAATTCTGTGCTCAAGTGGATTGAAGTGTCTCAACTAATTGTAACACGGACTGCAGATTCATTAATTTCCTTATTAATCGCCAGCGCCATTCCCGTTGGATAATGTGGTGATACATGGCAAGCAAATCCTTCAAATATTGTTTAATTTTCTGCCTGACAATGTGTCGATATTGTTAGAAGAAAGTCGTTATTGGTAATCACAGCGACGTATGTAATCGACGTTCATTTACCAGTTTATACAACTATCCTCTTTGGATCTGTATGAAAAATGATCTCAAGCGCGTATACATTCATTTTCATTCATTCACTTTTTTACAGATGACAAGCTATGACGGGATTTTGCGTTACACGGTGTCACACGAGATGAAGCCAGACGGCGAACTAACCACTGATACAGACGTACAACTGAGGGTAGGTCGAGTGGCTTAATCTACCGTAGCACCCGGCATAGCAGCAGCTAAACTTCAAGCTTACATCTTTTATAAAATTCAACCAACTAAGGCGTGCTATATCGGGCATACACAGTCTGACACTTTGACCACGTGATTAAAATGGATTCTTCCGAAGATAATACTGATGGTTTCTCCCCAAAAATTTGTTTTAGTTTGCCAAATCTTTTCTGGTCAGTGAAAGTGACTATCCCACTGTTTCTCAAAGTGTTGGTTTTTTGACCTTTCAGGGAAGAGGAATTGTTCTTACTTTTCGTCATAGAAGGCCCCTCGAGGGAGGACAGAAAAAGACATACGGCCTCAAACTGTCCGAGGTAAGTACAGTGAACGAACAAATAATATAATAGCATGAACAACTCAGTATTGAAATGCCATTCAAGAACAGAAAAGTCCTTGTCGACTTTATTATTGTGAAACTATTAACCATGTCTTAACGTCTAAGATAATTATAATGAGTTGTATGTTTTTTTTCCTGTATAACCTGTGTTGCCTCTCAAACTGATTTAACCTTATTAGGGCTGGTTAAGGTACCCGGACGGTGTTCGTGTAACAAGAGATATTGTGATGACACTCTTGTCTTCTGTGGAAAGCATCTTAGTCCGTGCGACGTACAGTACCACCACAACAAAGGCCAGGTTAGGGTTCTTGTAACAAGCTTGCTGTTACAGTAAGCTTGGCATGTTAACATTGCTGTTAACCCCAAGCAATGATCGACTACTAAACTTTCTGTAAGTTTTGATTAAAAGATTATAACGTCGAAAAGTGAGAATTCACATTGAACAAACATCGGGGGCTTTTGCAAGCTTCCAATATTAAGCTACCACCGTTGGAACAAATAGCTGTTACATTGTTAGAAATATTCAATGTCTAAACTGAAAACCTGTTGAGATGCACTGAAAACGCAATTGGAAACAAATACTAACGATTTCGGGTATGAATTTTCTGTAGGCCACCATTTTAGCCGATATGATGTCACAGGGTTGCTTCTATTATCAGATTGTAAGATTGTAAGGAAAGGACTCTTAAAAACCTTATAAAATCCGAAATGGCAGAATGAAGATCAGAGTACGTTATTCCTTTTCATTAATTAGAAATGCAAATGAACAATGTGAAATCTTGTATTAGACAATAATTTTATTACATTAAGCAATTGTTTTTGTTCACCAGCCTTTATAGTGTCAATTTGGAAACCGCTATCCCTCAAGAAACAAGGTTCGGAAAAGCCAAAAACATCGAACAGTGCGCATGCCCACCAGAATACTCTGGAACGTCTTGTCAGGTAAGCTTGCAGGCTCACATAGAAAATGTTTCCGGTGGATCACTTTTCGTGTCAATCTCAGTGTTTTCTCCTCTCGTCTGTTCATAAAACACAATATAACGATATGTAATGCTTTTTTCATTCCCTTTTTCAATGTCGTGCACGTGTGAACTTTTTGCAGGGACCACAGGAAAGGTTAATCCAGTTATAAGCAAGAACTTAATTTAATTTGTTTTGCCACTGTTAAACTATTTATGCTTGAACACTTTTACATTGTAAACAGACCAGAAATGAATGTTTGGATCTATGGCATTTTCTCACCCCTTGTTAAATCCAATATCTTTATCTTAGTCGTTCACCGCGCTTACGCATATCAAACAACGAGATTTTAAAAGCCCGAATAGATTTCGCTTTTCTGTATTTCTTTGCGCCTATGTGTAGCATAAAAACAAACTCCTCCATACTTAACGAGTTAAGAATGAACATGAGAAGCTAGGCAAACCTTCTTGGCAGCACCTCACGCCTTTGTCGTGCCTTTCCTGTGCACATCCATGACTTGATGAGCGCACGCCAGTTTCTTTGTCTGTTCTACATTTCAGCGCTGTGGCCTTGGATACACACGCTCGTCCCAAGGCCCGGATTTCTCTCCCTGTGTGCCATGTTCCTGTAATCAACATTCAAAGGAATGTGATCCGGAAAGAGGACAATGTAGGGTAAGTATATGTATTGTTCTATGTGGGTATGTGCCGCCGGGACCCATACGAGACATCATAAATATTTAAACTGATAGCTCATTGCAACCCGGCAGGAAATGTGTGACCGATGATATGTCCATATATGCCACGTGAAGCTTTCCTCTTACCAATAATTAAACATAAAAAGTTTACCTAGTCGAAAAAAAAAGAGGAAAAAATTCAAGTCAACGCCCGACCTTGTCCAGCCTTACACTGCCGTACCCTCCCCGCATAGAGAGTATGTCCTCTCATGAGAGAACTTATTGGAGGTTATTCTCTCTCCTGGATCAATTTCTTCCTACAGAAAATGTAAAATTAATTTAACATCTTAATGGCATTTTTTCCAGAGATGCGATCACAACACCACAGGCTTCCACTGTGAAAGATGTGCAGTTGGTTTCTATGGTGACGCCACGAAAGGAACGCCCAAAGATTGTGAACCATGCCCATGCCCTTTGACTACTGCTTCGAACCAGTGAGTGACACAGTAAATCCGTTTATAAAATAGGTATTGTTGGCTGTTTCCTTTAATAACGTTGACTTTCCGTATATAATAAACAGGTTCAGCCGGGTCTGTAAGATTGATTCAGACGGTCAACCGACTTGCACTGCCTGTCAAACTGGTTACACTGGTAGGACCTGTAACAGGTAACGAAAACCTTCCTTTGTCATGGACACAAGTTCTCTACATACTCTTTTAACACCCAATCACGGGGGTTTTAGAACCGAACTCCCAGTTTGAGCTGACTCGATAAATAGCTAACAAAGCGGGTGGTGTTAACCTTTAGTTATACAGTAATCCACAATCGCAAGAAGGACACGTTGATAAACCCATGTCAGTTGCCGTGCGATGCTTTCTTTTTCAAATAACTTGTTAAATTTATTTTGAACATTTTAAGGCTTACCATTTCAGCAATTAAACGTAACGTTAAGGGAAAGGGAATGACTCCCTTTCCAGCTCATGTGGTGAATAACTTTAACCTTCGTTAGTTTATTGGTTTTCCTTTATTTGATTCTGACCTTTCATACTTTTATACTGGGGCTTAACCTTAACGGCTTTACATGTTTACAGATGTGCTAAGGGATATAGTGGCGATCCTACCAAACCGGGCCAAAAGTGTGTCAAACTACCAGGTAAGATATCACTGAGAGTTCCATTAAGTGATCGTGCTGTCTACGGCTGGGCTGCGATACTGCTTGGTAACGTGACATCTTCCCTAGCTGACAAACACAGTCCTCGGAGTTGCTCGTACTATCTGTGACTGGGCAATAAGTATCGGAAAATTTTTAAGTGTTTTTATGAAGATTAATCAAAACTAGCATTTGTCCGTAGACTGGTTTATGCACGGGTGAAAGGTGATAAGGGTTCCTGTTCGTGATAGACGTAGCAAGAGCGAACAAGCCGAAAAGAGTTGCACTAGGAGGGATGTTTACATCATAGTTTCCCACCGGGGGTATCTTCATTCTTGACAATGTTTTTTCGTTTAAAATTTTATTCCAAACGTCTTTGCCCATATTGAGACCGACATCGCTCAGACTAAAAGTTTATTCTGTAATTTCCTCTGTTTCTAGCGGGATTCATGCCAACTGTAATAGTCAGGCCCAGGAAAAGAACAAAGACGGAAGGAGAAGATGCCATATTCTACTGTTTTGCTGGCGGAAAACAACGACCAAGAATTACGTGGTCCCGACAGAATGGAAAGCCGTTATCCAGTAGGGTGGTTGTGTCTGGGAAGGTCTTGCTGATTAGGAGAGTCAGGAAAGAAGATGAAGGAGCTTATGTGTGTACTGCTAGAAATGTGTACGGGTTTGAAACGGCTACCTCGCAACTGAATGTTAAAGGTAAGAAACGCGAAGAGTTTTCAACGGTAATCTCATTTATCCGAAACAGTGATACCTGAGATAATAGATTAGTTTAAAAACTCCGCCATTTCCAACTTCAGCCTATAATAGCGCGTGCTTGAAATAAAACTTCTATAGGAAAAGGAAACGTTCCTGTGTTTGGTCTATTGAGTTTACTTGGCCTTAGTCCAGCTCGTCGAAGCTGGGACGTGACACCGCACGGGGCAAAAGACAAAAGAAGATATTTCAAAACATCGAGAATTACGCGATTAGGTTTCTGCGCTTGAACGTTCTTTCTTTAGGAAAAAACGACGTGATGATATGGTATGATGATAATTCAGATTTTGTAGTAATCTTAGCAAGTTTGTTATCGTGATTTTCAAAACAACGTTCTCTTTATCTCGGGGTAGTAACCGTTGTTGGACCTCAACTTGTAATGGCGTTTGTTTTCTATCTCCTCCGCAACTGTCGATAGATTCACGTGAGATTTATTCCATTTTTGACCTTTTTATTGTCATAATTATATACTTGAAACTTTTGGCTTTCGCCTCGTCTTTCTGTTGTAATTTGGGTACGGGTGTTTTAATCATATCGTCTTTTGTGTTATGAATTAGCTCGGCGCGTGGATCCCATCAGCGTGTCAGTGTCACCAAAAGTCCTTCACGTTTCTTTGAACCAAACAGCTCAGTTCACGTGCAGAGCTAAGAGTGTCACTGATTACAAGCTCAAGTGGACACGTGGCATGTATGGTGCGCTTCCTGATGGGGCCGAGAGTAACAACGGTGTACTGACCATTGAGCACACCCAGACGATCCATGGAGGGACATACACATGTACTGGTAAAAACACCTTTAACGAAGACATGGTCTCCGTACAACTGAGAGTGGGAGGTGAGAGTCCATCACCTTATAGCTGGTTAAGCTATAACCTGAAATCATGCCCTCCCTCCTTACTGCTGAGCGGGGGAAGGAGGGCATGATACATTTGCTTATCGAAAGTCATGTAAAAAAAACCGGATTCTGGTTTTTCTTCTGATTGGTCGAGAAACAATACTCAATGAAGTGGTGTGGACTGATTGGCTGTCGTACTTTAACGAGACTTCCGGTCAGAAGCTTAGAAGCGGCGTGTTTACTGCGAGGACGAGTTCTCTTCTACGTTAGCTAAAGCCCTGACATATTTCAAGTGTAATTGTCTGAAGGCAGAACAGATAGACTGTGCGACGATGCGTAATTTGGTTTCGATAAAATGTTTTGGCAGTTCTTCCAATGCGTTTCGGGAAAGTTTAATTTACTCCCGATATTCCTGAGGTGTTGGAATGTTTACAAACGCGACATGATCCTATCTGTCGTGAAACAGCTCTTGTAGGTGAATTACTTGTTTTTTTTTTTGTGAGCTGAAATAAAGGGACGGCATCTACAGCTGATAAATACATGTTCGCAAGCGCCATCTCACCCTGCTACTAAAAGCATTTTTATGTCAGCACGGCGAAGTTTTATGCAGACATTTTTCACGCCTGGTAGAATTCCGAGTCTCAATTTGCCGCCAACTACAAGAGTGGTTTGACAGCTCGACGACACTTTAGTTTATTTAATTTAAATTAGGGGGCGGTTGGTGGCTGGTTAAATAAATGTATCAGGCGTTCTTTTTCCCCTCTCCCTTTCGAAAAAGAAAAAAGAACGCCTGATCGCAGGTTAGTTAAGCTATCAATTTAAATGCGGCGCATGCGATACTTACCAATTTTATTCTTTCTTAGTAACAAAGCCCCAAGTCTCTGTAAGTCCTGCCAGTTTTAGCGTCCGAGAGGGAGACGCTGCTCAATTCCGTTGCTCGGCTTCTGGATTTCCCGCCCCAGTGCTCCAATGGCACGGTGGTCCTGGCGGTCGACTACCACCAGAAGCCAAAACTTCCAATGGCAACGGTCTGCTGACATTTGATGCAGTAAAAAAAGTACACCAAGGAGAGTACTTCTGTACAGCTTCCAACTTGGGCGGTATATCTAGCACGGGAACCTTCTTGAATGTCTCGGGTATGAAGGCGATTCCTTAGTTACAGAATGTTTAAAAGCACCTTGTATAACAATGGATGAGGCGTCAGCTTCCTAAATTATCCCTTTACGATTAAACGAAATGTCCAAGTGTCACCCGACAAGCGGGATTTTGTGCCGTTTGCGGCAAGATTAAGTGTGATGCTATCTATCTCTATTTTTGCTCAGTATAAGAACGACATGATGACGTTTAAATAAGACACCATAAGCAGCTTTAGTGGTTCATCAATTCTAAGATTTCTGAGCCAGTACACCAAATACAATTCTCGTCGTTCACGTGTTATGGCTTGTACTAACAACTTTTGCAAGGTCATGATATCGTTTCGCCAGATTGCAATCGTTACCATGTACCAACATAATATTGATAACTTCTCAAACGATAAGTTTCTCTTTTTTAGATCTTTCGATCTCAACCTTTGCTCTTTTCTTTGATTTTATTTCTTGTAGCTCCCGGAAGTGTCCCTACAATCTCCGTTACTCCTAACACGCTCACAGTTTTAGAAGGTGAAGAGGCCCGGTTCGAGTGCTCTGCAAAAGGAGACCCGACTCCAACTATAAGCTGGTCACGTGAAAACGGTCAACTGCCTCAATCTTCTTCTTCTGTGAACGGCTTGCTAAGTATTTTACCGACGACGCTGGAGGACGGTGGTGCCTATGTTTGCACAGCTGCTAATACGTTTGGAGCCGATGGAGTCTTGGTCACTCTCACTGTCGAAAGAGGTAAAGAGGACAAACGTCTTCAAATCTAACGTAACAAGTTCCCACTCCAGAATTTATCTTCATTTCGACATCATATGCTCGATCCATTGTGGTCTAATTTTGTTAGTTATGACATTTGGATACACAAGCCAAATGCCTATATTTCGAGAAATTACATGGGTGGTTGTTGTATATTTTGTTGAGTCTTGGATTGCCTGAGATGTAAAAAACCAACAAAACGATGAGTAATCTGGTAATATATTATGACGCGTTACAATATAACTTCACCCAAAAGAACTTGTCTTATTCCAAATGTTGCCAATAAGAGAATAAGTTCTGTTTCTATGTTGTCAAGTGTTAAAATTCTGTTCACCGCCGGCATTTTATGCTGTCTGCTAAGGAAGGGTGCATGTTTCGTAAAATGGGTCCCTTGGTTTACAAGCTTGATTCCATCTCGTTCTTTCTTAGATACCTCGGTGCGTCCAACTGCAGTCGTCTCACCAGCAAATCAAACTGTCGACGAAGGTGCCTCAGCACTTCTTTCATGCCAGGTCTCGGGGGATCCTTACCCCTCAATACAGTGGACAAGAGTTGGTGAGGAGTTAACAGACAATCACGTGGTAACCGAGGGATTGTTGCAAATCCAAGAAGCGACAAAAGAGGACGAAGGCATGTATGTGTGCGTGGCCCAGAACAAGAAAGGAGTCAAGCAAGCAACAGGCATTGTCAACGTCAAAAGTGAGTAACAAAAACTAGGAATTTTGTCCTTGGCAAAAGGGTCCCACATAATGGCAATGGTAATGGTACTTGTATAGCGCATTTACAAATCCCAAAATGCGCTTCACAGTTAGAGTTACGGGACGAGATCGGACATTAGCATATCAGGTGCCTTTGGCAGCCGCTATCTGTCCTTGTATGTGATCTCGTTCCACCACCCACCCATGGCCATGGATACATGTGAATTGGTCAGACCACAACTCCGTGCCCTACTCTTTGCGATAAGTGTGTGGGTTCTTTAACGTCCCCTGCTGATCATAACACTTCAGATGGAGGAGACGGCGCCTACGGTTTATCGTCCTTATCAGAGAACATCTACCGGTGATATATCGGTAATTGCAGATGTCATTGCAATAATTGATAGTTAAAATTTGGTTTCACCTCAAATGGGAAAATACAAAAGGACTTTACGTGGCAACGAAATGAGAGCATATGTTTTCGCCCTTTCAGGTAAGGAGATGCCAAAGATAGAAATCATGCCAGCAAGAAGGCTTACAGTTACGGGAGGAGAGACTGTGGTGTTCCGGTGTGTAGTCAAGGCTGGTAACCCGCCTCCTGCAGTGGTCTGGGAAAGAGAGGAACATGAACCGCTGAACAGCAGTAATGACGGTGTTTTGGTGATTTCGCCGGCCTCTGGTGACAGCCAGGGAAAGTACATTTGTAAGGCAACAAACGACATGGGATCCACCGAGGCTATCGCTCTTCTTATCGTCCAAGGTAATCAATGTAACATACATCAATTATCGAAAGAACCGTTAAGACTGGCAAGATTTATCTGGCGTTAACTCGCATTGCAAAATTATGTCACTGCTGTGCCTTCTCTGTGTTTCAATCTTTTATCATTTCGTTATCAGACACAGAGGTCTATGCCCAATTGTGATTTCTGCGAAAGACGATGTGTAAAGGACAAGTCTTCCTACAACCTGACTAACCCACGTGACCGGAGCTTATCCCGGTTTCCATAACATGAGTGACTAGGGTTATTACTACTCCCCTTAGATGGGATTTTAGTCCAGAGCGGATAACCCCCAGCATCATAATAAGGTTCCCCCAGACCTGGAACAGATTTGCACACCTTGGTTTAGTGAGGAAGTGTTGATGTACTAAGCGCGCGTTCGTTTGGGATATTCTGGAATAAGAATATTTATTCCGGAATGTTTGGATTTCCATCCCGACTATTCTGCTCCTGCGATATGGAAATCCAAGTATTCCGGAATGAGAAGAGCACCCAAACAAACGATTACTCGCATTATTCTAATTATTCTTATTCCGGATTGATCCCAAACGAACGCGCTTTAAACCTCCAGATCTCCAAACCGCTAATAGTAGGACAACACTCTTTTTTCTACATAGAAAAGCATAAATTAAACCAAGCAATCTTGAGTGTTGTGTCAATCTGAAAGGATTTTGATCACTTTTGCCTGTCAAAGGTTCTTAGCTAAGATCGTTATGAAAAGTCTTGCCAAAACAACTGCTGATGGTTTTGTAACCGTTTAATTCCCAAGAAGGTCACATCTAATAATTCGGAGGTATTGTCTTGGTGTACTTCAAGTTATGAGAACTAACTAACAAAAGTGTTTTAATTAGTGAAGGAAATACATATGTCAATCATGGGAGATTTAAAGAGTTTTATAGGTATATACCACCTTTATATGTAAGAAACCTATTGTCATGCGTTAAAGGGATCGACTCTTCATACTTGATCCATTACCCAGGTGAACCCAACATCATAGTTAGCCCGTCAAGTCTTGTGTCCGTGACAGCTGGTAGTACAGTCACGCTGGAATGCGCAGCCGCAGGTGACCCACCTCCGTCTGTTCAGTGGATTGCTCCAGAGAATTCTCGACCCAATCTCCAGCAGATAGAAAGCAGGCCTGGTTTGTTTAAACTGATGATAGAGGACGCCAGAGCAAAGGATCAGGGTAACTACACGTGCCAAGCAAGAAACTTGGTGGGAACAGCGCGGGAAAGTGTTCAGTTGATAGGTAAATAAATGTATACGTTATTATAGGAAATTAACGATACATGTTATTAACGCGAATTTCAAGAATTCGCGTTAATTGTATTGACGTTAACTTTTTTAGCATAAGGAATATGCAGAACGTTTCTTAAATTCGCGTTAATTTTATTACGCGTAAATTTTGTTCGCGTTGTTAAAATGCTTCCTTATATTCCTATAATAAGGTATATTCTTTGAAGGTTTTTTACGAGTCTATGACGAATTTTGAGTTGTCAGCTACAGTGGATCCTGATTTCTCGGATTTCCAATGGAAAAAAAAGTGGATTGAGATACATCGGAATTTAGAGGACAACGGGGAGATAAGGCTGAGGTGTTTGAAATAGAGAAGCAATGAGAAACGATTTGACGTTTGAGTTATCGCGAGTTTCGAAAAATTGAGGGTTCAACAAATCAGGATTCCACTATTATATTTCTTATGCCATGAAAATATCAAAGTTAGCACAGGGTCACTGGCTTTGAAGGTAGGGGTGACCCTGGGGAGCGAGCTAACACTTTTTCGTGTAAACTTTGGCTCTCCTACCAGGGAGAAGTCAGGACAAACGAAGTTGATTCAGTGTTTTGCTAGTACGTTTATAAACCTCAAGTCGTCTCAGTAAGTTATTTTATTACCATTTATATGAGATCAAATTTGATTTTTGTCCAGTTACTGTGGCACACGAAGCTCCAGAAGTTACCGTGGAATCTATTTCTAATACGGTTATCCAAGGTGAAAAGGCCGAGTTCCGCTGTAACGCGTCTGGTATACCAACTCCGAGTATAACCTGGGAGAGACTGGGCTCTGATCTACCCAACGGTGCACTTGATAGGAATGGACTGCTGATCATCCCGTCTGCAGGCCCAGAAGACGCAGGGGTATACTTTTGTAAGGCTATGAACAGTGAAGGAGAAGACAGCGCTAACGTGCAGTTAGAGGTCATAGGTAAGAAAATGTAACATAACCTAGAACAGTCGCCTGGTGTTTCCAATAACGCCCTTCCTCCCCTTGTGACAGTTGATGTTGAATAATTTCTAGTGCAATACTCGGTGGCTTCCTTGTTTCTGTTGAAACCTTTTTTCTCTTTGTGCAATTGCTTGTCATGCTTAGGTTCTCTTTATTCTTTTAGACGCTTTATTCTGTTTATTACTTTTGCCAGTTCACTGCACCCCTCTATAATGCCTTCTGACATTTTATTATGGCGACAAAGAGAAAGGTCCTTCATTTCTTTAACGAGAAGTTCTAACGTCGTCCGCAGTCCGAAGGGTCTACATTTGAAGGAAAAGCGCCCTAGAGACGAGGTTGCCAAAGTACAAGTCAAGAAGGGGAGGAAGATCGCAGCAGAAGAGAAATTCAGCAAACGGAAACTTTTACTTGTATATACGTAATTTAAAGTTAACGGTGTCTTTTAGATCCTACTGCTCGAACTCACCTCCCCACTAGATATGTGATTAGAGATAAATTGTCAAGTACCACCAAACTGTACACCACATTAACGAGGCCTTTTTTCTTTTAACCTAGTTCCTCCCCGTGTCGAGGTGACTCCATCCCAGCTGTCTGTAAATCAGGGAAGTTCCTTTCGCCTCTTTTGTCTTGTTAAACCATCACTTCCGGTGACGTGGTCAAAAGTTAACGGAAGTATTCCCAGCGGAAGTGAGGTGGACAAGGGAACACTGATTGTTAACGAGGTGGAAGTGGAACAGACCGGAAAGTATCGCTGTCATGCTAGCAATGCAGCGGGCTCTAGTGAAGGTTTTGCAAGCGTCACAGTGTTTGGTAAGAATTATTTATAGTTGGTTAAAGGGACTGTGTCGCGGATTTTAGATAATGGCAATCAAATGACCATCAAATTCGTTGAAATAACCTCTTAAAACAGCGAAGGAACATTTCAAAAGTACACCAAACACAAAAGAAGGTACGGATGGCCAAAAGCGATTGGAACGGATTGCGATATGGGTTTTTGTAATATTTTTGTGCTAAACAATTTTCAAAGTATATCTTGTTTGCTTTTAACTTTAAATTATAACGCTCGAGAGACACATATGGTTGCAATGAAGCTATTGCTTTGTCATTCATTGAATAAATTTCTTTGCAAACATTAAGTTTCATAGCGAATATTTTTCAAAATTTAATAAACTAAACTAAACTCAGCCGTGACACAGTCCCTTAAAAACATCCTGCCATAGCACACAGTTTGGGAATGTAACTGTAGAGGATATAGAGTCCATAATCTGTCTGAGTTCATTTGTTTTAGAATTTAGGCCTCGTGTTTACGAGTCGTCTTGCTCTGACGTTCAGCAAATTGTACGCCTTCTTCTTCGCAACATTTCAACGGTTTAGGTCTCTATATGAAAATTAAAAGCGATTTTTTTTGCAAATTCATTTCCTCTATACAGCAGTTGTCTCTTTTCACATAGTATCATCAAAACGAATTCTCTGGTTCCAAAATCTGGAGTTGATTACCTCATTATTTTGATTCTTTCTTAGTTGCACCGCAGGTAACGGTCTCCCCGGAGGCCTTGGTAGCCTCGCCAAATTCAAATGTTAGTTTCCAGTGCAACGCAACCGGCACACCAGATCCTGTGATTACGTGGACGAAAGAAGGCGTAGATCTTCCCAGGAGGCATTTGGTTGCCAATGATGTGTTAACTCTGACACGCATTGTGAGTTTGGATGAGGGACGGTACATATGCACAGCTACTAACGCGGCTGGATTCTCTCAAAAACCTGTCATACTCACAGTTGAAGGTTTGTGAGTTTTTTTTAATTTCCAGGCTAATGTTTTTGGAACTAAGGTTTGTTCAAGGTCGTTTTCTGAAGTTGGTGAAAAAGTTGCAAGCTGCGGCGGAACCGCGCTTATTTTCCAGTCACATCCAGTCGTACCGCAGTCGTACCGTTATGTATCTTGGTGGAACCGTAGTTACACTTCATAGTGTACCGCAGCTGTACCGCAATCTATGCCCAGATGAGAAGTTCGACGCTTGAACAAAGCTCGATTAGTACTCTTAGTAATCATCTAATCTCACTAAACTCGATCAGTATAAGCTTATGTGCGAACGTCCCCTTCCGTCTACCTTCCTCGCCGTTATAGATATATAAACACTTTTATTCTTGAGTGTAGTGAATAATAAGGATGGTAAATTTTAAACTCGGTGATAAATAATGAAGAAAAATTGTTCAACAATGACACGAGCATGGGACAAAGAAAACTTCTGAGTCCCCAAAGGGGAATCGAACCCATGGCCTCCCAGATACCGGTTGGGCGCTCTAAGCAACTGAGCTACGAGAGACTCGTGGTGAGCTAGGCCATTTCCTTGGTTTATTATGTGACACGCGTCCTGCATACTGTTAGGATAAGCAATTTAGAAACAATTTTTCTTCACTTTTATTCTTGCTGGCAACGCCTCTTTATAACATGTACGTTCGACGTATAAATAGTATGAAAAGCTTACTGTAGAAGCTTAGCTGAACTTATGACAGTTTGATAATGCTCGTGACAGGTTAAACTTTAAAAAAAAATAATTGCTATTCAAAGCTTTTCTTACTTTGTTTCTTTCTTTTCTTTCCAGATCTTCCTAGTGTCTCTATAACAGGCGGAGCGTCAGTCAAAACTGTACCAGTGGGCGGCTCACTAACACTTGAGTGTCGCGGGACGGGAATCCCAAAACCTGAAATTGTATGGTCCAGTGTTGGTGGTCCCTTACCCGAGGGAATAGTTATAGAAGGCGGACTTCTGGTTATCGCCAACGCCCGGCATTCACACGGGGGAGCCTATGCTTGCAATGTTACCAACAGAGTTGGCTCTGTGCAGTCCCAAGTTGCTGTCTTTGTACAAGGTTCGTGTCAAAGTTTATCAAAACAAAGTTAATGTAGACGTAGACTCATTCGCAACCGTTACTTCGTGGTCACGCGGCGCTCAAACCGTAAAATAAATAACGCAATGATTCTTGATGTAATGTATATGAAATGATTCATATATGAACTGCGGATTTATATGAAAGTGATAAATGATCATCGCAGTGAATTTCCAATTTAAGCAATTGGAATAAAGAAGCCTGAAAAAAATTCAGGGCTTTAACGGGATTCGAACCCGTGACCTCCGCGATACCGGTGCGATGCTCTACCAACTGAGCTATTGAAGCCACGCATTGGGAGCGAGGTCAATTGTGAGTTCATATTTTACCCGTGAGAGGAGTGAAATGATGTAATGTCCATATGTGGACATTACATCATCGGAATGATGTGATATCATATCCATCCGCAGTTCATATATGAATCATTTCATATACATTACATCATTTCACTCCTCTCACGGGTAAAATATGAACTCACAATTGACCTCGCTCCCAATGTGTGGCTTCAATAGCTCAGTTGGTAGAGCATCGCACCGGTATCGCGGAGGTCACGGGTTCGAATCCCGTTGAAGCCCTGAATTTTTTTCAGGCTTCTTTATTCCAATTGCTTAAAGTGGAAATTCACTGCGATGATCATTTATCACTTTGAAATGATTCTTATTAACTAATCCATGAATGGGGCTTTTCAGACCAATGTAGACAAACACAAAAACAACTTTTCTAAATAAAAAAAACTTGACTAAAATCCCAGATGGCAAGGGGCAGACCAGTTGGCACCCAATTTTCACTGCGGAGAAAAGTAATCTAGATGGGCATAGCTGAGGAAAGAAAACCTAGTGACTAATTCAAGTACCAGCGCCATGGAACGCATAACGATATATTATCTCGCTTAAGATGAGCAAAACGAACCAAGCAAGAAAGAAAGAGAGAACGTTTGTTAATCAACAACAGTTACTTTAAAATATGAACTTTTTTCGTTTTCAGAGGCCCCCAAGGTTACAGTTACTCCACGGAAATCCCGAATAAGGATAGGCGAGCCCGCAGAATTCAGCTGTATCGCTAGCGGTTCGCCTTCACCAAAACTGACATGGCGGAAATTGAACGGTTCACTTCCGGTGAATGGCACTGTGCGAGGTGGAGTACTTAGTATTGCTAATGTGACTCAAGAGGATGCTGGGATTTATTTCTGTGAAGCTTCCAATGTCGAAGGATCAGCGAAAGGAAATGGAACTTTAGATATCAAAGGTAGTGTAGGCGTTGTACAGGAACATTTTACAAAACACCGCGAACACTGCGAACTCAATCAACTGATGTAGAATCGGGAATTCAAATCCTACGTGGTATCCCCTCACCACTCCCCGGCTATGTTTACCTTAGTACAAAAAGTAACCAACTATTTGTTTCTTTTCTCTTAGTAACCGTACCGAAGTTTACTCAAAGGCCGCTGTCCTATCTGAGCCTACCAACATTAACTGAGGAACCGCTTAATTTCACTGTTGAGATTGTCTTTGCACCAGAGATGGCAGATGGACTCTTATTATACAACGATCAGCTCGCCAATGGCTCTGTTGGAGACTTCATATCGTTTGGAATGTCAAACGGATTTGCTGAATTTAGGTGAGTGCTAGTCTGTTACTGACATAATAATCTGACTTATCGCCTTCCTTCAAATAAGCGCTATGTCTGCCAAATTTTGATGTAAGTCGACAAAAGTTTTCCCTCTTTTTTTCAAATAATATCAATTCTCAACTCGTTTGACTGCGAGTTGACAAAAGTCTATGTAAGAACAAAAATCATTTTTGTCCCTCAGAGAAGGTAAGATGCGGTACTAGGTGCCGCTCGTCGGCGTCCTCCCAAATAAGCGCTCTTCCTTGAATTCCCAACTGAGCCGAGCGTTAAATCAGAGCATTACGGTCTTAGTTTATCAGACGGGCATATTTGCCAGCATAAAGGCATGTACGAGAGTCGACCAGGGTCGGCGGATGGAACTTTGATAAGAGTTTTCTTCCGTTGTCAACGCGCGGTGAAACTAGTTAAAGATTTGCCAAATTTGATGTCACCTGCCTGTCAAAAAGAGCGAAACATTCTAGTCAGTTCTCATCAAAATATGAGCAGGCGGTGCAACGAGAGCAAAAGTTTGAATTCTCGTTAACTCGCGCGTGCACTCGCATTTACTCCTGGTTTATAAAGGATTTTGGCGGCGTATCATGAATCCAGGAAGTCCTCTTGAACTTTATCTATAGCTCTTATAACCAACTTTGCATTCCCTTAATATCTCGTAATAATCTATAAAAAAAATAACCACAGATGTTTCGTGAATTTCAGATTTAACCTTGGATTCGAGCCCGCAATTATCAGAAGCCAGCAACCACTGCGTCTGTACGAGTGGCACACAGTCATTCTATCACGTGACGAGAAAGAAGGCAATCTGACTGTTGACAACAAGCCACCTGTGACAGGGATTTCTAAGGGAGGTAGTACGGGGCTTAACTTGAACCGACAGTTGTACGTGGGAGGAGTCCCAGACTTTTCGTCCATAAGTTCTTTGTCGGGTTTCAAATTAGGCTTCGTTGGCTGCTTGAGCTATTTGGTAATTGATGGGAAAGTTGCAAACCTTGGTAAGTTTTATAATGTCATTTTATCCGTGCATATACGTGTTTTAAATGCTATTCCAATATCTTGTTATAAGCATCTCTTAAAAACTGTATCAGACAATCGAATGGCGTATACAAAATGTGCAAACTAACAGAATGGTCTTGTTTCTCTAATTCGTTAGAATCAAAGAAATATTTTAGCTCTCTCTCCTTGTTTGCGAACGCAGACGCTTTTGCGGCTGTCGCGTGTCTCCGCCGGAAATAAGCGACAGCCGCAAATGCGTCAGTGTTCCCAGGCTATCCTTGTTTTGATAACTATATAAACACGTGAAATGTTTTCTGTTTCTCAACTGTAAAATATCAAGCCAAAATATATTTAGGCTGGTCTTTTGTTAAACTTTTGTTATCAAACTATACTGCGCTTCTAATAAAACGTCAATTTATCACTTTCATTTTTGTACCATATTGTTGTTACCATACGTAGGAGATCCCATCAACCGCGTAGGACTGGAAGATTGTGACGTCTGCGCAACCAGGCCTTGTAAGAACGGAGGTTCATGTAAGGAGGTGACGGGAGCCTGGGGCTTTGTCTGTAGTTGCAGGACTGGTTACTCGGGAAGAACTTGCCAAGGCGCCGGTCAGCGGTGTTCTCCTGGAGTTTGCAATGAAGGACGTTGTGAGAATATCGGAGACGATGGTTTTAAATGTATTTGCCCAGCAGGTTACTCTGGGGAGTGGTGTGAAGAAGGTGTGTTGTAGTATGTTAACTCGAGTTTGCAGTAGAGTATAGATGGTTAGAGTTGATGACGTGGAATTAGCGGATGTACCATCAAACTTGCACAACTTTTTTTAATACTGACGATCTATAAGCCTGCATGCTGGCGTCTCTTGTTTCATCACGGGAGTGAAAAGAAATACTGAGGAGATGTCTGCACGCAGGCTGCCTTTCTAAGAGACAAGAAAAGCAAGGCTGACACTACGTAGAAATGAAAAAACCTTAACGGGACAACGACATGATAGAGTCCAAACTGAAAGTCAAAAATGCAAACTCTGGACAGCTGTTTCGACCTGATTGGGTCTCTTCAGCAGAGTGTATGCCGCACAGAATAGAACAACCAGCGCAAAGACAGTTGTCTATAAAGTGCTCGTGGTAATGACAATCCGGATGGGCTCAAATTCAAACACTCGCCCATTGATCACAGCCGCGTGACTATTACTCAATAGGTCAAGAATTCGAAATATCATGTCGTTGTCTCGATAAGGAAAGTGAGAATAGACAGAACTATCCTTACACTGAAAACATGGATCAGAGCTGTCGCCAGCTCCTACGTACACAGCAGCATTTTCGTCCGCGGTCCCTTGCTTTCTATTGTCACTTTTGTGCCTTTCTAAGCATGGTGTTAACCTACATAAAAGTATACCACACTTATAAACGTATACTACTCTAATACTGTCTTCCTTCAGTTAAGACTTTTGTAAAGAAGTTAATTTGTTTTAATGAACAGGAAAAAAAAAAAAACAATATTAATCTTTGTCAGCGTGCAACTGTCTCAAAGAAATCCAACAACGTGTTCGAGGTATTTAACTGTAAATGTATGTAATATCTTGTGACCAAAGGTTATACAACGAGCCTGTTGTTATCTCTGTTTTTCTCACTCTTTCTTCAGGAGCTCCCATAGACACGCCCATGTTCGAGGGTAATTCGTTCATATCATTCCCGGGCATCGAAGGCGCTGCTCAACAGTTAAAACTCGCCATTAGATTTATGGTTCAAAAATCAGGCAATATGCTTCTGCTTTACAACGGTCAGCGTTGGTATCCTCAACGAGGAGACTTCATCTCGTTGGCTATCATTGGCGGAAAAGTTGTGTTTATGTTTGATCTTGGAAGTGGTCCTGGTACTGTGCGAAGCGCCAGAAATATCACCGTGGGAATGTGGCATACTGTTCAAGTGGAGCGTACCCTTGACAGGAGCTCTCTGTCACTCGACAGTGATCCAGCTGTCACAGACCACTCACCCTGCTGCACAAAAGGACTGAACATCGCTTTAGACTTGTTCATAGGCGGCGTGGAAAACTTCACAAAGATAGACACTCGCAAAGTTGGCGTTAATTCTGGGCTTGTTGGTTGTATATCTGCTGTATCCGTGGATAACAGAGAAATCAACTTGATCAAGTCAAACCTCAAATTACGTGACATCAAGCAGTGTACCGAATGTCTCTTACCTTGTGAGATAAAACCGTGTCTAAACAACGCCACATGCCTACCGATCGGCAAAACTAGTTATACTTGTTCGTGCGCGCCAGGGTATACTGGACGACACTGCGAGTTCACTTTGGTTGGACCAGAAAAGAACAAGACCTGTCTGAATAGCGGAGTAGCTTTCCCTCCGTCTGATAGGATATGTGCATGCCCATTAGGCTACGGAGGAGAGCGCTGCGAGAGTTGTAAGTATTCCGACAATAGCGGGGTGTTCTTTAGAAGGTTACTTTTTTTTCTTTCGTCGATTCATTACAAGAAACTCAGAAAGGTTACGTAGCAATCTCGAGATTACGTCTTATCAATGTTGGGCTTCTGGTCGGGTAATTGAGGCTACGCGAATAATGTTGCCTTGAAGAAATGGTATAGAACAGACGTTAATTATGCTGAGGGGAGTTGTAGCTGCCACTAATAATAGTTTGAAATGCATGTATCCTTTGTTTGAGAATTTGATGTCAAATAATGTCCATAAAATATGACTAAATGAGACTGAAATATATACTGTACTGGTCAAGTTTGAATCTCGCGTCTCCGCAAAGTGGACTGATGTTTCCAAGGCGCCCATGTTTCCAAGCATTAATTTATCAAATTAGCTCTTGTGTTACCTAATGAATACTTTACTTTCGTCGTAGTCGTTCAACTTGGAGAGAGCGCTTCCTTCAGTGGAGATGGTTACTTACAGTTCCCGGGCCCACTGATGCGAGGACCGAGGTATGACAACACTGCCCTTTCCATTGTCTTTTCAGATTAATTGTGTGTTTACTTCAGTTTTCATATCCTGATTAATTTAGTGTAATGTGCTCTAAATCAGATGGAAACCGTTCCGGCCTTACTAGGGTAGTTCAGGGAATTTAAATCAAATCCTAAATGATGTTTTCCGCATGATTTCAGGGTAGTGAAACCAGATTATATGTCACTTGAAATAAAAACCGAGGCACAGAATGGAGTAATTTTATGGCAGGGCCAGGTGAGCTATGCTTATATCAGATATGTCCAGGATTGAACGCTAATGAGATGTACGTTCCTCATGACAGGCATCACAAAGTGTCCTCATTAATAAAAGTTCACCCAAACACACCAGAATCTGTCGAATATGAAGTAATATGGAAATGTCAAACAACACAATCAAACATGAAGTACTTATTAAACAATACTTGCGTTCAATCTTGGACATAAGTGAGGTTTTGTGGGGCACATCAGGGGCGTAGGGAAGGCAGGTTCCTCCCCCCCCCCCCCCCCCCGCCCTTTGTGGGATTTTTTTGGATAAAATATATAAACATTGGCGAAAACACGCAAATCTTAAGATCAAACATGGCATCCATGTATTGCTAGATACCCAACTTATGCAGCTATTTTGCAGGTTTGTCCCTCCCCCATGCTCACTGCCCAGGGGTTTGGTTTCGCGCTTGTTGCCGTCCGGCTGTTTAATATGAAACACCCAGTAGTTCATTCACAAAATAATTATTTTTAAAAGTGTTGCATTTGTTAATCAAAGATAGAGTTAACCTCACTTGGACTGGACAGAAACTATTTAAATTAATGCCAACCTTTCATCGTGCATTCATCTCTCATGCGCCTTCCCACTCTGGGCCTCCAGCTAAACATTTCAACCCTGGCTCTGACTGCTCATACAAAAATTTCACTTTTGAGAACACAACCTGGATGTCGACGTGCCAATATGTTATGTACCCTGGGCTTAACATAGTAAGTGTGACCCCCTCTTTGAGAAATCCTAGCTACGCCCCTGTGTCAATGTCAAAAGCAGTAAACGATGAGCAAAAAACTGTTTGTTGGTATGTTACAAACGCGTCCAATAATTATTTAGCATGTTAAACTAAAGAAATTAAACGTCCCTTGATTGGAATATTACGTAAGCGGATGCACCTGATATCGAGCTTAGCTGAAGAAGAATTCACAGCCTCGAACAGCCGAACATGAGATAACAGCTACCCATTGCCTCGAAGAAAGACATAAACACGTTCGGTTTTCTACTTTCTTTGTAGAGAGGAGACCACTTTGCAATTGGTTTAAGAGAAGGATACCTAGAGTTCAGGTCAGTTAGTTGGCTGTTGTTCTCTGCCTTTTATTTGGCACATGTAACGGAATAGTTTTATTTGTTCTTTATATCCTGCAAAACATGTTGATTTTGTAAGAATGTAAAATGCTTTCTGCTTTATGTACATGCAGACACTGATGCTTCATTTTGCTATTCAGATTTGAGCTCGGCTCTGGCCCAGCTGTTCTTCTTTCCTCGTTACCAGTCAACGACGGTCAGTGGCATACTGTCGAGGTGTTCAGGTGAGAAACCTTGCGTACCCACTTATCATGGCAAATAAGAAGCCGCAATCCTGATGTTGAGGTAGTTGTAAACAGTCTGTTATTTTCTCTTTCTCTTCCGATTATTAGGAGTTACAAGGAAGGCTCCCTTAAAGTGGACGACGAGGAGCCCGTTAATGGCACGTCTGCTGAAGGAAGCAGTGGGTTGAACATACAAGGATCAATATTTATAGGTGACCAAAGAAAAGTGTTGTTCACGAGTTTTTCTTTAACGTGCAACGCCATCTACCTGTATTTCTTCGTCAGTTTACGAAAGCTGGTGCAATGGAAAAGGAAGTTGAATTGCTTAAATAACGCAGAGTTAAAAATGTTTGTTGTTATTGTTGCCAAAAATAAATCTATACTAAATGGAATTTAAATTTCCATATTTGAAAAAAATTCCTTGTACAGCGTAACACCCTCTTCTTCATAAAAGTAATCGCGAAAACAAAAGCAACGTTCTCCTGTTGGAATGCCTAGATTAAGACGTACTTTCCTATTGATGACGCACGATGATAGAAGGCGCGATTCGAAATCTAAGGGTGTTTCACATAGTTTTGCTAGAAAGCGCCCTTTTCTCACAGAAACAACTGTAAGGACTGAAATGTCTTAATAGTTTATTTCGACCTCTTTATTGACAGGAGGAGGTGACAACATTGTGGAAATGACTAACAACAAGTTTGATACTGGTTATACCGGTTGTGTAAGAAGAGTTTACTTCAAGACCAGGAAAATTAACCTTCAAGCTGACGCGAGTCTCGGCTGGAACGTTCTTCCATGTGACAGCCAGATTGCAGAAACATAACATGATATTAAGAAAACACACTAACTGATTAGTGTTTGTTTACTGGTGTTTGGAGGAATCAATGCTTTGAAGAGGGCAGCGAATTGAACCGCAAGTGCAATAAGCGACGCGTTTTGACAGTCTATGTACAATTCACTTACAAGTTACAGTAACAAGTCTAAATATCAAAAAATCACTGCAGCGACGTCAACGTCTCCAACTGGTTACTCAAATGAAAACAATCTTGCATTTGCTGGCTGCGCACCCGAAGAGAACTTGAAAAGTTTCCGATGTGTTTCCGATTCGGTTTCCCCAGTAGGCATAACGCAAGCACACGAAAGGTTACGGAAAGTTGTGACTTCAGCTTCTATCAAGTTATAATTATAATGTTACATATGTGCCGAAAACCTGCTATTTTAACGAAGGAGAACAAATATTTTGATACAAACTGCTCGTTCGATTTGGCGCTAGACCGTCAGACTGAAATATCTCGGCGTAGAATATAGAGTCGAAAAAGTTAGTAAAGTACCACAGACGAGTAAGTTGATCCTCGACCGCGGTTGTTCGAAGGTCGATTAACGTCAATCTGGAATTAATAAATTGATTTCATCGGACGATTTTTTTAGTTGCAGTTTAAGATAAGTCAAAGTAAAAACCAAAGGGCATAGAAAAAATATTGACAATTATTATTGGCAACTTGTAAAACTAGATTATATTAGTCCTGCTTCTGCTTTGCTGCATTTGGATAAACAGTATATCTGGAGACCTCATTGTCCTTAACAAATCAGGGGCGACGCTGTGTTAAGCGATATTGTTACATA
>NC_135763.1:23175120-23206132 GCF_052425735.1 Oculina patagonica | reverse complement strand
CATGAATTCTGTGCTCAAGTGGATTGAAGTGTCTCAACTAATTGTAACACGGACTGCAGATTCATTAATTTCCTTATTAATCGCCAGCGCCATTCCCGTTGGATAATGTGGTGATACATGGCAAGCAAATCCTTCAAATATTGTTTAATTTTCTGCCTGACAATGTGTCGATATTGTTAGAAGAAAGTCGTTATTGGTAATCACAGCGACGTATGTAATCGACGTTCATTTACCAGTTTATACAACTATCCTCTTTGGATCTGTATGAAAAATGATCTCAAGCGCGTATACATTCATTTTCATTCATTCACTTTTTTACAGATGACAAGCTATGACGGGATTTTGCGTTACACGGTGTCACACGAGATGAAGCCAGACGGCGAACTAACCACTGATACAGACGTACAACTGAGGGTAGGTCGAGTGGCTTAATCTACCGTAGCACCCGGCATAGCAGCAGCTAAACTTCAAGCTTACATCTTTTATAAAATTCAACCAACTAAGGCGTGCTATATCGGGCATACACAGTCTGACACTTTGACCACGTGATTAAAATGGATTCTTCCGAAGATAATACTGATGGTTTCTCCCCAAAAATTTGTTTTAGTTTGCCAAATCTTTTCTGGTCAGTGAAAGTGACTATCCCACTGTTTCTCAAAGTGTTGGTTTTTTGACCTTTCAGGGAAGAGGAATTGTTCTTACTTTTCGTCATAGAAGGCCCCTCGAGGGAGGACAGAAAAAGACATACGGCCTCAAACTGTCCGAGGTAAGTACAGTGAACGAACAAATAATATAATAGCATGAACAACTCAGTATTGAAATGCCATTCAAGAACAGAAAAGTCCTTGTCGACTTTATTATTGTGAAACTATTAACCATGTCTTAACGTCTAAGATAATTATAATGAGTTGTATGTTTTTTTTCCTGTATAACCTGTGTTGCCTCTCAAACTGATTTAACCTTATTAGGGCTGGTTAAGGTACCCGGACGGTGTTCGTGTAACAAGAGATATTGTGATGACAGTCTTGTCTTCTGTGGAAAGCATCTTAGTCCGTGCGACGTACAGTACCACCACAACAAAGGCCAGGTTAGGGTTCTTGTAACAAGCTTGCTGTTACAGTAAGCTTGGCATGTTAACATTGCTGTTAACCCCAAGCAATGATCGACTACTAAACTTTCTGTAAGTTTTGATTAAAAGATTATAACGTCGAAAAGTGAGAATTCACATTGAACAAACATCGGGGGCTTTTGCAAGCTTCCAATATTAAGCTACCACCGTTGGAACAAATAGCTGTTACATTGTTAGAAATATTCAATGTCTAAACTGAAAACCTGTTGAGATGCACTGAAAACGCAATTGGAAACAAATACTAACGATTTCGGGTATGAATTTTCTGTAGGCCACCATTTTAGCCGATATGATGTCACAGGGTTGCTTCTATTATCAGATTGTAAGATTGTAAGGAAAGGACTCTTAAAAACCTTATAAAATCCGAAATGGCAGAATGAAGATCAGAGTACGTTATTCCTTTTCATTAATTAGAAATGCAAATGAACAATGTGAAATCTTGTATTAGACAATAATTTTATTACATTAAGCAATTGTTTTTGTTCACCAGCCTTTATAGTGTCAATTTGGAAACCGCTATCCCTCAAGAAACAAGGTTCGGAAAAGCCAAAAACATCGAACAGTGCGCATGCCCACCAGAATACTCTGGAACGTCTTGTCAGGTAAGCTTGCAGGCTCACATAGAAAATGTTTCCGGTGGATCACTTTTCGTGTCAATCTCAGTGTTTTCTCCTCTCGTCTGTTCATGAAACACAATATAACGATATGTAATGCTTTTTTCATTCCCTTTTTCAATGTCGTGCACGTGTGAACTTTTTGCAGGGACCACAGGAAAGGTTAATCCAGTTATAAGCAAGAACTTAATTTAATTTGTTTTGCCACTGTTAAACTATTTATGCTTGAACACTTTTACATTGTAAACAGACCAGAAATGAATGTTTGGATCTATGGCATTTTCTCACCCCTTGTTAAATCCAATATCTTTATCTTAGTCGTTCACCGCGCTTACGCATATCAAACAACGAGATTTTAAAAGCCCGAATAGATTTCGCTTTTCTGTATTTCTTTGCGCCTATGTGTAGCATAAAAACAAACTCCTCCATACTTAACGAGTTAAGAATGAACATGAGAAGCTAGGCAAACCTTCTTGGCAGCACCTCACGCCTTTGTCGTGCCTTTCCTGTGCACATCCATGACTTGATGAGCGCACGCCAGTTTCTTTGTCTGTTCTACATTTCAGCGCTGTGGCCTTGGATACACACGCTCGTCCCAAGGCCCGGATTTCTCTCCCTGTGTGCCATGTTCCTGTAATCAACATTCAAAGGAATGTGATCCGGAAAGAGGACAATGTAGGGTAAGTATATGTATTGTTCTATGTGGGTATGTGCCGCCGGGACCCATACGAGACATCATAAATATTTAAACTGATAGCTCATTGCAACCCGGCAGGAAATGTGTGACCGATGATATGTCCATATATGCCACGTGAAGCTTTCCTCTTACCAATAATTAAACATAAAAAGTTTACCTAGTCGAAAAAAAAAGAGGAAAAAATTCAAGTCAACGCCCGACCTTGTCCAGCCTTACACTGCCGTACCCTCCCCGCATAGAGAGTATGTCCTCTCATGAGAGAACTTATTGGAGGTTATTCTCTCTCCTGGATCAATTTCTTCCTACAGAAAATGTAAAATTAATTTAACATCTTAATGGCATTTTTTCCAGAGATGCGATCACAACACCACAGGCTTCCACTGTGAAAGATGTGCAGTTGGTTTCTATGGTGACGCCACGAAAGGAACGCCCAAAGATTGTGAACCATGCCCATGCCCTTTGACTACTGCTTCGAACCAGTGAGTGACACAGTAAATCCGTTTATAAAATAGGTATTGTTGGCTGTTTCCTTTAATAACGTTGACTTTCCGTATATAATAAACAGGTTCAGCCGGGTCTGTAAGATTGATTCAGACGGTCAACCGACTTGCACTGCCTGTCAAACTGGTTACACTGGTAGGACCTGTAACAGGTAACGAAAACCTTCCTTTGTCATGGACACAAGTTCTCTACATACTCTTTTAACACCCAATCACGGGGGTTTTAGAACCGAACTCCCAGTTTGAGCTGACTTGATAAATAGCTAACAAAGCGGGTGGTGTTAACCTTTAGTTATACAGTAATCCACAATCGCAAGAAGGACACGTTGATAAACCCATGTCAGTTGCCGTGCGATGCTTTCTTTTTCAAATAACTTGTTAAATTTATTTTGAACATTTTAAGGCTTACCATTTCAGCAATTAAACGTAACGTTAAGGGAAAGGGAATGACTCCCTTTCCAGCTCATGTGGTGAATAACTTTAACCTTCGTTAGTTTATTGGTTTTCCTTTATTTGATTGACCTTTCATACTTTTATACTGGGGCTTAACCTTAACGGCTTTACATGTTTACAGATGTGCTAAGGGATACAGTGGCGATCCTACCAAACCGGGTCAAAAGTGTGTCAAACTACCAGGTAAGATATCACTGAGAGTTCCATTAAGTGATCGTGCTGTCTACGGCTGGGCTGCGATACTGCTTGGTAACGTGACATCTTCCCTAGCTGACAAACACAGTCCTCGGAGTTGCTCGTACTATCTGTGACTGGGCAATAAGTATCGGAAAATTTTTAAGTGTTTTTATGAAGATTAATCAAAACTAGCATTTGTCCGTAGACTGGTTTATGCACGGGTGAAAGGTGATAAGGGTTCCTGTTCGTGATAGACGTAGCAAGAGCGAACAAGCCGAAAAGAGTTGCACTAGGAGGGATGTTTACATCATAGTTTCCCACCGGGGGTATCTTCATTCTTGACAATGTTTTTTCGTTTAAAATTTTATTCCAAACGTCTTTGCCCATATTGAGACCGACATCGCTCAGACTAAAAGTTTATTCTGTAATTTCCTCTGTTTCTAGCGGGATTCATGCCAACTGTAATAGTCAGGCCCAGGAAAAGAACAAAGACGGAAGGAGAAGATGCCATATTCTACTGTTTTGCTGGCGGAAAACAACGACCAAGAATTACGTGGTCCCGACAGAATGGAAAGCCGTTATCCAGTAGGGTGGTTGTGTCTGGGAAGGTCTTGCTGATTAGGAGAGTCAGGAAAGAAGATGAAGGAGCTTATGTGTGTACTGCTAGAAATGTGTACGGGTTTGAAACGGCTACCTCGCAACTGAATGTTAAAGGTAAGAAACGCGAAGAGTTTTCAACGGTAATCTCATTTATCCGAAACAGTGATACCTGAGATAATAGATTAGTTTAAAAACTCCGCCATTTCCAACTTCAGCCTATAATAGCGCGTGCTTGAAATAAAACTTCTATAGGAAAAGGAAACGTTCCTGTGTTTGGTCTATTGAGTTTACTTGGCCTTAGTCCAGCTCGTCGAAGCTGGGACGTGACACCGCACGGGGCAAAAGACAAAAGAAGATATTTCAAAACATCGAGAATTACGCGATTAGGTTTCTGCGCTTGAACGTTCTTTCTTTAGGAAAAAACGACGTGATGATATGGTATGATGATAATTCAGATTTTGTAGTAATCTTAGCAAGTTTGTTATCGTGATTTTCAAAACAACGTTCTCTTTATCTCGGGGTAGTAACCGTTGTTGGACCTCAACTTGTAATGGCGTTTGTTTTCTATCTCCTCCGCAACTGTCGATAGATTCACGTGAGATTTATTCCATTTTTGACCTTTTTATTGTCATAATTATATACTTGAAACTTTTGGCTTTCGCCTCGTCTTTCTGTTGTAATTTGGGTACGGGTGTTTTAATCATATCGTCTTTTGTGTTATGAATTAGCTCGGCGCGTGGATCCCATCAGCGTGTCAGTGTCACCAAAAGTCCTTCACGTTTCTTTGAACCAAACAGCTCAGTTCACGTGCAGAGCTAAGAGTGTCACTGATTACAAGCTCAAGTGGACACGTGGCATGTATGGTGCGCTTCCTGATGGGGCCGAGAGTAACAACGGTGTACTGACCATTGAGCACACCCAGACGATCCATGGAGGGACATACACATGTACTGGTAAAAACACCTTTAACGAAGACATGGTCTCCGTACAACTGAGAGTGGGAGGTGAGAGTCCATCACCTTATAGCTGGTTAAGCTATAACCTGAAATCATGCCCTCCCTCCTTACTGCTGAGCGGGGGAAGGAGGGCATGATACATTTGCTTATCGAAAGTCATGTAAAAAAAACCGGATTCTGGTTTTTCTTCTGATTGGTCGAGAAACAATACTCAATGAAGTGGTGTGGACTGATTGGCTGTCGTACTTTAACGAGACTTCCGGTCAGAAGCTTAGAAGCGGCGTGTTTACTGCGAGGACGAGTTCTCTTCTACGTTAGCTAAAGCCCTGACATATTTCAAGTGTAATTGTCTGAAGGCAGAACAGATAGACTGTGCGACGATGCGTAATTTGGTTTCGATAAAATGTTTTGGCAGTTCTTCCAATGCGTTTCGGGAAAGTTTAATTTACTCCCGATATTCCTGAGGTGTTGGAATGTTTACAAACGCGACATGATCCTATCTGTCGTGAAACAGCTCTTGTAGGTGAATTACTTGTTTTTTTTTTGTGAGCTGAAATAAAGGGACGGCATCTACAGCTGATAAATACATGTTCGCAAGCGTCATCTCACCCTGCTACTAAAAGCATTTTTATGTCAGCACGGCGAAGTTTTATGCAGACATTTTTCACGCCTGGTAGAATTCCGAGTCTCAATTTGCCGCCAACTACAAGAGTGGTTTGACAGCTCGACGACACTTTAGTTTATTTAATTTAAATTAGGGGGCGGTTGGTGGCTGGTTAAATAAATGTATCAGGCGTTCTTTTTCCCCTCTCCCTTTCGAAAAAGAAAAAAGAACGCCTGATCGCAGGTTAGTTAAGCTATCAATTTAAATGCGGCGCATGCGATACTTACCAATTTTATTCTTTCTTAGTAACAAAGCCCCAAGTCTCTGTAAGTCCTGCCAGTTTTAGCGTCCGAGAGGGAGACGCTGCTCAATTCCGTTGCTCGGCTTCTGGATTTCCCGCCCCAGTGCTCCAATGGCACGGTGGTCCTGGCGGTCGACTACCACCAGAAGCCAAAACTTCCAATGGCAACGGTCTGCTGACATTTGATGCAGTAAAAAAAGTACACCAAGGAGAGTACTTCTGTACAGCTTCCAACTTGGGCGGTATATCTAGCACGGGAACCTTCTTGAATGTCTCGGGTATGAAGGCGATTCCTTAGTTACAGAATGTTTAAAAGCACCTTGTATAACAATGGATGAGGCGTCAGCTTTCTAAATTATCCCTTTACGATTAAACGAAATGTCCAAGTGTCACCCGACAAGCGGGATTTTGTGCCGTTTGCGGCAAGATTAAGTGTGATGCTATCTATCTCTATTTTTGCTCAGTATAAGAACGACATGATGACGTTTAAATAAGACACCATAAGCAGCTTTAGTGGTTCATCAATTCTAAGATTTCTGAGCCAGTACACCAAATACAATTCTCGTCGTTCACGTGTTATGGCTTGTACTAACAACTTTTGCAAGGTCATGATATCGTTTCGCCAGATTGCAATCGTTACCATGTACCAACATAATATTGATAACTTCTCAAACGATAAGTTTCTCTTTTTTAGATCTTTCGATCTCAACCTTTGCTCTTTTCTTTGATTTTATTTCTTGTAGCTCCCGGAAGTGTCCCTACAATCTCCGTTACTCCTAACACGCTCACAGTTTTAGAAGGTGAAGAGGCCCGGTTCGAGTGCTCTGCAAAAGGAGACCCGACTCCAACTATAAGCTGGTCACGTGAAAACGGTCAACTGCCTCAATCTTCTTCTTCTGTGAACGGCTTGCTAAGTATTTTACCGACGACGCTGGAGGACGGTGGTGCCTATGTTTGCACAGCTGCTAATACGTTTGGAGCCGATGGAGTCTTGGTCACTCTCACTGTCGAAAGAGGTAAAGAGGACAAACGTCTTCAAATCTAACGTAACAAGTTCCCACTCCAGAATTTATCTTCATTTCGACATCATATGCTCGATCCATTGTGGTCTAATTTTGTTAGTTATGACATTTGGATACACAAGCCAAATGCCTATATTTCGAGAAATTACATGGGTGGTTGTTGTATATTTTGTTGAGTCTTGGATTGCCTGAGATGTAAAAAACCAACAAAACGATGAGTAATCTGGTAATATATTATGACGCGTTACAATATAACTTCACCCAAAAGAACTTGTCTTATTCCAAATGTTGCCAATAAGAGAATAAGTTCTGTTTCTATGTTGTCAAGTGTTAAAATTCTGTTCACCGCCGGCATTTTATGCTGTCTGCTAAGGAAGGGTGCATGTTTCGTAAAATGGGTCCCTTGGTTTACAAGCTTGATTCCATCTCGTTCTTTCTTAGATACCTCGGTGCGTCCAACTGCAGTCGTCTCACCAGCAAATCAAACTGTCGACGAAGGTGCCTCAGCACTTCTTTCATGCCAGGTCTCGGGGGATCCTTACCCCTCAATACAGTGGACAAGAGTTGGTGAGGAGTTAACAGACAATCACGTGGTAACCGAGGGATTGTTGCAAATCCAAGAAGCGACAAAAGAGGACGAAGGCATGTATGTGTGCGTGGCCCAGAACAAGAAAGGAGTCAAGCAAGCAACAGGCATTGTCAACGTCAAAAGTGAGTAACAAAAACTAGGAATTTTGTCCTTGGCAAAAGGGTCCCACATAATGGCAATGGTAATGGTACTTGTATAGCGCATTTACAAATCCCAAAATGCGCTTCACAGTTAGAGTTACGGGACGAGATCGGACATTAGCATATCAGGTGCCTTTGGCAGCCGCTATCTGTCCTTGTATGTGATCTCGTTCCACCACCCACCCATGGCCATGGATACATGTGAATTGGTCAGACCACAACTCCGTGCCCTACTCTTTGCGATAAGTGTGTGGGTTCTTTAACGTCCCCTGCTGATCATAACACTTCAGATGGAGGAGACGGCGCCTACGGTTTATCGTCCTTATCAGAGAACATCTACCGGTGATATATCGGTAATTGCAGATGTCATTGCAATAATTGATAGTTAAAATTTGGTTTCACCTCAAATGGGAAAATACAAAAGGACTTTACGTGGCAACGAAATGAGAGCATATGTTTTCGCCCTTTCAGGTAAGGAGATGCCAAAGATAGAAATCATGCCAGCAAGAAGGCTTACAGTTACGGGAGGAGAGACTGTGGTGTTCCGGTGTGTAGTCAAGGCTGGTAACCCGCCTCCTGCAGTGGTCTGGGAAAGAGAGGAACATGAACCGCTGAACAGCAGTAATGACGGTGTTTTGGTGATTTCGCCGGCCTCTGGTGACAGCCAGGGAAAGTACATTTGTAAGGCAACAAACGACATGGGATCCACCGAGGCTATCGCTCTTCTTATCGTCCAAGGTAATCAATGTAACATACATCAATTATCGAAAGAACCGTTAAGACTGGCAAGATTTATCTGGCGTTAACTCGCATTGCAAAATTATGTCACTGCTGTGCCTTCTCTGTGTTTCAATCTTTTATCATTTCGTTATCAGACACAGAGGTCTATGCCCAATTGTGATTTCTGCGAAAGACGATGTGTAAAGGACAAGTCTTCCTACAACCTGACTAACCCACGTGACCGGAGCTTATCCCGGTTTCCATAACATGAGTGACTAGGGTTATTACTACTCCCCTTAGATGGGATTTTAGTCCAGAGCGGATAACCCCCAGCATCATAATAAGGTTCCCCCAGACCTGGAACAGATTTGCACACCTTGGTTTAGTGAGGAAGTGTTGATGTACTAAGCGCGCGTTCGTTTGGGATATTCTGGAATAAGAATATTTATTCCGGAATGTTTGGATTTCCATCCCGACTATTCTGCTCCTGCGATATGGAAATCCAAGTATTCCGGAATGAGAAGAGCACCCAAACAAACGATTACTCGCATTATTCTAATTATTCTTATTCCGGATTGATCCCAAACGAACGCGCTTTAAACCTCCAGATCTCCAAACCGCTAATAGTAGGACAACACTCTTTTTTCTACATAGAAAAGCATAAATAAAACCAAGCAATCTTGAGTGTTGTGTCAATCTGAAAGGATTTTGATCACTTTTGCCTGTCAAAGGTTCTTAGCTAAGGTCGTTATGAAAAGTCTTGCCAAAACAACTGCTGATGGTTTTAATTAGTGAAGGAAATACATATGTCAATCATGGGAGATTCAAAGAGTTTCATAGGTATATACCACCTTTATATGTAAGAAACCTATTGTCATGCGTTAAAAGGATCGACTCTTCATACTTGATCCATTGTCCAGGTGAACCCAACATCATAGTAAGCCCGTCAAGTCTTGTGTCCGTGACAGCTGGTAGTACAGTCACGCTGGAATGCGCAGCCGCAGGTGACCCACCTCCGTCTGTTCAGTGGATTGCTCCAGAGAATTCTCGACCCAATCTCCAGCAGATAGAAAGCAGGCCTGGTTTGTTTAAACTAATGATAGAGGACGCCAGAGCAAAGGATCAGGGTAACTACACGTGCCAAGCTAGAAACTTGGTGGGAACAGCGCGGGAAAGTGTTCAGTTGATAGGTAAATAAATGTATACCTTATTATAGAAAATTAACGATACATGTTATTAACGCGAATTTCAAGAATTCGCGTTAATTGTATTGACGTTAACTTTTTTAGCATAAGGAATATGCAGAACGTTTCTTAAATTCGCGTTAATTTTATTACGCGTAAATTTTGTTCGCGTTGTTAAAATGCTTCCTTATATTCCTATAATAAGGTATATTCTTTGAAGGTTTTTTACGAGTCTATGACGAATTTTGAGTTGTCAGCTACAGTGGATCCTGATTTCTCGGATTTCCAATGGAAAAAAAGTGGATTGAGATACATCGGAATTTAGAGGACAACGGGGAGATAAGGCTGCGGTGTTTGAAATAGAGAAGCAATGAGAAATGATTTGACGTTTGAGTTATCGCGAGTTTCGAAAAATTGAGGGTTCAACAAATCAGGATTCCACTATTATATTTCTTATGCCATGAAAATATCAAAGTTAGCACAGGGTCACTGGCTTTGAAGGTAGGGGTGACCCTGGGGAGCGAGCTAACACTTTTTCGTGTAAACTTTGGCTCTCCTACCAGGGAGAAGTCAGGACAAACGAAGTTGATTCAGTGTTTTGCTAGTACGTTTATAAACCTCAAGTCGTCTCAGTAAGTTATTTTATTACCATTTATATGAGATCAAATTTGATTTTTGTCCAGTTACTGTGGCACACGAAGCTCCAGAAGTTACCGTGGAATCTATTTCTAATACGGTTATCCAAGGTGAAAAGGCCGAGTTCCGCTGTAACGCGTCTGGTATACCAACTCCGAGTATAACCTGGGAGAGACTGGGCTCTGATCTACCCAACGGTGCACTTGATAGGAATGGACTGCTGATCATCCCGTCTGCAGGCCCAGAAGACGCAGGGGTATACTTTTGTAAGGCTATGAACAGTGAAGGAGAAGATAGCGCTAACGTGCAGTTAGAGGTCATAGGTAAGAAAATGTAACATAACCTAGAACAGTCGCCTGGTGTTTCCAATAACGCCCTTCCTCCCCTTGTGACAGTTGATGTTGAATAATTTCTAGTGCAATACTCGGTGGCTTCCTTGTTTCTGTTGAAACCTTTTTTCTCTTTGTGCAATTGCTTGTCATGCTTAGATTCTCTTTATTCTTTTAGACGCTTTATTCTGTTTATTACTTTTGCCAGTTCACTGCACCCCTCTATAATGCCTTCTGACATTTTATTATGGCGACAAAGAGAAAGGTCCTTCATTTCTTTAACGAGAAGTTCTAACGTCGTCCGCAGTCCGAAGGGTCTACATTTGAAGGAAAAGCGCCCTAGAGACGAGGTTGCCAAAGTACAAGTCAAGAAGGGGAGGAAGATCGCAGCAGAAGAGAAATTCAGCAAACGGAAACTTTTACTTGTATATACGTAATTTAAAGTTAACGGTGTCTTTTAGATCCTACTGCTCGAACTCACCTCCTCACTAGATATGTGATTAGAGATAAATTGTCAAGTACCACCAAACTGTACACCACATTAACGAGGCCTTTTTTTCTTTTAACCTAGTTCCTCCCCGTGTCGAGGTGACTCCATCCCAGCTGTCTGTAAATCAGGGAAGTTCCTTTCGCCTCTTTTGTCTTGTTAAACCATCACTTCCGGTGACGTGGTCAAAAGTTAACGGAAGTATTCCCAGCGGAAGTGAGGTGGACAAGGGAACACTGATTGTTAACGAGGTGGAAGTGGAACAGACCGGAAAGTATCGCTGTCATGCTAGCAATGCAGCGGGCTCTAGTGAAGGTTTTGCAAGCGTCACAGTGTTTGGTAAGAATTATTTATAGTTGGTTAAAGGGACTGTGTCGCGGATTTTAGAAAATGGCAATCAAATGACCATCAAATTCGTTGAAATAACCTCTTAAAACAGCGAAGGAACATTTCAAAAGTACACCAAATACAAAAGAAGGTACGGATGGCCAAAAGCGATTGGAACGGATTGCGATATGGGTTTTTGTAATATTTTTGTGCTAAACAATTTTCAAAGTATATCTTGTTTGCTTTTAACTTTAAATTATAACGCTCGAGAGACACATATGGTTGCAATGAAGCTATTGCTTTGTCATTCATTGAATAAATTTCTTTGCAAACATTAAGTTTCATAGCGAATATTTTTCAAAATTTAATAAACTAAACTAAACTCAGCCGTGACACAGTCCCTTAAAAACATCCTGCCATAGCACACAGTTTGTGAATGTAACTGAAGAGGATATAGAGTCCATAATCTGTCTGAGTTCATTTGTTTTAGAATTTAGGCCTCGTGTTTACGAGTCGTCTTGCTCTGACGTTCAGCAAATTGTACGCCTTCTTCTTCGCAACATTTCAACGGTTTAGGTCTCTATATGAAAATTAAAAGCGATTTTTTTTGCAAATTCATTTCCTCTATACAGCAGTTGTCTCTTTTCACATAGTATCGTCAAAACGAATTCTCTGGTCCCAAAATCTGGAGTTGATTACCTCATTATTTTGATTCTTTCTTAGTTGCACCGCAGGTAACGGTCTCCCCGGAGGCCTTGGTAGCCTCGCCAAATTCAAATGTTAGTTTCCAGTGCAACGCAACCGGCACACCAGATCCTGTGATTACGTGGACGAAAGAAGGCGTAGATCTTCCCAGGAGGCATTTGGTTGCCAATGATGTGTTAACTCTGACACGCATTGTGAGTTTGGATGAGGGACGGTACATATGCACAGCTACTAACGCGGCTGGATTCTCTCAAAAACCTGTCATACTCACAGTTGAAGGTTTGTGAGTTTTTTTTAATTTCCAGGCTAATGTTTTTGGAACTAAGGTTTGTTCAAGGTCGTTTTCTGAAGTTGGTGAAAAAGTTGCAAGCTGCGGCGGAACCGCGCTTATTTTCCAGTCACATCCAGTCGTACCGCAGTCGTACCGTTATGTATCTTGGTGGAACCGTAGTTACACTTCATAGTGTACCGCAGCTGTACCGCAATCTATGCCCAGATGAGAAGTTCGACGCTTGAACAAAGCTCGATTAGTACTCTTAGTAATCATCTAATCTCACTAAACTCGATCAGTATAAGCTTATGTGCGAACGTCCCCTTCCGTCTACCTTCCTCGCCGTTATAGATATATAAACACTTTTATTCTTGAGTGTAGTGAATAATAAGGATGGTAAATTTTAAACTCGGTGATAAATAATGAAGAAAAATTGTTCAACAATGACACGAGCATGGGACAAAGAAAACTTCTGAGTCCCCGAGGGGAATCGAACCCATGGCCTCCCAGATACCGGTTGGGCGCTCTAAGCAACTGAGCTACGAGAGACTCGTGGTGAGCTAGGCCATTTCCTTGGTTTATTATGTGACACGCGTCCTGCATACTGTTAGGATAAGCAATTTCGAAACAATTTTTCTTCACTTTTATTCTTGCTGGCAACGCCTCTTTGTAACATGTAAGTTCGACGTATAAATAGTATGAAAAGCTTACTGTAGAAGCTTAGCTGAACTTATGACAGTTTGATAATGCTCGTGACAGGTTAAACTTTAAAAAAAAATAATTGCTATTCAAAGCTTTTCTTACTTTGTTTCTTTCTTTTCTTTCCAGATCTTCCTAGTGTCTCTATAACAGGCGGAGCGTCAGTCAAAACTGTACCAGTGGGCGGCTCACTAACACTTGAGTGTCGCGGGACGGGAATCCCAAAACCTGAAATTGTATGGTCCAGTGTTGGTGGTCCCTTACCCGAGGGAATAGTTATAGAAGGCGGACTTCTGGTTATCGCCAACGCCCGGCATTCACACGGGGGAGCCTATGCTTGCAATGTTACCAACAGAGTTGGCTCTGTGCAGTCCCAAGTTGCTGTCTTTGTACAAGGTTCGTGTCAAAGTTTATCAAAACAAAGTTAATGTAGACGTAGACTCATTCGCAACCGTTACTTCGTGGTCACGCGGCGCTCAAACCGTAAAATAAATAACGAAATGATTCTTGATGTAATGTATATGAAATGATTCATATATGAACTGCGGATTTATATGAAAGTGATAAATGATCATCGCAGTGAATTTCCAATTTAAGCAATTGGAATAAAGAAGCCTGAAAAAAATTCAGGGCTTTAACGGGATTCGAACCCGTGACCTCCGCGATACCGGTGCGATGCTCTACCAACTGAGCTATTGAAGCCACGCATTGGGAGCGAGGTCAATTGTGAGTTCATATTTTACCCGTGAGAGGAGTGAAATGATGTAATGTCCATATGTGGACATTACATCATCGGAATGATGTGATATCATATCCATCCGCAGTTCATATATGAATCATTTCATATACATTACATCATTTCACTCCTCTCACGGGTAAAATATGAACTCACAATTGACCTCGCTCCCAATGTGTGGCTTCAATAGCTCAGTTGGTAGAGCATCGCACCGGTATCGCGGAGGTCACGGGTTCGAATCCCGTTGAAGCCCTGAATTTTTTTCAGGCTTCTTTATTCCAATTGCTTAAAGTGGAAATTCACTGCGATGATCATTTATCACTTTGAAATGATTCTTATTAACTAATCCATGAATGGGGCTTTTCAGACCAATGTAGACAAACACAAAAACAACTTTTCTAAATAAACAAAACTTGACTAAAATCCCAGATGGCAAGGGGCAGACCAGTTGGCACCCAATTTTCACTGCGGAGAAAAGTAATCTAGATGGGCATAGCTGAGGAAAGAAAACCTAGTGACTAATTCAAGTACCAGCGCCATGGAACGCATAACGATATATTATCTCGCTTAAGATGAGCAAAACGAACCAAGCAAGAAAGAAAGAGAGAACGTTTGTTAATCAACAACAGTTACTTTAAAATATGAACTTTTTTCGTTTTCAGAGGCTCCCAAGGTTACAGTTACTCCACGGAAATCCCGAATAAGGATAGGCGAGCCCGCAGAATTCACCTGTATCGCTAGCGGTTCGCCTTCACCAAAACTGACATGGCGGAAATTGAACGGTTCACTTCCGGTGAATGGCACTGTGCGAGGTGGAGTACTTAGTATTGCTAATGTGACTCAAGAGGATGCTGGGATTTATTTCTGTGAAGCTTCCAATGTCGAAGGATCAGCGAAAGGAAATGGAACTTTAGATATCAAAGGTAGTGTAGGCGTTGTACAGGAACATTTTACAAAACACCGCGAAGACTGCGAACTCAATTAACTGATGTAGAATCGGGAATTCAAATCCTACGTGGTATCCCCTCACCACTCCCCGGCTATGTTTACCTTAGTACAAAAAGTAACCAACTATTTGTTTCTTTTCTCTTAGTAACCGTACCGAAGTTTACTCAAAGGCCGCTGTCCTATCTGAGCCTACCAACATTAACTGAGGAACCGCTTAATTTCACTGTTGAGATTGTCTTTGCACCAGAGATGGCAGATGGACTCTTATTATACAACGATCAGCTCACCAATGGCTCTGTTGGAGACTTCATATCGTTTGGAATGTCAAACGGATTTGCTGAATTTAGGTGGGTGCTAGTCTGTTACTGACATAATAATCTGACTTATCGCCTTCCTTCAAATAAGCGCTATGTCTGCCAAATTTTGATGTAAGTCGACAAAAGTTTTCCCTCTTTTTTCAAATAATATCAATTCTCAACTCGTTTGACTGCGAGTTGACAAAAGTCTATGTAAGAACAAAAATCATTTTTGTCCCTCAGAGAAGGTAAGATGCGGTACTAGGTGCCGCTCGTCGGCGTCCTCCCAAATAAGCGCTCTTCCTTGAATTCCCAACTGAGCCGAGCGTTAAATCAGAGCATTACGGTCATAGTTTATCAGACGGGCATATTTGCCAGCATAAAGGCATGTACGAGAGTCGACCAGGGTCGGCGGATGGAACTTTGATAAGAGTTTTCTTCCGTTGTCAACGCGCGGTGAAACTAGTTAAAGATTTGCCAAATTTGATGTCACCTGCCTGTCAAAAAGAGCGAATCATTCTAGTCAGTTCTCATCAAAATATGAGCAGGCGGTGCAACGAGAGCAAAAGTTTGAATTCTCGTTAACTCGCGCGTGCACTCGCATTTACTCCTGGTTTATAAAGGATTTTGGCGGCGTATCATGAATCCAGGAAGTCCTCTTGAACTTTATCTATAGCTCTTATAACCAACTTTGCATTTCCTTAATATCTCGTAATAATCTATAAAAAAAATAACCACAGATGTTTCGTGAATTTCAGATTTAACCTTGGATTCGAGCCCGCAATTATCAGAAGCCAGCAACCACTGCGTCTGTACGAGTGGCACACAGTCATCCTATCACGTGACGAGAAAGAAGGCAATCTGACTGTTGACAACAAGCCACCTGTGACAGGGATTTCTAAGGGAGGTAGTACGGGGCTTAACTTGAACCGACAGTTGTACGTGGGAGGAGTCCCAGACTTTTCGTCCATAAGTTCTTTGTCGGGTTTCAAATTAGGCTTCGTTGGCTGCTTGAGCTATTTGGTAATTGATGGGAAAGTTGCAAACCTTGGTAAGTTTTATAATGTCATTTTATCCGTGCATATACGTGTTTTAAATGCTATTCCAATATCTTGTTATAAGCATCTCTTAAAAACTGTATCAGACAATAGAATGGGCCATACAAAATGTGCAAACTAACAGAATGGTCTTGTTTCTCTAATTCGTTAGAATCAAAGAAATATTTTAGCTCTCTCTCCTTGTTTGCGAACGCAGACGCATTTGCGGCTGTCGCGTGTCTCCGCCGGAAATTAGCGACAGCCGCAAATGCGTCAGTGTTCCCAGGCTATCCTTGTTTTGATAACTATATAAACACGTGAAATGCTTTCTGTTTCTCAACTGTAAAATATCAAGCCAAAATATATTTAGGCTGGTCTTTTGTTAAACTTTTGTTATCAAACTATACTGCGCTTCTAATAAAACGTCAATTTATCACTTTCATTTTTGTACCATATTGGTGTTACCATACGTAGGAGATCCCATCAACCGCGTAGGACTGGAAGATTGTGACGTCTGCGCAACCAGGCCTTGTAAGAACGGTGGTTCATGTAAGGAGGTGACGGGAGCCTGGGGCTTTGTCTGTAGTTGCAGGACTGGTTACTCGGGAAGAACTTGCCAAGGCGCCGGTCAGCGGTGTTCTCCTGGAGTTTGCAATGAAGGACGTTGTGAGAATATCGGAGACGATGGTTTTAAATGTATTTGCCCAGCAGGTTACTCTGGGGAGTGGTGTGAAGAAGGTGTGTTGTAGTATGTTAACTCGAGTTTGCAGTAGAGTATAGATGGTTAGAGTTGATGACGTGGAATTAGTGAATGTACCATCAAACTTGCACAACTTTTTTTAATACTGACGATCTATAAGCCTGCATGCTGGCGTCTCTTGTTTCATCACGGGAGTGAAAAGAAATACTGAGGAGATGTCTGCACGCAGGCTGCCTTTCTAAGCATGGTGTTAACCTACATAAAAGTATACCACACTTATAAACGTATACTACTCTAATACTGTCTTCCTTCAGTTAAGACTTTTGTAAAGAAGTTAATTTGTTTTAATGAACAGGAAAAAAAAACAATATTAATCTTTGTCAGCGTGCAACTGTCTCAAAGAAATCCAACAACGTGTTCGAGGTATTTAACTGTAAATGTATGTAATATCTTGTGACCAAAGGTTGTACAACGAGCCTGTTGTTATCTCTGTTTTTCTCACTCTTTCTTCAGGAGCTCCCATAGACACGCCCATGTTCGAGGGTAATTCGTTCATATCATTCCCGGGCATCGAAGGCGCTGCTCAACAGTTAAAACTCGCCATTAGATTTATGGTTCAAAAATCAGGCAATATGCTTCTGCTTTACAACGGTCAGCGTTGGTATCCTCAACGAGGAGACTTCATCTCGTTGGCTATCATTGGCGGAAAAGTTGTGTTTATGTTTGATCTGGGGAGTGGTCCTGGTACTGTGCGAAGCGCCAGAAATATCACCGTGGGAATGTGGCACACTGTTCTGGTGGAGCGTAACCTCGACAGGAGCTCTCTGTTACTCGACAGTGATCCAGCTGTCACAGACCACTCACCCTGCTGCACAAAAGGACTGAACATCGCTTTAGACTTGTTCATAGGCGGCGTGGAAAACTTCACAAAGATAGACACTCGCAAAGTTGGCGTTAATTCTGGGCTCGTTGGTTGTATATCTGCTGTATCCGTGGATAACAGAGAAATCAACTTGATCAAGTCAAACCTCAAATTGCGTGACATCAAGCAGTGCACCGAATGTCTCTTACCTTGTGAGATAAAACCGTGTCTAAACAACGCCACATGCCTACCGATCGGCAAAACTAGTTATACCTGTTCGTGCGCGCCAGGGTATACTGGACGACACTGCGAGTTCACTTTGGTTGGACCAGAAAAGAACAAGACCTGTCTGAATAGCGGAGTAGCTTTTCCTCCGTCTGATAGGATATGTGCATGCCCATTAGGCTACGGAGGAGAGCGCTGCGAGAGTTGTAAGTATTCCGACAAGAGCGGGGTGTTCTTTAGAAGGTTACTTTTTTTCTTTCGTCGATTTATTACAAGAAACTCAGAAATGTAGCAATCTCGAGATTACGTCTTATCAATGTTGGGCTTCTGGTCAGGTAATTGAGGCTACGCGAATAATGTTGCCTTGAAGAAATGGTATAGAACAGACGTTAATTATGCTGAGGGGAGTTGTAGCTGCCACTAATAATAGTTTGAAATGCATGTATCCTTTGTTTGAGAATTTGATGTCAAATAATGTCCATAAAATATGACTAAATGAGACTGAAATATATACTGTACTGGTCAAGTTTGAATCTCGCGTCTCCGCAAAGTGGACTGATGTTTCCAAGGCGCCCATGTTTCCAAGCATTAATTTATCAAATTAGCTCTTGTGTTACCTAATGAATACTTTACTTTCGTCGTAGTCGTTCAACTTGGAGAGAGCGCTTCCTTCAGTGGAGATGGTTACTTACAGTTCCCGGGCCCACTGATGCGAGGACCGAGGTATGACAACACTGCCCTTTCCATTGTCTTTTCAGATTAATTGTGTGTTTACTTCAGTTTTCATATCCTGATTAATTTAGTGTAATGTGCTCTAAATCAGATGGAAACCGTTCCGGCCTTACTAGGGTAGTTCAGGGAATTTAAATCAAATCCTAAATGATGTTTTCCGCATGATTTCAGGGTAGTGAAACCAGATTATATGTCACTTGAAATAAAAACCGAGGCACAGAATGGAGTAATTTTATGGCAGGGCCAGGTGAGCTATGCTTATATCAGATATGTCCAGGATTGAACGCTAATGAGATGTACGTTCCTCATGACAGGCATCACAAAGTGTCCTCATTAATAAAAGTTCACCCAAACACACCAGAATCTGTCGAATATGAAGTAATATGGAAATGTCAAACAACACAATCAAACATGAAGTACTTATTAAACAATACTTGCGTTCAATCTTGGACATAAGTGAGGTTTTGTGGGGCACATCAGGGGCGTAGGGAAGGCAGGTTCCCCCCCCCCCCCCGCCCTTTGTGGGATTTTTTTGGATAAAATATATAAACATTGGCGAAAACACGCAAATCTTAAGATCAAACATGGCATCCATGTATTGCTAGATACCCAACTTATGCAGCTATTTTGCAGGTTTGTCCCTCCCCCATGCTCACTGCCCAGGGGTTTGGTTTCGCGCTTGTTGCCGTCCGGCTGTTTAATATGAAACACCCAGTAGTTCATTCACAAAATAATTATTTTTAAAAGTGTTGCATTTGTTAATCAAAGATAGAGTTAACCTCACTTGGACTGGACAGAAACTATTTAAATTAATGCCAACCTTTCATCGTGCATTCATCTCTCATGCGCCTTCCCACTCTGGGCCTCCAGCTAAACATTTCAACCCTGGCTCTGACTGCTCATACAAAAATTTCACTTTTGAGAACACAACCTGGATGTCGACGTGCCAATATGTTATGTACCCTGGGCTTAACATAGTAAGTGTGACCCCCTCTTTGAGAAATCCTAGCTACGCCCCTGTGTCAATGTCAAAAGCAGTAAACGATGAGCAAAAAACTGTTTGTTGGTATGTTACAAACGCGTCCAATAATTATTTAGCATGTTAAACTAAAGAAATTAAACGTCCCTTGATTGGAATATTACGTAAGCGGATGCACCTGATATCGAGCTTAGCTGAAGAAGAATTCACAGCCTCGAACAGCCGAACATGAGATAACAGCTACCCATTGCCTCGAAGAAAGACATAAACACGTTCGGTTTTCTACTTTCTTTGTAGAGAGGAGACCACTTTGCAATTGGTTTAAGAGAAGGATACCTAGAGTTCAGGTCAGTTAGTTGGCTGTTGTTCTCTGCCTTTTATTTGGCACATGTAACGGAATAGTTTTATTTGTTCTTTATATCCTGCAAAACATGTTGATTTTGTAAGAATGTAAAATGCTTTCTGCTTTATGTACATGCAGACACTGATGCTTCATTTTGCTATTCAGATTTGAGCTCGGCTCTGGCCCAGCTGTTCTTCTTTCCTCGTTACCAGTCAACGACGGTCAGTGGCATACTGTCGAGGTGTTCAGGTGAGAAACCTTGCGTACCCACTTATCATGGCAAATAAGAAGCCGCAATCCTGATGTTGAGGTAGTTGTAAACAGTCTGTTATTTTCTCTTTCTCTTCCGATTATTAGGAGTTACAAGGAAGGCTCCCTTAAAGTGGACGACGAGGAGCCCGTTAATGGCACGTCTGCTGAAGGAAGCAGTGGGTTGAACATACAAGGATCAATATTTATAGGTGACCAAAGAAAAGTGTTGTTCACGAGTTTTTCTTTAACGTGCAACGCCATCTACCTGTATTTCTTCGTCAGTTTACGAAAGCTGGTGCAATGGAAAAGGAAGTTGAATTGCTTAAATAGCGCAGAGTTAAAAATGTTTGTTGTTATTGTTGCCAAAAATAAATCTATACTAAATGGAATTTAAATTTCCATATTTGAAAAAAATTCCTTGTACAGCGTAACACCCTCTTCTTCATAAAAGTAATCGCGAAAACAAAAGCAACGTTCTCCTGTTGGAATGCCTAGATTAAGACGTACTTTCCTATTGATGACGCACGATGATAGAAGGCGCGATTCGAAATCTAAGGGTGTTTCACATAGTTTTGCTAGAAAGCGCCCTTTTCTCACAGAAACAACTGTAAGGACTGAAATGTCTTAATAGTTTATTTCGACCTCTTTATTGACAGGAGGAGGTGACAACATTGTGGAAATGACTAACAACAAGTTTGATACTGGTTATACCGGTTGTGTAAGAAGAGTTTACTTCAAGACCAGGAAAATTAACCTTCAAGCTGACGCGAGTCTCGGCTGGAACGTTCTTCCATGTGACAGCCAGATTGCAGAAACATAACATAATATTAAGAAAACACACTAAGTGATTAGTGTTTGTTTACTGGTGTTTGGAGGGATCAATGCTTTGAAGAGGGCAGCGAATTGAACCGCAAGTGCAATAAGCGACGCGTTTTGACAGTCTATGTACAATTCACTTACAAGTTACAGTAACAAGTCTAAATATCAAAAAATCACTGCAGCGACGTCAACGTCTCCAACTGGTTACTCAAATGAAAACAATCTTGCATTTGCTGGCTGCGCACCGAAGAGAACTTGAAAAGTTTCCGATGTGTTTCCGATTCGGTTTCCCCAGTAGGCATAACGCAAGCACACGGAAGGTTACGGAAAGTTGTGACTTCAGCTTCTATCAAGTTATAATTGTAATGTTACATATGTGCCGAAAACCTGCTATTTTAACGAAGGAGAACAAATATTTTGCTCGATTTGGCGCTAGTTCGTCAGACTGGAATATTTCGGCGTAGAGTCGAAAAAGTTAGTAAAGTACCACAGAAGTTGATCCTCGACCGCGGTTGTTCGAAGGTCGATTAATGTCAATCTGGAATTAATAAATTGATTTCATCGGACGAGTTTTTTAGTTGTAGTTTAAGATAAGTCAAAGTAAAAACAAAAGGGCATAGAAAAAATATTGACAATTATTATTGGCAACTTGTAAAACTAGATTATATTAGTCCTGATTTGACTGCTTTGCTGCATTTGGATAAACAGTATCTGGAGGCCTCATTGTATTAACAAATCAGGGGTGACGCTGTGTTAAGCGATATTGTTACATATTTTATAACATAGAGGGCAAAATTACTGAATGCTGATTGGCTGAGACAGAGGGCATTTTTCCTTAATTTTGGTAATTGCCCCGGGCAAAATTACTAGATCCTGATTGGACAAACAGGAAAATTGCTCGTTTCTGATTGGCTGATTGCGCTGCACTTCGTTGGCTGCAAGACGGCGGGATTTTGAGCAGAATTTTCAAACACAGCGCTCGCTTAGACATCGATCTTTTCCAAATTTGACTTCAGTTTCCGCAGATATGTGATGAAAATGGAATGGAAACGGGGTGATAGCTTGAAACGAAGATCCGAAAGCTGAAACAGAAGATTATTACAGTTGAAAACGGTACAAAAATTGCATCAGACACTTGCGAGTGTGCGACGATTCAAACTCATTCACAGCGGCCGGCAACTGACATCTCCGTTTCACTTCTGTCATCTCTAAGACTCATCACCAGCAACGCAGGATATAAATGAGGACATACATAGTTGTTTCTGTGAAAGAAGGTCACATGTACCGGACAAATTACTTCTACAAGTTTGTTTGGGGTCGTCGTTTGCTGTTATCTATGTCGAGGACTGACATGTGAAGCCGCTCGTAGACGGAAAGCTTCAAAACGTGCAAACAGGTGAATAAAATTAAGCTTACGTTTATATTGAGTGTTCGCTTGTTCAGTTGTTAATAGCTTTTTATTATTTTCACGACTTTCATACATTTCATTGCATACAACTGTCAGCGTTATTCTCTTCGAACGCCAAGATTTGCTCGATTATGAGGAACGTTTTCGTTTTGCAAGCCAAATTATTTTAAAAGCTTCGCGCTGTACCGATAAGTTATTATAAGCATCGACAATTTTCAGAAAAGTTTGCCCTCTATGCCATAAACAAGTAATCACATGTGTCCTCGTAAAATTAAGGATTAATATCACTTGTGTTTTCAGAAGTTGTAGAAATTGCCCTCGTCGCTTCGCGACTCTGGCAATTTCTACAACTTCTGAAAACACGCGTGATATTAATCCTTTATTTTACTCGGCCCCATGCGATTACCTATACTAATCTCTTTGCGGTTAAAGTACGCGATCAAAATTTAATATGATTGAAACGAATATTCGTATAGATTTATGGATAATCTATTTTTAGATTGATTGTTTAGAGAACATTACTGAAAACGATAAGCAAAACCTGGCCCTTTTAATTGCTTTTCTGTAGATCCATATGTATTATATAAAAAAGAAAACAGATATTCCGATATATAAAAAGGGAATAAGCTTATTTGTCTTCTAGCAAGATATATATGATATGCTAACTATGTCCGACTGCTCACCTTGTAAAAAGTAGTATAGAGTGCGTTCATGGCGGCCATATTGGAGGAGTGAAACAATAAAATGATTTTCTTTTGGGAAAGAAATCATTTTTATGCAAATATCTTTTATTGTTTGACGTCTCTAACAAGGCTGCCATGAAAACACTCTATAGTCTTCCAAATGTTGCTTTTTATATTTATATTGGCTTTTTCATAAAGAGAAAAGCTCTGCTACAGCAATGTATATCTTACACAACTTGTACACAAATATGTTATCCTCTTCGTATTTTTTTGTTATTGACTAGAGGATAATGTCGTTTTGTGACATTTATCTACATATTTGTCATATTTCATAACTAGTCAATGGCTTTGCTAAAAATAAAGTCTAATGTACCAAGGAATATGTACTTTACTTTGCAATATAATGTCCCATTCACTTAAAGAAATCAAAATGCCCTTTGGGTCATCTCTTGTAAACGTTATAGAAAATTGTTAACTAGCTTTTGTGAAAGAAATATAAAGTTTCTAGGTCCAAAAATTATTGTCACAATTGAGATTGTTGTGGTTTTTGAAAAATAAAAAAAAAATAAAAATCGAACTACTTTTGCGCGATAGAACCATCGGTATATCGAATAATTGGTATCGAATATCGGCCTTTCCTCATTTTAGCCATGTTCAAAACGAGCAGGGGACTGGGTACGAATATTCAATATCGATTGGATTGAAAAATTGGGCCTGTCATCTGAAAGAGCATCCAAAAATTAGTAACTCAACCAAATTTGAGAGTTATTGGTTTAAACGCATAGGTATGGTTCACTTTTAGAAATTACTAAAATAAGAGAGCTCAGTATGGATTGGAGGGCAGCTGTGAGCTGTCCCTCCAATCCATACTAAGCTCTCTTATTTTAACGATTTTTAAAAGAGTACCATGCCTTTGCGTTTAAACCAATAACTCTCAAATTTGGTTGAATTACTAATTTTTGGATGCTCTTTCAGATGACAGGCCCAATTTTTCAATCCAATCGATATTGAATATTCGTACCCAGTCCCCTGCTCGTTTTGAACATGGCTAATTGCAATACACACAAAAGGAATGCAACAGAATTCTTGACTAGGGGCTTCGCGGCCTGAGTAAAATAATGCGACCGAACTCTTGACTTTGGGCTTGGCAGCCCGAGTAATTTTTTTACCTCTGGAATAATGCAAGGACCACATGTACAAACAGAGCGAAGTAAAGCCGGATCGTGCCGTATATCAGCGGGATCAGTAATATTGAATAAGACGTTAAACAGATGCAAGGCAGATCGGACAGCTAAAAAGGCAAAATAAATTTTATTGCACATTTTTATTATTTTGTAGCATCTTTTAACTGTACACCTCTCTTCTTTCTATATTAGTCAACCAATCATATTTCATCTTTTTAATTAGTACCGTTTCAAATATTGTAACCGTCCTTGTCGGGCCCGGAAGGAGCAAAATATTTAATGGCTCCTTACGCTGCCAGAAAATAATTTTCAATCAACCAAAAACTGTTTTAGTTCTAGCCTCGGTGAAGTCTTTCACCTGCCATGATTTCAACAAAATTATTTTTGACACTAATTTGAGTGGGAGGTTTTTACAGAGACAGCCTTTTAATAACGTTCCCGTTACAAAATCAATAGCAATTGTATTTGCATGCGTCAAATAGACTTCTTTCGAAGACTTGATGCACCGGAGAATGATTCGCCCGCTGTGTTTAATAACAGTGCATGTGTTGACATCACTGTGACATTTCGAATGGAAAGGGCTTTTCTGGCGTCGGGTTTTTGTTAGTTCGATTTTCCTTAGAGTCAGGTTAAGACTTGAGTTGACAAAAATGACAAAATAACAGGCTAGTTTCGAATTGCTCCACTGATCACAAACAGAGGAATAAGGCATGGCCGTCAAACTTTCGAAGGTTTCGACCAGGGGAGGCACTAGCTGAAACATTTCCTTCCCGAGCAAATTCTTGGCTAAGCAAGACAGGTATGCGAGCGAACTGGCATTGTGTACATACTTCACATGAGAACACACCAAAAGGACTGTAGTCAGGCTGGTCGCCGATTGGGCAGAATAATACAAAGAGAATACAAAACATTTTTCTGCCCAATCAGGAGGCAGTATTTAGAGAAGTTTTTGAACTGGACTGGTAAGACTCTTTCCCCAGGGGCACTTTTCAGTCGCTGCAACTTATATATTTTTTCCCCGCAGTTTCGCGTTTCCCTCGCCCCACTAACTGCCCCCTGGGTCTCCGAGGATGGAATACAATAAAATTATTTATAGAGTTTATAAGAACTATAAAATGGCGAAATGTAAAGCCAGTCTCCAAAGAACGGGCTTAAAATCCATTCTGCAAATTTCTATGAATATGTTAACTCAAATAAACTGTAGCACTTTGAAATAAATATTATTTACAGGCTTAAGCTTAAGGTCGATTAAAAACTTCTTACGAACTTAAGGAAATTTCACGTTGAGTTACAAAATAACTACAAAATGATTTTAAAGCCGGTGTCTAAGAAACGGTAAAACCGTTATGCAAAGGTTCTCAAATGTGCATAAAATCAAATACTAACCGGTTTTGAAATAAATAGTAGCACTACCAGAATAGTTGATCACCGACAAGATTTGGTCAATATTTTTACGTTTCGTTCCTTTAAGGAATTCTGTGGTGTGACTTTATTACGAGTCTGCACAGTACAAAAGCATCTAAGGAGATGCTTGCCGATAATTGCCACTGAAAATAAAACATATGAATGGATTTATAGCACAATTTGTGTACGCCATAACAAAGGCAATAAACCTGAAGCGGATGAGGCCACAAGACGATGTCTTGATGTTGGATGCGGCAAAGAAGACTAGAATCCTGCTAATGCTGATAGGTAGCCAACATACGGCAAACCCTAACACAATAGCAGTGGCCATCTTTATCACATTTCGCTTCCTTTTCGCGTGGTACTGTCCACCGTTGACCGATTGTTCCCCCGGAGTTTTCCATTTGAGTTTTAAATACATGATAGAGTAAAGTACGGCCATTAACACCAAAGGGATAAAAATGAATGTAACCAAAAATGCTGTAAAGTAACTCTGGAAGGAAGAGGACTTACCGAAGACTACATTCCATTGCGGTACACACACCAGCCTTTCTCGATATTCAGCAACTTTGAAGGCTAAGATAAATGGGCAGCTGATAGTCATGGCGACGATCCAAGTGGCGAGAATGAAGAAAGACCACATCTTTGAACCGATGAGTGGGGAACGGAGGGGAAGTACCACAGCTCTAAATCGATCCACTGCTATCAGAACCAGGGTCTGAATAGACACAGTAGGGGATACATTTTGTAAGAAGGGAAGCAGCTTACATAAGGCCTGGCCAAGAGGACCACTGATCAGCCAGGTGTCGACGTACAACATTGTTAGAACATGCGGGATCAGGAAAATCGACCACAGCAGATCAGACATCGCCATGTTTACGATTAAAAAGTTGATAGGTTTTCTCAGGGTTTTCGTCTTGTAGACAATTATTCCGATGACGGAGTTTCCAGCCAACGATGCAGCAAAGATCAGGCAGTAAGCGAAGGTTGCTCCTATTTTTGCCACTGTAGTTCTACTGAAGCAACTGAATGGCTGCGTTATATTCGTCGTTGTGTTCACGTTTGCCGACATTTTCGTTGCTCAGGCTCTTCTTCAGCTAAATCTCTGACAAATTGTTTTTCTTCTGGTTTGCTAACGAGGAAGCAACACTCAATTTATGTTCTATTGAAGGCGGAATAATCTTTGGGCACGCCGACGTCAATAATGTAATTGATACGGTAATTTAAAACATGACAACGATTTCCATAACAGCTTTATTAGCCGATGTTAGTTTAAAACGCTTCTAGGAAATTTCGACAATTTTGAAAGGAGGATGTTTATTAATTTCCCGTTTTGTGAAATTTTCAGGCCTTGCATTAAATGACTTAAGTTCTTCATATGAATGGTTTCGCACGTAGACTCGTTTTGAAACAGAGGAAAAGAGTAACTCGAAAATGGCCTATAAATGCAAAGTGCTAGACATGACGCACGATGTCTAGAGCATCTACAATACAAGGCACCGTTTGATTTGCATTTTTTTCCTGCATGTAGTCGTTTAAGCTTTTACTAGCCTGTGATAGCAGATGACGCATTTCGGATTGGAGCAACAGACGAAATATCCGACTATGCTCTCAAGCTATTTGTGAAAGCTTCTACTCCTTTACTCTACAAATATCAACTCTACTTTAATCACCATCCCAAAACGTTCCATTTGGTCTAGCTCATATTAATTAACAATTTACACTTCGGATTTTTTCTCTTCAGCAATGTCAAACAATTAGCGAAAAAAACTGGCCGCTTGTTATTTCATAACGCCGGGGTCTTTGGCCTTTTCCGCGATTTGCGAAAATTGCATGATCCGAGTTCCTTTTATATTTTCGGGTTAGTTTTGTTCCATGCCAGTTTACTTTCCCGCTGAATGAAATTCACGAATTCGAGAAACTGAAGGAGGTAGAGATGATTCTCGTGTAAACATGTTGGGTGTCATCGCCGTACCTTCTGGGGGTTACAACTCGTGGTTTGCTGCTTCTTTGTGTGTTAAAACGTAAAATGACCACCATTAGAATTATGAAATCCCAGTACCTTTGGCAGCGTATTTTAAAAAGCCGAAAAAAGTATAACCGCCGAACAACGTGTCAGAGAAGAAGGTATTTGAAGCAATTGTCTTTAAGTTGTGAAAATATCAATTATTGTTTTGTTTTAGCATTTGCTCCTTATTGGGTGAAAATGGATTCGATTCTTGTCACTGCATTCAGTAGCTCTGAGTTTAGACGACACCCCAGCTTTTTTGAAATTTGTGGGCATTGTGGCCATCAATATTGTGTTGAAGCAAGAGTCATTGTCGTTCATATCTAAATTATTTGTTTCAACTTGTGCCAAAATTTGTCACACGCTTAACTTCGAATGTATTGCAATGCCGCAACGAGTAATAACACAAAGGATGATTCTATGTAGACATTATTCGCCGCCAAATCAGATCTCCTTTTTCTGTGTTTAAAACGAGAGGTAAATGGTGGCGAGTTTCGTTAGAGTTGAATAAAAGACAATTAGTGTCTATTAGATAACTCTCTACAAGAGATCCCGTTAGCTTACCGTCTAGAATCCGTACGTAAAACGGATGAATTATCTATTTTCAAAAACGTTTTATTCGCAATAAGTTCTTTTGAGGGGCTGTTGGCAGCATCATGATGTATTTAATTGTGTAGGAAAGGACTGACCGTAACAAAACAGAAAAAGCTAATCAGCTACATGTATGAAATTTTAAATTAATAGGGGAAAACAGCAAGGCTGATGTTTGATAATGTTTGCTTGGCAAGATAGGAGTGGGTTTTTTCGGTACAAAGGCAATTACTAAATGCATGTAATAGATAGCAAGACCAAAAAACTGTTTCTTACAGTATTTTCAATGAACTGGAAAGTCGTAGGATGGAGCATATCATGTGTCTGAGATGAACTTGAACTTCCGGGCAGTGCACGTGATAACATCGTAAAAAGTGATCGACAGAAGCTTCCTGCTCAGGCGTCCCACACAGTCGACAAACAAGTTAGATATTCTCCCATTTTAAGGAAACTAAGCAAGCAGAACCTCACTGCATCTTCAGTTCTGCAAAGATAATAATAATTAAGCACATTTAATGGAGTTCTCACGCTGAAAATTACCGCATTAACAACATCGCACCCAGAGATACAAAGCATGCACAGAGCTATTGTTAAGCTAATTAAGCCTTTTGTTTTGACAGAGAACACATGACTATTTGACGTCAGCGTTTTCAAAAAGTCCCGGTTTCGCCCGTTTTCGACGTACACACTACACCACCTAGCCGGCGTTTTCAAATTTACCCACTTTGAAAAGCGTTTTGGAAAAGTACCGTTTTTGGTGACCGAAAACGCCGTTTCAGTGTGGACGGTTGGCCTATCCGGGTAAAAAATTGCTGCGTTTTCAAATTTACCCGGGTCAGTGTGGACGGGGCCTAAGACAATATTTATTTTACTGGGGCTAGTTGAACTTCTCACACCTGCTTTGTTCAGTTTCCTGTACATGATTTTGTTCAATATCCCGTACATGATTTTGTTCCATTTAAACTCCAACAAAACTCAACTAGAACTTCATGATCTGTTTTGCAAATACTCCTCTTAAAAGTTATTTTTCGTCTAGTCGCACGTTAACAAACGCTGGTCTATTTGAGTTGTGTAAAAAGCGGAATAACCTTTCAATAGCGTTCCTTTATGGTTGTCAATGTGTTTGCCAAAGTGTGTTTAACTAAAACATGTGTAATTGCCAGTATACAAATAAACGAAGGAGAACAACATAAAACCGCAGCTGTTTACAATTTGACTCCCCCAAAATGTCGCCAAGCTTAGCTGGGACTGTCAAATAAAGCTGTGAGTAACGACACTTGTTTCCTCTTTATTTTGAACCTGAAATAACTTTCAGCAGATTTTAAATAACAACTCAGCTATTCGTGGCGTTCAACAAGCGCCCATTGCGCAATAGACATTAAAAATTAGTTTCATGTCTGCTATATATTTGCGTATTTCACACGAAACTCACGCTATCTTTGTTTTGAATCTGGCGCGAAAACTGAGCACGCGACATGAAAGACTGAGCCTTGGCCGCAGTCAAACGTCACAGGCAGTTTTTCTTTCAATATTGGGAAATTTCGTTCATATTGAAGTGCAAATATGAGCAGGGATAGATAAAATAGTTGCTGAGTGTAAATATATTTCCATTCTCTCAAATAAACAAGTAGTTTTACTTTATAAACTCACTGCATCCGAACCAAATTGCTTTGAAGTCTGCAATTGCCTGTTTTTAAACACAGAACTTTTTTAGTAAAGTACTTTTTTGTTTTTGCAAATTTTTCTAGCGTTTAACCGCGGTCGAGACTGAGCCGATCCAGACTCGTTCCCAGTCGCTCCTGAGACGGATTTGACTGGATTTAACTAGGACGCATTGCATCAAGGGAAGGCCACACGAAAATCAGGGAACGACCCTACTTTTTTTTGCCCTTCCCAGCCTGTCCCGCAACCTTCGCCATGACATCATTTCTCCCCAGAATCCAGGGGCTTGGATAATATGGGATTGACATATCGGATTTGGCTACTGTTAATGTTATTCTTGATGGCGTGCAGAAATTCTTAATCTTTCATTATATACCAACAACATTATTAAATAGGATTTCAAATCAGACAATTTACAGCATACAATTTGGCAATTTTCCACAAAATATCAGGTAACGAGCCATATTCAACTACGGTGATAGAATTGCAGATTAAGCCTGAAGCGCCACCGGTGACGCACAACCAGGCATCAGCTGAAAGAGACAAGAAGCACCACGGACGTCCCAGCAGATCAATGGCACGTTAGTTATTAGAGACATACAAATGAATGATACAGGGAATTACATTTGTGTTGCCACAAGTGCTGGAGTGTTCCATATCGAAACTGTGACTTACATTGATGTTCAAATACCTAAAGGTGCATGAGTTACGTTCGGATACACATTAACTATTTTCAGTAATGCCGAAACTAACATTTGTATAAAAAATATTAAGAATGTAACATACGAAAAATTGCGAGAGGGGAAACATTCTTAAAATATTTGCATGAGACGACTAAAAAGCTAAAGGGGCACGAACAACGGAAGTCAGAAAAATGAGTTGTTTATTACTCAAAAAGTTCAGAGGACCAGTAGCTAAAATTAGCCAATCGGAATGCTTTTAGCCTGGCCAGTAACTTGTTAGTGTTGGTCTGGGTTAAGGTGGCCCGCGGGTATTTATGAGG
>NC_135763.1:22766363-23174620 GCF_052425735.1 Oculina patagonica | reverse complement strand
TATTGCTTTTTGTCGTTCTTGATAATTTTCTATGAAGAAGCAACGAGTAAATGGATAAAGTACAATTGGGTGAACACCTCAGACGAGATATTTTTGCACGAAAAACAGAGATTTGCGTCAAAATGGCTTCCAGAAATGCACATATCATCAGCTGGATCGAAGGCGAGCTTTTGCGCGACACTTGTATTTCATTGCTTTGGTACCTTGTGTTCTCCTAGATAAGAAAAACTAACTTTCGGTTTCCGTTTTTCTTTTGCATTTTTAAACTAGATGGCAGTGTAAAACTTGGAATATCAAGGGGAAATGCAAGATACGAGTTCTGGAGATCAGATGCTTTCGATCTCAACGCACTGTGTTTGTGATTGCAAACTCATGAGGCCTCACGGGAACTTGTGAAGACAAGGGTATGTCTCGCTGTATTTAGTTATTATATGAATAAATAACCCTGTGAATAGCTTCGTTCTATTAAAGTAATTTAATTGCAAATTATCGAGTGGACCGACATATTTGCTCGAAATTCCGACGCTTTTGGCGGCTGCCGCCTGAAATCAGTTGGACATCGGCGCCCGCTGTAGTCTATTTCTTATCTTGTATTTTGTTTTAAGATTTTCAAATTGGTGGAATAGGTAGGGCTTGAGCGTAAAAAAGCCAGGAAGAATTGAACTCACTCATTTATACAACCGAAATGGGTAGACTGCTTTTATTCGGAGGCACAGTTAATTTTGGCGCCAAAAGGCAAAGATTTTGGTCACGTGGCTTTTCTTGTCAAAGCAAAAACCTGAACGCACGTGATAACATTACTGAGCATTTCATCCAACAAGTAAATTTTATCCAAACATAAATGTCGTCATGTCTATTACTGTATTTTATATACAGCAAAGGGATTGGAAGATTTTTGTTAGACTGACTTCAATTTAAATATTAAAATACCGTATTTTCTCAATTAAACGCCCCCGGCGTTTATTCTAAACTTGGCTTGGTGGACCTGGCGTTTATTTGAAGCCGGCGTTTAATCGGGGCCCGGCATTTATTAACAGACTGTAATTTTCTGTCAATTTTTCAGAATGTTTTTTTGTTGTTTTTTTGTATAATTTTTAGAGGTGATCATCAAGAACTTAAAAAAATAACGATAGCAAACAAGAAAACAGCAAACACAAGTGTTCGCTTGCATACGGTGTAAACCAGTTTAAATCATCGATTGCAATCAGAATTTATCAGATTTATTTAGTTAAAGCAATAAAACGAAACAAAACAAACACAATGAGAAAGATAGATGTCTGGTACCTTTGTATGATTGTGGATGACTTCTAAGCGATTGTGTGAATCCTCTAAAAATGAGTAGCTCCGGTGAGAAGAGAACTAATTGTTTGCTCAATCGATCTGTCTGAGTTTCTCATCGATCGCCAAAACCGCCGTGTTTACGATAATTTCTAATGCCTTGAGAACCATCTCTTGAAAATATTTTCGGTCCAAAAACCTTGGTAGTTAATTTGAAAAATTCCCAATGTTTAAAATATCCAGGACTTGAACTGGTTTCTTTCAAATCAAAGAAATTTTCATTCAGCAAAAGTGGCCATGTTTACTTCCCTGGATGTCAAAGGTGGCGTGGCTAAGTAACCAAGCCTTCAAAGCTATAATCACCTCGCGCGGGGTGATTGTAGCCTCATAAGCCGAGCTTCTCGACCAATCAGAATGCTTCAATTCTTATAATCACCTCTGAAATTATACTAAATATAATTATGGAAAGGTGGATTATTGGGGATTGAACACGTTTATGTTGCAATCGTGATTTGTGACAAACAACATTAAAGGAGCATACAAGTAAAGGTTATAGGTACAAAGGTTTAAGTTCATAAACGGCAATGTCGCCAACGTCCTTCTCGTTTTTTGAAAGACCTCCAACCTTTAAACAAACACTGGAGGGGTCCTCCAGATTTCAACGACTGTGAGCACTAACACAAGAAAGCAAATGCGTCAGGAACGCAAACATTGCTAGGTTTTATTTTGCTGTACAGCGCCCATCCTAGCTATGTTACGCCAGACTTTTCCTTTGAATGTTTACTGAAATTTCCAAAGAAGCATACCGTACTAGTATGTCATAGCAGTGCCATTTAAGAGAATATATTCACTTGTTAGCTTGACCTCAAATAAACGCCGGGGCCTGGAACAAATGCCCCCGGCGTCTATTTAAAAATTAGCAATTTTGACCCGGCATTTATACGAGGCCGGCGTTTAATCGGGGTCCGGCGTTTAATCGAGAAAATACAGTACACGTAATTGCAGGGTGCCCAAATGCTCTTATGTAAGAAATCTTGGGTGCCCAGCCCATACAAGCTTCTATGATAGCAAAATTATACAAGTTGGCTAAAGACAAAAGTAGGTCGTTTGTGGCATGTGGGCTCTGTTAAAGCACAGCTATACAATTGTGTTGTTCCAAAAAAATCTATACCTCCCCCATAGAAGGGTTTTTGGTGTGAACCTCCCCGCCCTAAGGAAGTTCCATTTAATCTTCATACTTTCTTTAAAAATCTTGGCTTGTGAGACCCCTCACCTCTTTGGAATTTCCAGTGACCTTCTGTGGAGTAGGTATGGATATTTCCTGGAACTGCACAATACAAGTCCTCTGGCAAGCCTGATTTATCCGGTTGTGTTCATAACTGCGAGGATCTTCTCTTAATTTATTTACAAGTCTTCTGTGTTTGTTAACCAAATGAAACTGAATGTTTTACCGATCTCTTATGAAAAATAAATTTCGCATGAAGGCACCAGAGACAGACAGTTACTTTGTCAACACTATATCGGCTTGCTAAACAAAACCGTTTTGCACCTTTTTATTACTTGTGCCTAATTTCAAGGGTCAGCAAAGCAAAGCCCTTTTGATAGCTGAACTACACAATAAGCTTACTTGTCCACAGTGCATTTATTTTTAACACCATTGTAAATAATTACCTTTTCACAAATTCTGCTTGGATTGTGAAGGAATTACATTCCTTCACTCTTCCACTGAACTGAGATCATCAGGAGAATCATCCTGTAGAGCTTCACATTTTGTTGATCTTGGCTTGTACTTTTTTCTTGGCTTTTGGTTTGGCTGTATCCTTTGTGCCCTATCCCACTCCATGACAGCAGTTGAGGGGTCATAGGTCTCCATTGGTGGTCCTTCCTCTTGGATCCTCAGGATATCCTGAAGAGTTCCCTGGGAGAGTGAAGCTCTCTTGGTGGTCTTGACTCTTCCCAAGCTGCTGAACATTCTCTCCAATGCAGCATTGGATACAGGAAGGGAGAAAAGTAAACGGATCAACAACAGAATGTTTTGCCATTGCAAAGCTCTTGATGAATGGCAAATTTGTGACCTTGCACGGGAAAACGTACTTTAACGCTATTTCGTTAAACGACTTAAATCGTTTGTTAGTCGTTAGATTACAGTTAGAGCGACTAAGAAAATCGTTAGAGGCGTTAGAATGGTCGTTAGAAAAATTTTCTTTGTCGTTAGAAGCGTTAGAAAAATCGTTAAAAAAGATCATGCACGTCGTTAGATGTATCAAGAAAGGTCGTTCATATCGTTAGTAAAAATCGTTAGAATCTCCGTTCAAGTCGTTTGAAACTTTGGAAAAATCATTTAGAAATACCTTCCAAGTAGTTTTGAACGCTAAAGGAAGTAATACTTGTTAGATTATCGCTCTGTTATCGTTTAAATCGTTATGTTAGTCCAATTGTTTTATGAACGCACCTCAAACGAATCAGTGTCTTCGACTTGTGTTTAGGAGAAATGCGAACGCGACTTCAGGCAAGCAAGCAAACAAGAAATAATTTTGTCCCCCTGAAGAAGGCAGCATTGCCGAAACGTTGGGAATTCAGACAAGAGTTTCCGTAAATAAAACCGGTTCTTAACTTTGACTTGTGAAAATTCTGTAGTCGGCAAACGAAACATTCCACATGAAAAACATCGGAGCCGTAAAGCCTTCCGTGAATATTAAATTGAAAGACAGACTTGTGTCGCGCCATCGCGTCTACATGTAGCTTGAAATAAACTTGTTTTATTTTTTTGTGAATTTGGCATAAAATTCTTAAAACCTAAATTTTTCTTGAATGAAACTTGTCTTCATTTATAACACAGATAATGGCGTCAATTATAATTACAGCTTTAGAGGAGTTATACAAATTTTGCTTTTTTAAAGCGGCGCAGCCAAAAGAGTCTAAAAGTTGGCAAAATTTGCATATGTCAAAAGTAATTTGAAACCTTTCAAATAAACTCTATCGTAAATAAATGTAACACAACGCCGCACACAAGTATCCGATTTAGATTCTTTCATACACATCTAAACTGTGTTTTTCTAAAGAAAACTAAATGGCAGATTGAACTTTAAGGTTTAATATTTGCGTCCTAAAGCGTCATAACACAAACAATTCGTACGCGTGACATTACACGCGTGCTTCATGTTTGTCCGAAGATCGCCTGATCGCAGGTTATGTTTGTGATTCGGCGGGACCGAGCTAACTCCAACTCGGTTTCTTCTTAAAGTTAAGAAGGAAAACACTTAAGAAACTTCCCCGCAATGCTCGTCTTTAATCTGACGTGGTCGAAGAGTCGAAAATATGCGACAGTTATTTTACATCTGCAGCGAATTCTGCTTTCGATGTCAGCGAGATCTTTCCGTGAATGTTTTGCGAACGCACTGTTTTATACCATTATGAACTTGGAACTTTCGGTAAGTAATAAAGATTTTATTTGAAAATGTTTTGACGTCCTTCTAATAAGCTAGACTAGTTCTTAGACTAGCTGTGTATCATTTCTCGTCCAATTTTTTGCTCAAAGCACATGTTTCGGTCGTAATGCCTTCTCGATCTCGGCGCGAAATGAGTTTAATATGATTTAAAGCTTTACTTGGCAAAAATTTTTATCTTTTAAAATAAGTTCACAAGGTGGATGTTTTGATCAAACGTCTTAGTTTAGTAAACCAGTCGATAGTTTGAACGTTTTAGTTGTTTATGTTGTTTAGCCAATTCGTTAGTTCGCTTGTTAGAGTCGTTTTAAAAAGTCGTTAGGCACTTCGTTAGAATGTTCTCACAAGTCGTTAGATATTTTTGCTTGAGCGTTCAACTCGTTAGAAAAGTCGTTAGAGCGTTAGGAAAAGTCGTTAGTTACTCGTTCGTTAGACGTTAGTTTTTGCCCGTTTAACGAATTATCGTTAAAGTACGTTTTCCCGTGCAAGGTCACATTTTATACCGCGTTGCTCTGTAGTGACAAGAAGAAGGTGACAAATACTGTACAGTGTAGTCAAGCATATCATGCCATTCATCGACCACTTCCAGTTGTGATACCTGGAGTCCTTGTTGTTTGAGGGGTTCTTGAAAGTGAATGACTTCATCCATGTACTCATTACCACTGCTGCTGAAATCCCATGCTTCACAGTTCAAGATGGAGGCAATGGAGGCAATGTCACTGCTACCACCAAGGCGAGCTTCTACTGCATCATTCAACAATTGAATGTACAGTACCGCTCAAATGTAAGTTGACAGTCTCGACTCGATCCTCGAAACTCGATCCTCGAGACTCGAAACTCGAAATGTTCGAGTTTCGAGGATCGAGTCTCGAGTCTCGAGTTTCGAGTCTCGAGGATCGAGAAACAAGGCGGTCTCGAATATTCATAACTCGAAAGGCTTTCGAGGAAACGATTTATTTCTCGAGGAAAGAATAAAAGCCGCTCGCACCTCATGTACAAGTGTTTCGCGTCCACCTTCAGCGCATGAAATATAAACCTTCCCCGACATGTAACATTCGACAGTACGATATATTCGCGCCGATCGTAATTCCGTCTACTTACCTAAAAGTATTGAAACAAACTCGTCCTTGAAAGCCGTGATCGCCGAATTAAATTTAGAAAAGGACGTGAAAAGAATCTGTAGTTCAAACTTGTGCTCTCCCTTGTCAATGTTTCAACCCGCCGTAAGTGCATGTTTTCAACCACGAAGATATTTCAGTTATTGGTTTACAAGTTCATCCTGAGTTTTCGCAAATAAAACTACAAATTTATTTTCTTTCACAAAATGTTCTGTAATTCAGCATCTGAAGCATTCGATGCGAAACGATGTAAATGCCACGAATCTTGTAAGCTGAGCCGTAGAAATTAGAACCGACAAAATCGCGCAAGCAAGTTTCAGAAGCCTGAATTTCAGACGTCTCTTTCTGGTCGCTACTGAAATTCAGACAAAAGTTTCCGTAAATAAAACCGGTTCTAAAATTTGAGTTGTAAAAATTCTGTAGACGGCAAACGAAACATTTCACGTGAAAAACATCGAAGCCGTGAAGCCTTCCGAAAATAAATGGCAAGACAGACTTATGTCGCGCCATCGCGTCTAGCTTGAAATGAGCGTGTTTTATTTTTTGTGAATTTGGCATAAAATTCTTAAAACCTAAATTCTTCTTGAATGAAACTTGTCTTCATTTATAACACAGATATCGGCGTTAATCATTATTACAGCTTTAGAGAAGTTATACAAATTTTTCTTTTTTAAAGCGGCACAGTTATAAAAGTTGGCAAAATTTGCATATGTCAAAAGTAATTTGAAACCTTTCGAATAAACTCCAGCGCAAATAAATTTAACACAACCCCGCACGCAAGTATCCGATTTAGATTCTTTCATACACACGTAACTGCGTTTTTCAAAAGAAAACTAAATGACTGAGTGAACTTTAAGGTTTAATATTTGTATCCTAAATCATAACACAAACAATCGTATGCGTGACATTGCACACGTGCTTCATGTTTGTCCTAGGATCGCCTGAACGCAGGTTGTATTTGTCCATGTTGATTCGACGGGACCGCGCTAACTCCAACTCGGTTACTTCTGGTTCGATTTTCCCTCAATTCATTCATTATAGACGGTTTCGAGCTCCTATTTCGAACTTTTTGGGACGGTTCGAAATATTAAACGACCAAGCGTGCGTTGCTACAGCAGAGATGAGTAGCCGGCACGCTGGCTTCCATAGTACAACTTTCGAGAGTGCGGCCCGCTTGAGCAATTTTATTCTCGAGGAATCATTCAAGCGACAAGCTCATTATTTTTCTCGACTCGAGACTCGATCCTCGAGCCTCGAGACTCGGAAACTCAAAATTTTCGAGTTTCGAGGATCGAGTCTCGAGTCTCGAGGATCGAGGCTCGAGGGACTGTCAACTTACATTTGAGCGGTACTGTAAGACTTAGCATCTTTGCTTAAATGTTTAATGGCATTCGCAAACCCAGAAATCTTAATGCTTTGATATTCCTCATTCTCCACCTTGTCAATGTAGTGTTTAACAGTTTGAAGCTTGTGCACTTGTTTTTACCGAAGACTGTCCAGCTGTTTCCTGACTGTGGACATTGCAGAAGAAATAGTGACTGTTTCAACATCTTCTGCCTGAAACGTTTGGGAAAGAACGACAGCTGGCTGTAATAAATCAACAAAGAAGCAAGAGTTAACAAAGGGTTTACCACTTTTTCATTTTGGCAGATAGCCTTTCAACTTGCTTTGGTCACTGGATTTCACTGATTTATCGCAGCTCAGTGTTTCTAGATGTTGAATGAATAATCCGAACTTGTCAACTAGAACCTTTAAAGTGGATAGTTTGTGGCAAATCCATGGAGTGCCACTGGCTCTCTTTGAAATTTATTTACCGGACATTTGTCCGATGACCGACTGTTATTTGCAGGCTTGCTCTTTGCTCAGCTTGGCTCAAACTCAGACAGAACATCACGCCTCAGCTGCAAAGAAATAATTTACAGCTTATTCGGTTTGGGCTATTTTCAGAAAGCTTACCTTAGTTATATATAAATTACACCATTTATAGCTTGTATTTTCAATCTCAAGCTTTCCTTTCACGAGAAAAGTAAAGTTTCTTAAGCTATAATTCCTAAGAATAAGAAAACCTATCACCTTTCTATTCTAGTGCTTCACGGCTTATCATTTATTTAAGGCAAGGAAAAAGCCAACACAAACTACACCCGTACAACTGTGCACCAAGAAACCAAACAGTCTGAAAGCTTCAATACTGCGGAAGAACAGCTTCCTTCTTATGATAGACCAAAACTCGTTGAGTAACAGCTAGGCTCAAAGTGAGCCGAGCACAAGGCTGCATGCTTGTTGATAGGCTCGCCAAAGTCGACATGTTGGTGTTGCACAAATTTTACCCATTGTGCCTGCACTTTTGGATCGGTTGGGAACTGATACATTTTAATTCCTGTTGTGTAACTTGTGTTCTTACAACTTTGCTTGTTTGGTGCCCCAGCAACACAATATCATCCACCTCTTCGAATCGGTTTCCCTCCACTCTCAACCATCTTGAAAATTTATCAAAAAAGTAGATGTCACAAAGGTCATGTGACGTACCTTTTGGCTGCATGCCACTATGACAAAATTTTCGCTAAAATAGCTTGTATTTTCTTGATTTGGAGAAATCTAATTTACATTTACTTTCTACACACTAATTTACATATGCGACTTTTAAAACCGGTTTCGTCAAAGACCTCGTCAGTAGTTCGCTATATAAAATTTGAATATAAACATACGTCATGTAATAACACACGAAAAGTAACTACTCGACACCAGGTCCTTAAAATTTGTTACAAAGACTCGGAAACAAGAGTTTTTCAGTTCGCTACAGCGTGATAACAGTTCTTGGGATACGGACATAATTCCACTCATTTTTGGAGTTAATTAGCTTCCTTTCGTCAACCTTGTTAATCACAACTGACTCTGTGACCTGTTTCAGCATAGCGTTGTCACGAAAAGTTCCCGTTACATTCATTACGAAGTTTGGAACGTTCCCCTCATGCCTGTCACAAGAATGCCTCCACATCACAGAGCTCTCCTCCCGCCGTTCCAAAGCATTCAGATGTTCTCTCCCGCAAGGGAAAGCACTTCGTGACGTCTCTCCGATGTACTTGTTACAGCAAGCCTGACACACCAGCTCGTAAGTTACCCCTGTACTGCGGCAAGGTCCTTTTCCGTCAGATCGGCAGACCAGACAATCGACTCTCATGCAACGCTTTGCTTTAAAAGGGTCTGACTTCTGCAGCATGCTCTTGAGCGTTGTACCCGACTGCTCTACAACTCTGACTTTAAACCCTGTCTCCTTGATCTCTTTCACAGGGCACGAAATTAACTTTTTTTTCAAGGAGCCCTCTGGCTCCTAAATTTTCCAAAGTGGTCGCCAAGTCCAAAAAGTTAGGAGCCAATTTTTTTTTACAGGATAGGTGAAAAAAAAAAACACATTATACAATAGTGTCAAATTGAGGGGTTTTTGTAGCTTTGAATCGAAGTGGAGTGACACTATTAACTTAATTGAACGTTTTTGTTCAGATCTTCATACAACAAAATTTTCTGGTTATGTTGTTAACAAACAGATACGATTAAACACTTCCAAACTTTTATAGCAAGTTTGTCATTTGTAAGATTTATTCTGTTTTTCCCTCACAGACCATCGAATTTGATGATCATGATCAGATGACCACTTATCTCGGGCTCCTGTAAATTACATCGTCATGTGCACTGTAATATCAACCATATCCCAGAATGTCCTCACTTACAAAAAATCTTTCAAACAATTTTAGAAAAAGTTGACAAGTCTGCTAACTATTACTTCTAATGTAAACGTCACGAAAAAGCACACTGGACTACATCATGTTAACCTGTCATCATTGCTGGAAAAACAAGACATGTCCCAACCTCTTTTATAATCATAAACTATTCAAACGCAGTGGAACCTTAGTTACCCGACTTCAACTACATAACAAAACAGTAGCAAGTTACGTCTTTCTTGTTTGTTGCAGCATTGTTTCAAACGTACAATGTGTATCTACCCGAGTTATCTGAGCTATTTTACATGTAATCCTATTTTATTTCAAAGCCATTGCTAAACAGACTTAATTTTCGAGCATTGCATGGACTACACATAATGATACCTTAGTAACAACACTAATTGCAATTTCTGTCAACTGAAACTCTGAATTTCACGAAGTTTAAGGGAACCTAGCAACTTTAATAGTGCATACTTGTGACCCATTTCTAAACAACATTTCTCAACATAATTTCAGATTCCAAATGTCAGAGCGCAAATCCGTTTCCAGGTACTTTGTGAACAATACAAGTCATTGCAAGGTCTTTAAACGTCACATTTTGCAATCTTACGATCTATGATTTGAAGCTGGAAATGAAGGGGTGATGATGTTCACTTCTAGGTGCGGGAAAAGTTTGGTCGTCGCTTTCTTTTGCCTTTAGATCTGTCTCGTGTAAACCAGCGGTTAACTGAAGGAGCTGGGTTGAAGTTATCTAGTGATGGACCTTGAGCTGAGATTCGAATTAATCCTTCTAGCGTTGGGGTCTTCAAAGACGCTCGGAGGCTACTTTTGATCCTGTTCTGTGCAGAGACCATTCTTTCACAGCCAGCAGCCGATATGGGCAGGACAAGGAGAATCTCAACAAGATGAAGGATGTCTTTGAGATCAGTTTTATATGGATCTTTGGAGAGCAACATTCTCCATAAGCTGCAGTAGTCCTTGTCACGGAACTGAGCGTTGACAGCGATCTTCAAAGAGTGCCACTGGTGTATAACATCCTCAACCTGGCATCCTGCTGACCTCAGGGCTGGATCAAACCAATTGACCAGTCTTTCTATGTTAGTATCCCCGAAGTCGACCAAATCTGAATCTTTGGCTGGCCAGGAGTCGACATTGAAGATCAAAAGATCCTGGACGACATCAGGTGAACCATACAAGGTTTGCTTTATGGAGGAGCTTGGTGTATTCATCAGTAATCCAAAACGTTCTTTAAGGCCATTCACACAAAGATCTACAGTTGTATTGACCTCAGAAGAGAAACTACAGTAGGACCAGCACCAGACCGCTTTGCTTTTCCCTCTAGACTTCCTTCCATTTGGATCCCTTGAAATTCCATGCCTCCTTTGTCATCAGACTTGCTCAAGACGTCTTCAAACTGTTGAAAATGTCCCTTTGGAACATGGCGACTTTTTAGGCAACTGATTTCCGCTACTGTTTCATTGAGCTGAGAAACAGCAGCGGGGAGGATGAGAGCGGCACTTTGCATCTTCAGACTGAGCCTGCCCAAAATGGTGAACATATCTGCCAAAAAATGACAGAACGCCGCAAACTGGACATCTCGCATTCTTTTGGCGATGTATTTTGCTCGACCTTTAATGTCGGCGTTGTTCGAAGATGCACTCAAATGGTCCATGTGGTAGACCACAAGAGCATACTGGCCAGTGGTGTCATCTGGTGTTTTGGACTCGCCAGGCTTGATGAACACTTTAAGTGCGCGACTCACATGCGGCAACCATCGCGTTCCAGTAACTTGGGTTGGTTTTAGGACATTTACGCCAAGCTCGCCAGCAAGAGCTTTTAGATCGCGTGCACTTTTTGCGCTGTAGTGGTAGGTCTTCCATACCAGGTTTAGTACTTCATATACGTCCTCAACCAACTTGCATTTTCTCTGCATCTCGAGAAGGGCTAGTTCAAGCCTGTGGGGCAGACAGTGAAAGTCTACCAAGTATGGAATGTCTTTTCTAATGAGTGCAGCGACTCCGCCCTTTTTCCCCAGATTTACACTGGCACCATCGGCCCCAAATGCTACAACGCTCTTTTCCCAGTCAGTGACGTCTTCTAACGCGCTTACTACGGCTTCCTTTACACCTAAAAAGAACAATAGAAGAGAGGAACAGAAAACGGGGTTTATTGAGTACTTTTAGAGTCCTGTTTTCATTTGATTACATCTATTATGAAGTTTTATTTAATAGAACAGGAATGATGTACTAGGCCATTTTATCTTTGTTAGTGCAAACGTAGTTGGTTTCTTATAGTTTCATATGCATTCATGATTATTATCACAAAATCTAATGGTTTGGACCATGGTAAAATAGAAATGGAAAATGCATTAAAATGCTTAGGCAGTTATTATAGAAACGTACCCTCAGCATGGGCATGTGCAACAGCTTTGTGTCCTAGCATGCAGTTGACAGGAAGCCCATCTCTTACAAAACGGCAAACTATGGTTTCGTTCTCCACACCACTGAAATCAGCACTTCCATCCGCCATTATGCTGAAAAAGTTTTTTGAGTTTAGCTCTTGGATGAGGTCTTCTTTAAGGCCTTCAGACAAAAACGAAACCAATCCCGCGCAACTTTTCTCGTTTGCGTACATAAGGTTAACGTTTAGTCCATTTTTGTTCTGAAGCGAAAGCAACCCTTCAAATTTAGAAAAGGGTAGTTCCTCTTTCGCAACAAAATATGCAGTGTTTAGCTTTATTTCCATTTCTTTGCGGTCTTGAGCCTGTATGTCTTTGTTTATCTTTGAGAAAGTTTTGAAGATCTGACTTTCCTCAATTGTTTTTTCCTCTGCAAAGGACTTCTCTCTGGCGCGGATGTGCCCATAGCTAGTAGCATGTTTTTTGAGTGTGTCTTTTTTGAAACTAGTACAGCCTTTCAAAAAATCTGTTTTACCAGCTACGCTTGAATGTTTACAGCATATGTCGCATGTCATCACGTATTTATCATCATTGAAATGTAGCCAAGGGAATTCATCTTTCCATTTGGGAATAAATCGCCGCTTTTGTTCGTCTTTTTCTTGTTTGCTGTCATCAGGTCTTTCACAGCTTTTTGTGGGTTTCTGTTCACGTGGTAGCTTTGTTTGTTGCTTTTGTGGCTGGACGCTGGGTGTGGTTGGGAGATCATTCTTCTTTACGGGCTTTCGGCTCTCTTCATCAGCAATGCTAGCAGAATTTGGCTCTTTCTCTTTCTTTCGTTTAGAACTTGGTAAGCCAAAGTAGCCATCCAAGGTTACGGGTCTCTTTTTTGGTTTGGCTGGTTCAACTGTTACAGTTTCTTGTTGCTGATGCTTTTCAGGCTGACTTTCGTTCTCTTTAGCACTAGAAATACCGCCCTTACTGGCAGAATATAACGGAACAAAATGATTTGGAGAATACCAAGCTCCGCTTCTGTTATCTAGGTTCCCGTCCCTAGACCACAACACAAAGAGCGTTTCAAGGGGTACCATGTTCTGAATCTCCCGTGGACCTATTTCAGCGTGCAAAAAGTCCCGTATCCAAGTTTGACAATTTGGATATACAGAGAAGATAGGCCTGGCAAGAACCGTCGATAGCGCAGCAATGTGAAAAAAACCACTCCACTCATTACATTTAGTTGCAACCAGAGCTTCCGACCAAATTGCATCCTCTTTGCTCTTGTTGGTGTTGAAATAAACCGAATCACTATCTCTAGTCAGGCAAAGGGAAAATAGCTTGTCTTCTTGATGATTGGCCAAGGAAAACGAAGTTAATCTTGGGTGCTGTATGTAGAATTCACAGTTCAGGAGGAGCTCAACAGCCACAAGCAAACGCAGAAGACTCATTTGTGTTTCGTCACCCACCAAAGCTAACGACACAGCATTAAAAATCTCGATGATTTGGTAAGTGCAGAATGCAATATGGAACAATTGAAAGTATGATGTTTTATATATGTTCGTGTTTATTTGCTTTACTTTACTTTCGGAAAAACTGTTCACAGGCTACTTGTATTCTTTCCTAGGTGTTCCTTACGTTAATCTTTGCAAACGTAACACGACACTTTCGTTCGTTTGTAACAAAATACTTTTGTTTTCCTTGAAAATGCCGTAACATGAAACTCTTGTTTTTTGTTTGTTTTACGGCGACATCGATGACATTTGTTTAATTTAATTAAGTTACGGTTTAAACTGCACGAAAGACGATTCTCAAAACTAAAGAACAAATCTAATCAAAAAACATCTTTTTCGAAAGGGTTTTTAAAACGCAGTACAGCTAGGATATTTGTTTCCTGGTTATCAGGTGTTCACGCCGAAAATCCCGGTGCAAGTTTTTGCATACCTAATTACGATTTACGAAAGCGCTGTGAACACGTCACACGCTCACTCAAGCATGAAGCCGAGAAGCACGTAGTGTGAAGATTTCTTTCAAGAAATGTCGGAACCGTCACGAAAGCATGTTCAAACACTAAAGCGGCAGAGGTTTTACAAAATAAAACGGAGGTTAGTTCAACCGATGGAGAACAAATAAAAGGAAAGGAAGTGACGGATGTAACATGATATTGTTGTTTTTTTCTCGCAGATCGCTGTGATGCCTTTTAAGTCTAATTAAATTAACGCCACGGATTCTACAGGAATTCAACCGCATTGAAAAGCACACCACGTTAGGCTTTAATACAAAATTTCTAAACACGTCACTGTTATTTTAATTTTCGATAGCTTGAATTTCAGTTTGTTATTGAAACAGCAAACGAGATACTTTTGTTTTTGTCAAAAACATGTAACATACTTTTGTTTTTGTCAAAAACGGATGTAACATGATGTTTATGGTAACGTGATTTATTTTCTGCAAAGAAGGCGACATTGATTATAACACAGATGTTATCAGGTTATCAATTAATTATGAGATGCTAGATCACCTTTTCTAAGAAAACAGCATTGCCATATCAAGAAATATTTCACATGATCTGCTATGACGCCTTACTGTCTAATTCAATTAATTTGTGGTTTTAACTTGGGGCCACGGAGTCTACACGAATCCTTCTGCAGAAGAAAAACGCAATGTTCGTGATGAAGACTGATCTGCGCATGCGTTTAGCACAAAGTATTTTTTCCAGAAAGAATTGTACCACAAGGAGAGCATAGTGCTTTCTGAAACAAATATATACCTTGAGTTCTTCAATTGTAAGTATCGTAATGGACTCCCCGATTTACCAAGGGCACACGGTCAGGTGCTCTCCATCCCCTCCCCCCTTTACAGAAATAATTAATTAATTGATATTAATTAATTAATTGGTGATTAAAAGTTTACACCGCGTTAGCGGTTTAGTGGCTTAGTGGTTTAGTGGTTTAGTGGTTTAGTGGTTTAGGGGTTTAGCAAACGCCAACCCACCAAACCATCACAATAGTGCATTCTGCACTAAAAAGGCAGTTTCCATCAGGAGATGTTCTTGTCGCTACTATTTCTGCTTCCAGAGGAAGATCTTCTGGCACCAGTGACATAGCCATTTGATCTGTTGGCAAGCCAACATGGCTGCGGAGCGGCAAAGTGCGAAAGAACTGCTTCTTATCGGCATATTTTTCCTCCAAAGCCCGCGAGAATTCAAAAACCTCGTCCTCGGTCGCGGTTGAACGCGCAGTCAGTATTTGAAATAAATGCTCTCGATCACTGTCTACGTCGCTGCTCATTTTAAATTTAAATCACTCCATAAATTAGATAAATAAAGCCAAATGAGAGCACGTGGAAGGATTCGCCACGGTCGGAAAAGTACGGAATGTTGTGAGCCCGCAATATGCGTTGTTAGCAAAAGGGACACTTCATTTCACAATATACAACGTAACGTTTGCAAAATTCAAGATGGCGGATGTTGACAAGTTCGCTTCGTAGCATTCGTGACGATTTTGCTAAACAGACCTTATCGTTCGCACCGATTCATCTACTTTAAAGCTTTATTTAGTTGGAAAATACATCAAGGTAAGATATACAAAACCCAAAGAGTTCTGATCGCCAACTTGGCGACTAATTTTTGAATCTTGGTCGCCAGCACGAAAACTTAGTCGCATTGGCGACTACATTAGGCGCAATTTCGTGCCCTGTTTCATGTATCGGTGTTTAAGCTGGGAGCCTGGTGATGCTGGCACGAAAATCACTGTGTCGAACCCTCCTTTCTTGTACCAAACCTCACGCTTTCTCCGTTTCTCTCGTGCTCGATCCAACTTTCTCCACTCTCTTGGCCTGTACAACGGCGTCTCACCACTCGCATCTAGCTCTATCAGGCGGTTGTAGGCAGTCAACGCTGATCTCACCACTTCCGTACGAAACTTCCGATCATAACCGGAGTACTTGAGTCGCAGCATCATGTGGTTGACATGGGCAACAACAGTTTCCCAAGGGAACTCTCTACTGCAGTTGAAAAATATTCTCAACACTTCTTGAGTTAGTATTGTTCTCTTGCAGTTCCATGGTAAGGCTGATCTTGCATTAATCACGGATCTGGAGGAAACATCTTTGCAGTAAAACTCATGCAACACCACACTGACCGGTCGATCTTGTTCGCCTTCTACTATTCTGTTCTTTTTCTCCACCCAGACCTTTAAGTCGAGTATTGGAAGTTTTCCATCTCCGTGCTGTGAAGGGTAATCGACTTCAAGCTCGATAGACGAGTGAATGCTGTTTCCAATTGACTGGACCAGAAGCATGCATCTTCTATCCGCTTCCACACCTTTTTCTAATTCAGCAACCTGCTATCCTGGATAACTTTGCCATCAACAAACCTGAGGCCAGAGCTGGGAATGTTCATGATGACATTTATGTTATGAACATACCTCTTGTACACCCGTAACCTAAGCCCGTTATCCTCAACCTTCTTCACAAATTGCCTGTCCCACCAGACCATGAACAACTGAGCCAGGACCCCCGTAAGTTCTAGTCCTATGGGACCTCCCCTCGACTGCAACTTTACCTCGTTAAACGTGTACATGTGGTTTTCCATAATAAACAAAAGAACCACCTTCATAGCCTCAGTGAACATCTTTCTGATGGTAACTTCATCGGGCTCTTCAGCAGGGGGTAGCCAAGGTTTATATCTCTTGGTTTTATTTTCATCAAGAGCACAACCTGTGATGGTAGGTGGTCCGCCCCTGTTGGTCTTGCGTCTTGGACAAAACTGAAGTAGCCCCATATCTCTTAAATCCGCTTCAGTCTTGTTCAACGCAAGATACAACCCCAGCTCCTCATCATTTACTCCGACCACCTGTACACTGCTTTTGTGGAAAACTTTACATACCTTCTCTACAGTAAAAGCAATGTCCAAACTCGGATACAGCGCCTTAACATCCGCAGAGCCAACAACAATATCTTCCGTGACATGGCTGTCATTTAACTGCTTAAACCCTGCCAACATCTCTTCAGTATTCAGGCACACACTCTCCGCCTCTTTCCACACCTCTGCCAAAATAAAACTGATTAAATGCGACAGTTTTCGGTTGTAAGTTGTCACCGCTCCACATACGGGCCGCACTGGTGGGCCAACATTGTGGTCAGCCACATTCTTATGATCTTTTCTTAGAGCATACAAGGGGGCAAGAGAAGAATTATGAACCATCATGTTGCTTTTGATTCTTGCTTGGCCTCCAACACCTTCTCCTGCATTGAGGATCCTCACCCACAGAACAGAATGTGCATTCACCTCTACCTGTGCTCTCTGTGCTCATGGGAAAAAGGCACTTCAAAATATTTTGAAAGATTTTAAATGCTGAAACTGTTATTTATACATATTAAATGAACAAAAAACAAAATAAAACATTTCGTGTCATATACACTTTAAAGATGGTCATTACAGTTCTTCCAGTTCTTTTGACATACGTACATAGATACACTGGTTGCATACAACTTGTTCTCTTGATGACATTTAGTCTAACAGCTTGTATGAGGTGAAAAAGTTATCACAGAGTGTGCTTTACCAGTGTACCTTTGTTGATGCACACAGCTTGGTGACCACTGAGTAGCCAAGGCCATTGAATGATAATTTATATAGCGCTTTTTACATACGCTGATCAGTAGGGCTTCAGAGGAATAATAATGAAAATAAAAATTAATTATAAAAAAGTGTATATAACGATAAATAAATTATATTTTATATTACATATTTAAAAGAATACTAGCTACAATTTGATAAAATATTTAACTAACTAAACCTAAAAATGAAAATATATATTGAAATTATTAAGATAATTATAATGTTGAACACCCTGCCGAGACTTTCCAGTAAAGAGAGCTAGCCATTGGCGCTGTCTGCCCAACACTAAATCATTATGCCCTGCTTCATTGGTTTCATAAGCATGTCCTGCTTGAGTGAGGGTCTTTCTTTATATTTTATCATTGGCTCATCTACAGCTTGTTTGCGGCAAGTATGATAATTAACCTTGAAGTTTGTCTTCAAGTCTTCAAGAAATTGATGACCTTGCAAAGTTTGTCAATGTTCTCTTCTCCAGGTCTTGGGATCCTTGAATTGTCTGAAAAGTGCTGATAACTCCAAATTTCAAGAAGCCTGTTTCTGGCCATGATTTTCACATATGCTGGAGTACCTAGGACCCAGCCAGATGATCAGTTATCTCAAAGAAATGGGCAACGATGGATGCTCAGCAATAGAACGCCTAAAAAGGCCTGTTCTTGTAAAGTGACTTCCTTCCATACAGAAGGAGTTTCTTTATTTTGAAGCTCTAAAGTCTGATCGCATACCTGTTTGTTTCTCTCACCATGTTGTTCAAACATATTCTGATAACTTATTGAAAAGTTGGTCTTTTTTCTTCACCACTGTTGTCTCTGTAGCAAGGCTTTTGGGTGCTGTCTCATTTTTCTGGCAAGAGAAACAAACTGCTTTCTCTTGTAAAAACTACCATAAAATTATAAAATACTTCAGTAAGTACAACACCTAACTGGTGTGGTTTTGGCACTGGGTTGAGTGAATTTCTGAGGAAACATACTAGACTTAAATACTTCTTGTTTGTTTCATTATTTTAACTTTAAAAAATTCTCTTGTTCCCTGAAAGAGAATGCATACAAGCCAAAGGTGATAAAACAAAAATGAAAAATGGTACCTCCTTTGTTTACTTTTTTGTGTGAGAGGTTCTCACTTCCATTATTTATTGAATGTCTTTCTTGTGTGACCTCATTTCCATTGGTTTATTTGTGGTGCTTATCCACATTTGTTTTTGGGGTAAGGTTTATGGAGTTGCCTGGTAAAACTTGTTGGTAGCTGATCTCTGCCATGACATGTAAGCACCTGGCTAAAATCGTCTTGATACTTTTCATTCTTCTCCAAGTAATGGTACTTACTGGTGAAGTGCAACTGCTACAGCCAGTGGGTTGCAAAAAAATTTAATAGGTCAATATAACTTCCACCATGACACCTGATAAGGAAAACTTCGAAATTTCAAAGGAAACAAATTCAGACTGTCATGATGTGGAATTGTGATTGTAATTTGCAAAAAAAACTATTCATGAGCAACTCAACAACAACAACAACAACAACCTTTATTCGTGCCAGAAGAGTTTTACAATAAGTGAATACATGCAAAGAGAAAAATTAACAATAAAAAAAGAGCACAGCCACTTAGAAACATTCTAATATTAAACAATATCCCTCATGTTACACCTTAAATAACCACTGATTGGCCTCAATACTGCACCAGAAGGCGATGTTTTCATGCAATCGTCCCTTACTCTAAGAATCAAACAATGAAAGTCTGATCAATGTTGTCAACATAATCAACACTCTGAACAAAAGGATCCTGAAAGACATCATTGGAATTCTGCCACACTGGCACAGAAGCAGTGGGTGGCTAAGCCTATAAAAGAGAAAAAATTGTATGTTTATGTGATGATTTGGATGGACACTGTTGCCAATACCTGTGAAACAGGCTAAGTTTCAATCTGATACATGTATGACATGTTCTTATACAAAAATCTCATTTTATCTAGGAGGAAATCATTTCCTGCATTGTAAATTGTAGAAAGTACAGTTTTATCACTTTACCAGATTTTCCTTGTTTTAATTTAATTACATAACAACTTTAAAAACACAAGATACCTTTGCAATTAATTCATTTCACTTTAAACAAAATCAAACCCAACACATTGTCATGACAGGGTTATATCAACCTGTGGTCTTTTATTCATCTGAAAAATGAAAACCCTCAAATTCAAAGTCTTCTTCAAGTCCTGTAGGAGGAAAGTGGGCACGAATGCAGTACACTGCACATGATGGCAAAGGCCCTCATTTCTTTTCCAAGAACATCCCAGCACCATCTGACAAGTTGTCGATATACTTTATGCCTGTAAAGTTTATGTTGGGGACCCTCGTACGACTCAGAATATTGTTGCTTGTATTGGTGCCAGGTGTCTGCAATACCCATCTGTTGAGACAAACAGCTTGAAAACCAGGATGTTGTTTAATAAAAATCAGGAGTTTTGGAGCCTCCCCCATCTCTACTGCTCCTCTGTTTTTTTTTAACAAATTTGAGGAAAACTGTGAACAGCATTTACACTCCTCATTTCTGCTTGTTATCTGGCAATTGTCACACATGTACCTAAGGGACTTGTCAAAAGTTATTGGAGGTGGGGGGGGGGGGGGTGGGTGGTCTGGAGCATTTGGAAATGTGATAGATAAAAAGCACACAACCCACCCCTTCATTTTGCCACAAAACTAATTGACCCACTCCTAAATGAAGGTTAAAAATCACATAACCCACCCCTTAAAAACAAGAAATTTTTGGTTGCAAATTTAATTAAACCAAATTGGTGTATGATCTTGTGGTGGTTTTGATTTACATTCAGATTTATTTGTTGAAAAATTATTTTTAATACTTTTTCAGCTTTTCAAAGTCACGTTATTAAAGTAAAATTTTGTCTGTAATTTCTGCTGGCATCAAATTATGTGGCGAAGTATGCTCAATGGCACATTGCTATCACTCAAATTGTTGGTAGCCAGTTTTGACAGGGGGATATTGTCTACATCAGAAGTGTCACTCCCAACTTCCTGCAAAACACAGTCTTCACTTTCAGAGTGTTTTTGTTGATTCCAAATCATGGCTTGTTTCAGAGGTGGAGTACTTTGAATCTTTAGCAGTGGATACACTGCCTAAAGCTGATAATTGTATGTGTGCTGTCACTAGGACGAGCTTGTTTTTTTTTTAAAGTTAATTTCTCCTTTGTCAGATTGTGGTGTTCAATGTAAAGGTTAAAGATGGAAACCCTTGTTTTTTAACAAATTCTCGCAGAGGAGTTTCTCACACTCTACATCCTCATACGCCAAGTTTTTCTTCCTTTCAGCTTTCTCCCTTTTTTCTCTTTCTCTCTTTTCTTTCATCATGTGAAGGTATGCGAGGTGATGCAAGTACTTCACTACCAGATCTTGATCCACTGCATACTTCTCTGAAAATGCTTGAATGCTTCCTCCTTCGTCTGGTGAAATTTCACCTGCAGGTTACCAGATAAAATTTTAATGATTCATTTTAATAACAACGATTTATCAAGACTGCTTAAGACTATATGACAAAGACATGTCACACTTCCCAGTAGCTTGTGCCACTGACTGAATGAATCTGTCTCATTGCATTTCTCAGCCCTTCAAACATAAAATCCTTTATTTTAGCACAGATCTCACTCTTCAGCAATACTATTTCTAGCAGTTCATGGAAAGGTTGTCACATTCTAACCTAGTTGTGTGATCAACATGTAACTCCCACCCCACAAGTCTAATGTAGATCAGTTATACATGCAGAGCTTCCAACGTGTGTGTCGAAGGTTATAGGTTATAGATTTTTCCAAGTACTAACTTGTGTCATTGACTTAATAACATCTTTCTCACATGCATAAAAGTGTTGCTGACACAATCACCAACCTGCAGCAAATTGCTTCCTTAACTGCGCTCTAGGTTGAAAGTCATCTGGTGGGCAATAATTGGGTTTTTCAATGTCAGTGAAAACTGGTGTATTATTAGATATGGTCTGGGTGCCCTCTGGATATTGGGGTTTTTGCAACCTGTCTGTGCACAGAATTCACAGTGAACACCTGATTATAAAAAAGATTTAATACATTTCAGAATGTCATTTTACATATACTAGCATAATTTAAAATTAGTGGAATGCGTTCGGTAGGGTGGGGTGATAGGGGTGAAGGGCAGGGAAAGCTGGAGGCATGGGGTGGGAAGTATGATATTTTATTTCCATATTTTCTTGATATCTGCGGTCTGTTTGTCATGTGCAAACTACAATGAAAAGTCCATGTATAAAAATGTATGACATTGCCAAGCTGATGAAACCTGATCTGCTTGTACCAACCCATCTTTCTATAAAACCATAAAAGAAGAATATTTAAACCCTTTTGATTGTGCCAAGCGAAGTGGCTAAAGGTCTTAAATGAATCCAAAATAGAGTACAATGTATATCAAGAAGATACTCTGGAAAATGTTCATACACTGTATCGTTATTTGTAATATATACTAACAGTAACAAAAGACTACTAAACTGAAATGTAGCCATTCCAAACATTTTGATACCAGTCGATTAGTAACAGCTTTTTATTTCCTTACAATCATAAAATACAATAGATGTAACTCAACAGTAATTTAAAATGCTCAACAACTTGAAATAGTCTGCATTAAGCTTTGCTTAGGGTGGCCGAAGGGAATATATTGGTGTATTATAATATTGAGTCTCACAAGTCTCTACGCAGAGAGAAGTTAAATCGGTTTAGTAAAGCAGCTGAGTTGACACGTCACAATTCGGTGTCTTCACCGGGGGCGAATTGCAGCCTCTGTTTCCTACAAAACAAACCACTACACAGCTTTTGATAAGTAGCTTTATTCATATTTGCTACTCAGTAATGACGCTCCGAATATAGATACAACTTCACTTACAGCTTACCTTGGAGAAAACTGCGAAAAATATCAAAATATAAATAAGCGAAGGCAAACGAACGAAGAAAGCACCTGTGAAAGCACAGTCGAAAGTACATGAATTACCAGCTTTGAGCCTGTTATCCTTTCATCGCTGTTGTTGTGTTGGTGAGAAACAAAAATACCAGTGCCTGTCGCCGCGAAGAAGCTCACATAATTTTCACAAACGGCCACTATTTTAACGACGTTCGATGGCGGACTAAAACTCTACTTCCCTGGATAAAACCCTGTTATGCTTTCCATGTCATTTTCGGTATTATTTTAACTTCGGATAAACATTTCGGCCACTTCTTCAAACAAAACACGTCTGGGTGATTCTAAAATGGACGCCATATTGAAACACCACGAAAGCACATGGCATGGAGATGACGTCATTCGCCCCTGAAAAATTTTCTGGGGCGGCCAAATTGATGACCATACAAAGATAGCCCAAAAAACTCGACTACAAACGGATTAGGACAGCGTTCTCCTTCGTCGAACGCAATTAACTATAGACATTATGGATTATTTGGATCCAATATGCCACAGAAGAAAGCTTTCATGGCTGTAGACCACCATTTGTTTTAAAAAAAACTCAAGAGTCAATGGGTTAAAGGAAGTTTCATTGGAAACCACTGTCAACAAGAGATAATTAAAAATAAAAGGTGTGTGCACCAATATCCTTTGAGAGGACTAAAAGTACTGGCAACATTTGTTTCATTGTCCAACTGCAAAACTACAGAAATAACCAACTTTCATATACCTTCATTTCTTTGACAGATCTCCTTAACATACTCAAGATATATCTCCCCCAACTTGTACATGAGCCTTCATGAATGTAGATATTTTGTTAAAGTATGTGTGACCAGGTACACTTGACTTTCTTGATTCAGGACATGCTGAAATCCTGGCCAAATACTCTGAATTGTAGAAGAAATGCTCATCTGCAAACAAAAGTAAGAACTGAAATTGAAAGGATCAAGGTATTAACCACAGAATATATACCACTATAAAGTGGATAATTGCCGACAAAACAAACTACATGTATGCTATCCACTGTGTGGTGATGTATTTGGTGGATAGCATTATCAATCCTTTGGCTGAGTATAACATATTTTTTACACTTCATTTGCCATGTTTATTTCCATGTTTATTGAAAAATAGACTCTATAATTAGCTTGAAACCGACATCGAATTCTGTACGCTTTTGTACACTTACAGAACATGACAGATTTGTTTGCCAATGGAACAGTACTTAGTTGCCAACACCAAAATTTTCCCAGGTGAATAATATAACAAAAAAACTTTCCTCTGGTGTAGTTTTCATTTCAAATCGTTATATACCAGGACTTATTTAAGGCTGTCGAAGTTAGCCTTCAATTTGGCTTTTGTTGAGACATTAAAAATATACCTTCATACAAAGGCCGATAAAAATCGAGTCAAATACAATTGCGAAAAACTTGTTACTTGCTCTTGTTGGTAAGTTATATCACTGTAAGTGTGCAAAGTTTGAAATCGACTGAAAGTGTTTTGTGAGTTCGCCATCTTCCTAAAGTTGTTTGACGATTTGAGTGTTTCAGCAAGGCGAAAAACCCTATTTTACTGATTTTTCAAACTTTTCTGAAATTCAGCCGGAAAAATAATTGAACATTTTGAACATTTTCAAATAGGTGAACAATACTCTGTTAATACATGTAATTAACTAGCTCAACAATTTATTTTTATAAAAAAATTAACAGTCTTCACTTCTGGCTAGTGCAAGGGTGATATTTTTATTTCCATGAGTGAAAAAAGACTTTAAGTATACTTAAAGTCTGCAAACTCGGCTCCCAGATAAAAACATCTTTCTCTTCTGAGACAAAAACTAAAGTTCAACAATGTACCACTTCAAGAGTAAATATCTGTAATGTCAATTATCATCTGTTGGTAGCTGCTGTGGTAAATGTCGTGACACCCATCACGACATAAGCAGACATAACAAAGAAGACAGCCATAGACTGTCTTGACTCTTGCAAATTTCTTGTTTGGGCCTGCCGAACACTTGTTGCATCTTCCTCTCTTGAGATTTCTTTTCTTTGTGTTGTTAATTGATTCATGGCCAACTGTTTCAAAGTTAGTGTCATTACAGAACTGAGTTAGTGTGTTTTTTTCCTGTTGTTTACCTCTAATGAAATGTAGCAGTCTGGCACGTTTGGCAATTTACTCTCATCAATTTTGTTCTTGATGGCAAACCAGGCACCGTCAAATTTCGCCTGGACAAAAACATTCTGTAGGCTTTCTGTACTGCCTTTCCCTCCTGCGAATTTGGCTATTTGAAAGCATTTAATAATGCTGTCATCGACTCTTGGGATATTTATGTCTGAATCAAGTATAAATCTACCGGTTTCTGTTACTATTATTTATCTGTAGGTAAACTAATAATAAAAGCAATAAACTCAAGGCAAATGAATAATAAATTCATTTCTAGGAAGGTGAACTCTTTAGAACTCTATCCAAACGTTTTCAAATAACAATCTTCGCGCCTTAAAATTCAGTCATAATTTCAGATAATTATGCAAATAATTTTAAAATCAACCAATCAAAATCACTGCCCGGTTTTCAGCCCCCCCGGACGGCAAGCGCCAAGTGTGTTCAGAAGTCTCTTCTCGGGAGTAGGTGACCAGAGAGGGATGTCTTACACCCGCTTTCAGTGTTACGTGCATAGCTATCTTTCTACATCCATCTTTCGACATCACCTTTCGACATTGTCTTTCGACGTGCTGTTTGAAATGTGCCAATCAAAACCTATACATACCGTTGTTGGTTTCTCAAATGTACGAAAAGGTCAGAAGGTCATGCTAGTGGGCTGGATTGGCGGATTTCGATCCGTGTTGTTTGTTTAGCACGTAAAGATGGATGTCGACATAAAGCGCTATGCACGTAGCACTGAGCGGGTGTAAATTCAGGCTACTTCATTTCACACTTACCAGTATGTACAGGTGTGACACTGGCATTTTTAGTAGCCCCCTCGGATGGACGTGGCACCTTTCCACTGTTTTGAACATGGTCTGAAAGAAATAACAGACATAAATCAGTTGTCACTTTTTCAGAAATATAATGTGCATTTATATCACCATTTAAAATTTGCCAGTACTGTTAACTCTTTTATATAAAAAACTTCCAATGTTGATTGGCCTATGCAAATTGTCCAACGGAATTCAATACAAAAATATCCTACTACTTGACTGTGGTCACTGAGTTCAGAAATCACTGGCTTATCGAGGCTGCAGCATATAAGCGTTGAGCGGCTCTGTTGACAAAACAAACACTGCATTTCGAAGCGACGAAATGCCGCCAACTTAAAACCTACCGGTTTCTGTTACTATTATTTATCCGTAGGTAAACTAATAAACAAAAACTCAAGGCAAATGACTAATAAATTCATTTCTAGGAAGGTGAACTCTTTAGAACTCTATCCAAACGTTTTCAAATAACAATCTTTGCGCATTAAAATTCAGTCATAATTTCAGATAATTATGCAAATAATTTTCAAATCAAGCAATTAAAATCACTACCCGGTTTTCAGGTAGTGACGTCACCGGACGGCATTAGCGCCAAGTGTGTTCAGAAGTCTCTTCTCGGGAGTAGGCGACCAGAGAGTGATGTCTTAAATTCAGGCTACTTCATTTCATACTTACCAGTATGTACAGGTGTGACACTGGCATTTTTAGTAGCCCCCTCGGATCGACGTGGCACCTTTCCACTGTTTTGGACATGGTCTGAAAAAAATAACAGACATAAATCAGTTGTCACTTTTTCAAAAATATAATGTGCATTTATATCACCATTTAAAATTTGCCAGTACTGTTAACTAAACTTTTATATAAAAAAGCTTCCAATGTTGATTGGCCTATGCAAATTGTCCAACGGAATTCAATACAAAAATATCCTACTTGACTGTGGTCACTGAGTTCAGAAATCACTGGCTTATCGAGGCTGCAGCATATAAGCGTCGAGCGGCTTTGTTAACAAAACAAACACTGCATGTCGAAGCGACGAAATGCCGCCAACTTAAAACCTACCGGTTTCTGTTACTATTATTTATCCGTAGGTAAACTAATAAAGCAATAAACTCAAGGCAAATGACTAATAAGTTCATTTCTAGGAAGGTGAACTCTTTAGAACTCTATCCAAACGTTTTCAAATAACAATCTTCGCGTGTTAAAATTCAGTCATAGTTTCAGATAATTATGCAAATAATTTTCAAATCAACCAATCAAAATCACTACCTGGTTTTCGGGTAGTGACGTCACTGGACGGCATTAGCGCCAAGTGTGTTCAGAAGTCTCTTCTCGGGAGTAGGCGACAAGAGAGGGATGTCTTAAATTCAGGCTACTTCATTTCATACTTACCAGTATGTACAGGTGTGACACTGGCATTTTTAGTAGCCCCATCGGATGGACGTGGCACCTTTCCACTGTTTTGAACATGGTCTGAAAGAAATAACAGACATAAATCCATTGTCACTTTTAGAGAAATATAATGTGCATTTTAATCACCATTTAAAATTTGCCAGTACTGTTAACTAAACTTTTATCTAAAAAAGCTTCAATATTGATTTCTTAAAGCTGTACTTCTTCATTTATAATTTTTACCTTTTTTGTTTATAACTCGGGAAATTCCCCGTGTACACTTAACCTTTCCATCAGTTGTTTTTTGTCTCCACGGCCCTTAAACCTAAGCTCTTTACAACACTTAGTGAGGCTTTTATTTTTACTGAGTTCTTCTAAATTTTGAATATCCCTTAGTGAGAGGTTTTTTTTAATGAGTTCTTCTACTTTTTGAATATCCTTTCTGATGTGGTCCAGTTTATCACAGGAATCCGGCAATGGTTTTCTGTCCGCCATCTTTGATCCGGATTTTAAAATGTCCACAAAATATCTGCTAGTGCCAGTCTCCCATGCAACATAAAATTAGGCAATGAGCATTTAACGATAACATGACAATGCAACTATAGTTAAATACATAATCACTGCTCAAGACTAATTCTAAGCAATTAGAACAAGCAGGGCAAAAAATAAAAAAAACAAAAATGCAATTTGTAGAGAAAATATTTAAAAACTAGTAATACTTGACTTGAAGGGCCTCGTAAAGCTCTGGGTTGGGGAGGGGGGGGGGCGTTATAAATAAGAAGTGGATGCTCCTCTGTTTCCTCCTGTATTGTCTGTCTTCTTTGAGCTAATAGCTGTTCTCTTTGTCTGAAGTGCGTTGTTGTCTTCGCCTTCTGTTTCGTTCGTGATTAGCTTGAAGTCACCGTTCACATTGATCTGGAGTTTCGTTGGTATATCTCCCTTGAACATGATTTGTTGTCCCCTGGCGACCGACCTGTTCTTGTACGTCCTGTTCAGTTGAATTTTCAGTGGAATCAAAATTATCAACAAATTATTGGATAGTCGCATTTTGGACATTTATTTGAGGGCATTAAAAAAAAGAAGAAGAAAGAACGGTAGCGGTAGCGCCCTCGCGCCCCTAATGGCGATGAAAGGTTTATAGCCTGAAGGGGAGTATTATGTGAAAATCAGTGTTATTTAAAGGTACCTGTCCAGACAAATTTAGTGCATTTTTGACAATACAAAAAATAGGGATATTTCACTCTAATCTCACCAAACCTTCCACAAAGAGTCATTGTTATTTTATGAATGAGTTACCAACATTTTATTGACAATATAGTACATCAATTTGTTAATAATTAACTTTATTATTAACAGCATATAGTTTACATTTTCAAGTTTTTCTAGCAGCCATTTAGAAACAGACGAATGATTGAACTGTGTTTTCATTCTTCATCAAAAAACGCAAAAATCTGTGTTTGGGGAATCGGATATCTAAAATTGCCAAAAAGATATAAACAATTTTGGTTATTTTTTTCATACCTTAAGTTTCTGTGGCTGCCATAACCACAGTTTTCAGCCTTGCTCGTTTCCCAAGAGCACGATTGTAGACTTACACAAGTACGAACTACATGCCAAGTTTCATTTGAAAATGAGTTCTTGTTGAGAAATAAAATGTGATTTTCTGAAACGTTGCTCAGCAGGAAGTCCACATTTGACTTAAATGCGGTAAATATTTGGTGGAAATCCTCCAAAATCCGTGTTATTGAAGAGTTTTTATCCATGCGAGCTCAATGTCGCCATTTTGGAAGAATTTCCGCTGTCTAAATGGCTTGCACACTGCAGAAACATTGTTTGTTTATGTGTTGCTAGGTGCGGTACTCGCCCCAGACTTCGGTTGCTCAATTTTGACTTTTGAGAACTGGGACTAAGTTTCAAATCAAATATGGCGTCCACGAAGCGAAGAGAGCTCAAACAGTCAAAACAACATCGCAAAGCAGCTACCAGAATCAAAATATTACGGATGCACAGCCTGACAACCGTCCCAGTTCCTTACTCCGAAATACCATTCACTTCCGGTAAAAGCACAAATTTAAGCTTTATTGTTCTCGGCTCCTTGTGCGAATTTTGTCCCAAAATCGATATTTCTGTAAAATAGGAGTACTAAGGAACATGATTAGGAAAAAAGATTGGAAAGTAAAACTTCAAAATTTTCACTGGGCGGGTACCTTAATCCGAAAAGAAAAAGGATAAAAATGAAAGGCTCAGGATTCGAACCCACACACACACACAAAAAAAAACCCTAGCCGGATTCGAACCCCCGCCCTCAGTCCCGAAGATCTGATTTCAAGTTCGACGCCTCACACCATTAGGCCACCAGCGTGCGGCCGTGTGACGTCATTTCTGCCACACACCAAGCTCACAAATATATATATATATATATATATATATATGACCGTAAACTCCACACGAGATTTCATCCCGCCTGAGCCCTTTAAGGGACAAAATTATACACCCCACGCGATGCTTGGCCTTCGGCCTCGCTTCGCAAGGAATCACAGCCTGGATTTTCTATCTTGGGCAGCATATAACCATTTGTTTTCATTTCCTGCTTATAAAGTCTCCACTTTGAGAAGCTGGTCAACAGGACAACAATCTGCACATGCACCCCGCGATGTGTCCTTTCCTCCCTGTTCTGAACTCGAGTTTAAAGCTATCCAAACATCCCAATCATATATGCATAATTAGGACAAGGAGCTTTTACTACTTGATGCAAATGCTGAAAATGACTAGTTCTGAAAATTGGTAGTAACTAAAGGCTCGAAAAATATTATTGCTTCCTTGAGGTTCTGTTTTAAATTACAACAATTCTTTTGTGCAAACACAGAGGCCTTAAGAAATGACTTACTTCTATCGATGATTCTGCAGACCACTTACCATTGTGCAAAACTGTGGCAAAAACTGTAGGCTGTTTGCTGCTGAGTGTCTTCTTTCTCTTGTACTTATGACATGTTTAGATTGCACAGGCAGCAAATGGCCTTGTTCAGCCTTGAAAGCATTGTGGAATCTATGGCTGGAAAGACTTGTCACTGTTTGGAGGTGCAGAAGGTAGCGTGCCTGCCAATGCCAGCCAAGTATGTGCAGCAAGTGGAGTCTGTTTTTTCTTGTGACGGTATGTGCTGAAGAAGGAGTGGGTGTTGGTGGTAAATCTGCTGCTGGAGCCAGCTGATGGAACCGCTTCATAATTGGTCCTATTTTTGTGGCAAAGAATTGGCATTCTAGCGAGCAGAAGTGCAGTTGTCAACCCATTGGCCACATTTCCTGTAGAGGCCTGGGACCTCAAGATGCAGTTGGAAGGAGGCCATGTTGGTTTTCTTCACATGCCAGCTTTTGGGCCAATTGCAGTTGACTGGTCTGGGAGCTCACAGGAGAAAGAGGAGGAGTAGTGCCATTCAAATTGGCCAGTATGGGCCATGATGTTCAGAGCAAACAGCCTTGGTAATCAGTTGGTGAAGCTGGTTTAGTTGCCCACTCGATGGGTTCTTGAATCGAAGGAACTGTGAACCATTCTAACTTTGTTGAGAACATTCTGTTTTACATTAGCAGATGTCATGGTCAAAAACACGATGAGCAATTTAAGCCTTCTTAGGTGCCTGTTGTCATAAGATTCTGTGCAGTAGCCAGCAGTCTTCTTCAATAACTCCTGCAAGTCAGCAATAGACATGGCTTTTGGGTCAAAACTAGCAGAACAGTTTTGAGGCTTCGAAAAGCGACACTTGGCCAAAGAAAAAGTAAATACTATGTTTTAGATGAATACAAATACAATCCGATAACACAGAATGTTGATGTATTTAAAAACAATAATATGAGTTAAATGTACTCTGTTGCTGGATAATCATAAACATTTCACTAATTGGTTATTAGTCAACAGATGATTAAGATGGTTAAGATGATTTTGACTTAGATAGTCATCTGAAAACAATCATGTGTCACTATTATCTTTATTAGTATGGTGAAAATTCTTGTTTTCTTTTCCATTTGCATCTGTTGCCTCATCAATCATAACGCTTACTTTTACTCTTTCCAGTAATTTTGCAGGCTAACTGTTCCATTATAACGAAGCTAACAAGAGAAACAAAATTCTTGCATCCTTTGTCGTTGCATACATCTAGCTAATTTCCAGGCCATTTTTACTCGTGAATGTAATGAAACGAGTATTGTTATGGAAAGTGATATGCAATTTTCACTTGGTCTCGGTCGGTCGATGGGCTGTTAACTTTAATTTATGAATAATAATTTATGCATTAAATTATAAATAATTTTCCTTGTTTTTTTTTTAACCTTTTGTTTCACACTTCTGAGGTTTGCCGGCGCTCCTAACATCAACTATGTTTTTGGCCAAACCCCTAACGGCTTGACAACTTTGGCGTCTGATCATTTGGGCTGACATTGATTTCTTTGTTTTTGTTAGTGTGCGTCCGTGGTTCAGGGCTTGTATGTGCTTCGATGGCGATATAGCTCTTAAGATTTCAATGACAAAGAATCTTAGAGAAAATATGAAATCTTCGGCATGAACTGATATTCCGTGTTTTGATCGATTTTTAGATTTTCCAGGACGAACTGTGGACTGCGACTGTGTTGGGTATTAAAGGTTGATTTCGGACAATTGTATGAATAAGTCAATTTTAGCAGTCTCTGAATGTTTTATAGTTCCAATCGTATTGTATGATATCGAGTCAGATACGTAAAATTATCGTAAGCTCGCCAAACTGACAAATTGCCTTTTATCTTTGTACTTGATTTGCATCTCTAATAGATTCATAGGAGAAAAAAAGCGTCGTATAAAATTGTAAAATAGAATCATAAAAAAATCTCTGCTGAGAATCGAACCCGGGCCGCTGGACTGGACGGCCAACGCATGCTCTACACAACGCGTGCAACACACTATGGTAGAAATTAGTGTTTATAACGAAGGCTTTTGAATGGATTACCCGCGTCCGCTGTAAATACAAGGAACCACCGTGATCATATCCTCTCAAACAACTTCTATAATAACTACACCAATACATTTAGTATTCTCATTCACGAGTGGGCTAACAAAGCGCCTTTGATTTCTTAGAAGTGCAAGAATAGGCTCAAACTTGCTGAAGGGCAATTCCCCCTTTTCTATTAGATAAGCAGTGTTCATTTTGGCTGCAACATCATTTCATTTTTTTCTCTTCAAAGACCTTCATGCAATTGTGGAGTTTTCCACTGACTTTTGCTTTGCTAAGACAGCATCTCGGGCACGAAGATGACCACCACCAATGTTATGTTTTTGTAATGACTCCTTTTTGAATGTGGTTCAGCCCACCACAAATTCCGTTCTGCCAACCATGTGTGGTGCAATATCACATATTTTACCCTTGGATTGCCATGAGTGTGACGTAACGCACTCCCGCTCCGCTAGCTTCCATAACTCATTTCCATTGACACTTAAATGGCTATGTGCCCGGACAAAGTGCAGTATGGCCCTATCCTCTGCCAAAGTGTAGTATGGCCCGATCCTCTGCCACTGTGTAGGGCATTCTCCTTTTTGGGGCACTCGTGATGTTAGCAGTGTCAGTGAAGAATCAGCTAAAAGTAACGAATATAACATCAACTGTAAAACGTGTATACAATTGGTCTTCATGGAAGACTACCCAGGGAAATTCATGCTTCCACTATGGCACGAACTTGCATTTTGGTGCCGTTTTGGATTTCTTAGCAATCCCTTCATTAAGTTCTGCATTCTCTGCACTTCCCTTCTCATTGTTCCTATTTTCTTACCCTGCCGGTTTTGCCGGTTTTGTGGGATTTGCTGGCGACGACTTAAAAAAAGCCAAAAAAAACTGTTCCCTGTTTGGAGCCTGTGCCTTTATTTGTTTCTTCTTTTCCCACTTGTAAGGCTGCAGAGAATGCAGCCCGCGATATCCAAACTCGGAAAAGCCACTGAAACAATATGGCGCCGGGTAAATATGGCAATTGTAAAATCGCCGCTTCGTTTTACTACAATTGTCTGTGGGAGCTTTATGTTTTCTTTAAAAAAAGCCCTTTTACCTTGGAATTTCAAATGCCAAACTGACAAAAGGTAAGTCGCATGCTGGTGACCATTTTCAAAATTCTGGTTGCTAACACTTAATTTTTGGTTGCATTGGCGAGCAGTTGCAATTTCGGACCCTGCATGCCCCTTCTAGAAGGAGGTCTTGAGTGTTTTGGAAGACTTTGTCCTCAGTTTTGAACTTTGGTACTACATCTGGCACAGTCCACATCGGGACAAGGGCAAGCACACACACTTTGTTGCTTGTCAAAACCAGATTAAGGTTTCACATAACAAACATTCAGCAAAGCTGGACGTTCTTCTCTTGATTGCCAATGCTGGGAAGGTGATTTAAGGATATCCTCATCATCCAATGGTTTGTATTCAAGGTGATCATTCTGGTCGTCGACAACAGGCCCGTTGTTTATGACACCCGTAGATATTATAAACTAAGTGGGGAATTCAATTTAATCGCCACTTGATGCCCAGTGGCATCACTGGCAAAAATAAAACGATTTGTTGACCCAGATGTCATTCTGGACAATAAAGGGAATTTGTTGAACCAGGGGAAATACTGGTAGTTCGTTCAGCATTGCTTAAAGCATGTGACTCGCCTTTTGCTCGCAAGCTACAATACGAGAATGTTAAACACCATCCACAGTTGTCACTTTGCTACTTCATAACAGTTTTTATCATCCCTGAATAATATAGTTTGGTACAAAAAGAAGAAAATTTAGGCGACATATGGAACACAATACTACTGTTGTACTACTTGTTTCTTTGATTACTGATCTACATGTAGAGTTACCCTATTTATTCGGTTGTAAGCCAGGTGATTATTTCACCAAATCTTACTTCATCTGCTATGCAAGTGGACTAGGTGTGAGGACTTGCTCACTTCAGTCTCCGAATCATCTTTTCTTTCATGTGATGATACAACAGGAGGCGAACTTCCATGCATAATGGCAGCTAACTGCCTGGCTGCAAGGGCAGAGTTAGGAAGCTTCTGAATTAGATGATAATGCTTGTCTGCCGTATGCTCTCTGTGTGCCATGCGAGCAGCAACACCCTTTGCCTTGTTTGTTGCTTCCTATTTGCTTCCTCATAAGAGTCCCAGATACGTGTGTGTTGTTCCCAATGATACTAGCCTTTCTGCATGCTCTGGTCAATGCTGCTGAAAGATCACTGCTTGACATCTCCCCTTTTTTCCAATTCAAAAACAGAGCTTGCTTTCTTAACCTGTGTCAACTTGATTTGTTACACATTTCACATAAATGTCCAATTGTGCTTTGAGACATTTGCCAAAACAAAAGTGGGCTTGACCATGGTGTGAAAAGGTTTCATGATCATTGACTGCAACCATATAGGTGCCATCTACACAGGTCATTTTCTTGTACTCTGCAAGGGTACTGTTTGTTAAAACACCACTTTTATGCCCATTTTGTCTCAAGATGTGAATGAACAAAAAAATTCTTAAATCACAGTACTTCTTTTTGCCTGTGCAGGAAGTTTCTCCCATTTTTTGTCATTATTCTCAGAGGAACTGGTTAACTCCACTTGGTCAAAACATTGAAAAGTGTGGTGCTTCATTTTACTTCAGGGATTTGTAGCACCTGGCTGAAACTACTCCCTCTAAGGCACCATATGTAATTAACATGGGTAACATAAAATTGGACTGGTCAGTATAAGTAGTGAAACTTAAATTTCAAAAATAGCAGATTTTAATGGGTAACACTTGGCGCCATGTAAAATTAAGCATTTAAGGCCTAAGGTGCCACTAGACACAATGAGGATGAGTGAGTGGGAGTGAATGTTTTTACTTTAAAATTTATGACATTTATTTGGCAAGGAGTGCATGTAAATTTTTTAATAACATGGAGGGCAAAATTAGTGTCATGTAAAAACAAATTGGCAATCTTTGGCAGAGTATTCTTTATAAGTACACTAACTTTTGATTTTGTGAAGATATCCTTGTTAGCAAAGTACTTGTACGCTTTTGCAGTACTTTCACATCCTGTTGCTGCTGCATACTTCTCAACGTCAGTAAAAGTTATCCGCTAATGTGTAACACTAGGATCCCTGGGAAAATCAAAGTCAAATCAAACGAAACCAAATAGCATTTCAATCTCTGTAGACATTTTGAATGATCCTCAGCAATTTTAATTGATTGCCTGTTAAACTTGCCTAAAGGGAAATGCTAAAAAGTACGCTTGTGAATTATAATTGCTCGATTACAATAACTCTTTATATGTTATACATATTTGAAAAGAAACTAAGGATTGTTTTGTTTTAAAACTCCACTATCTGCTCCACTTGTCGAGCTGCTGTTGGATCATGCTTTGTGCTATGGCATCCTTGATTGCCTTGGATACAGCAGCAGCAGCAGTTGTGCTGGTTTTGGGCGTGAAGATGCAACTGAATCCTTCCCCAGACTTGACCAGTTGTGTATGGTTTGGTTGGTCTTGGACACACAGCGGTCAAACGCAGCGCGCGTGCGAAGTTACTGTGCAATTCCCGCCAAACTTCTCCATACAAAGTCTTAAATTTTCCGAAAACTGGAAAGTTAAGGTTTATACGCCGCTTATGGATTGGAAATTTGATAATTCATCTCCACTGAGTGTCCCAGCTTGAACTGTTCTTTCACAGTACCATTTCTTTAACAATTTCCTACAAAAGTTTGCACACTTTCGAGACAAATTCTCAGAAAAGTTTGAGGCGCCGAAAACCGGAGGTGACGTCATTTTTGCGTTTGACCGCTGTGTGGGTATTGGATGATCTCAGCTAGTTCAGCTTCATGCAGGTCAGAGGCATGTGTGAATGTGCAAAGCCGTTCTGGACCGATCTGTCAGTGCTTCATTTTGGTGTTTATCCATGATGTTTACTTCTGTTCCACTGTCGGGCTCAGCTCTTACATCAACACCTTCTTTCTTCACTGACACAGTTCTGCCTTCACAATCTGTTTTAATTTTCTTCACTTGCTTCAGGTGTCTTATAGCTTAGCAGGGGAACCGGTCATTAGAACTTGTTGAGTTGTCAGCATCTTCAGTGGTTCTCTTGGCACAGCCCTTGTGCCTTTGATTCTCTGGTGGTTTGTTATCGAGGTTTTGCTCTTGGCCTTTCTTGCTGTTGGGCCGGCCCTTGGACTTGCACACAACTGAAGTGATTGAACTTTTTTGACTTTCTATACATTTTTTCATACACTGGACAGTTCTTGCCTTGCCTCATGGGTGCCTGTTTGGCGGCGGCTGGAGGCTTAAATGGCATTTTTTGAACTTCTCTCTATTTGGAAAAGAATATAGCGCTTCAGAACCTTTGAATTGTTTTTTTTTTTTCGAAAATAACTCACCATAGAGGTTATTTGAGCAAAATCCATGAGCATGAAATTAAAAATTTATGACTGATGCCGGATTCTGGAAATTTATGGAAATTGCCTCTTAATTGAATCACTGTCAGCATTTAGTGGAGTGCATTAAATCTGCAGAATTTTGGAGTTCCAGTCTAGACCTATTGTTTCTATTACAATGCACAAGAAGAGATAGTTTTGTAAGGTGACAGATAATTCCCAGTCTTGGCTGTTCCTTTTGTTTGATTTTGGAGGAGCTTGCATTTTTAAACTCCTCTTTCATCAGGCTTGCCTTTGCCTCATAGTTACATTGTTAATGGACGCTTTTTCTATCCAATGCTGCTTTCGTACCTCACTTTGTCGCATGCTTAAACCAATTCGTCCTTTGTTTCCTTTCCTAATGAGGGTTTCCTCTCACTCTTTTGAACTCCTTCGTGAATGTTCTCTTCACATCTTTTTTCCAAACCCATTCTTTCTCAGGCATGTGTCACATAGCTGTGCCCTTCGTTGAATTGGGTGACTCTGGCCTTTTTTCTTTAGTCACTTCTTTCTGACCCACCATGATCTCTACTTTTTGTGCTTTGCATGAAACCAATTTCAGTATTCACTTCTTCATTCAACATCTTGTCCGACTCTTTCGTCCTAGTCGGCCTGGATATTCCAATAGAAGCTTGAGGATTTTCATCAATAAAACCACGATCCACGTTCCCTTCAGCTAATGATGGCCATAAATTCCCATTTCCACCACTCTCATTGCTTTAAAACATGTGAGCATTTGACATTTTTGATGGCTCAGCACTATTTACCAACACGTGCGACCCCCAACGATTTACACTTATCGGAGTTTTATTCGCTGATTTCTTTTTCTTTTTGACAGGCATATTCCAAGATGTACTCTAACAATTCTGGTTTCCTTTACGAACAACTCTTCCATACAGTTTACAACTTGAAACCAATAACTTCGAATGATGTAGCGGCCAACTATGCTAGACCAGGCCAATAACTCGTATTCATTCAGGTTAACACACATTTAATATGAAACTGAGACATCTGAACGTTTGAAATGACTGAAAGATTCGCTGCAACAAGAAAATGATACGTCAGCTTACAAACTTTGTGTACAACATAGAAATACAAGCAAAACAACCAAGCGAAAGCTATGCTTACAAGTTATTGTGCCTACATTGTACAATATAGAAATACAAGCAAAACAACCAAGCAAAAGCTATGCTTACAAGTTATTGTGCCTACATTCCGACGATCGCGGTACAAACTTAGAAATCTGTTCGCTCACATGGCGAGAAAAAACGCGCCTACATATTCTTAGTCAGCGGTAATGACTACTTCATGTAGCGAATACGAAATCTGATCTGCCACTGAGCATGCCATGTACAGCAGTAACCTGGGATACTTTTTGAACTCACAGCAGATCATGTACCTATCATGAAATTTCTCTAAACTCTTGAAACAGTGAGAATGGATAAATGCTACATTCCCTTTTTTGTGGCAAATAAAAACTGTAATTAAACTGAGTTTAAAGGTCAAATGCAACGAAATTTGATCAAATTTTATTTAAGACTCATTTTTACTTTAAATGAAAGGAAATACTGTGAATAATCATAATCTGAAGTTTTAAACGATTTGGTTAAAACGTCGCTGAGATATTCGATGTTAAAGACAGCCCTTTATCTTCGCTTCACAAACGGAACGGTTCGGAGAAGCTTCGGAAAATTGTCGGAAATGGATTTTGTGACGTCACATGTGGCGAGCTTCGACGCGCGAAGATGCAGCAAAGTGCTGTTGTCTCTACCAGGTCTGCTGCACCTTTTGGCATTTAAAATCCCTATAAAGCCGGATGACCATTCGAAATATCTTCTTAAAGACGAGGAGCGATGCAAGGAATGGTTGAGATCGACGAAAAAGAGAGGATGTGTATGCCAAATGCACGCTGGCTTTGCTCAGCAAATACAATATCATCCGACATGTTTTTCTCAGAAAGCTTGCAGCAGAATCTTGCACTTTGGTCCGAGTTCCAGCCCTAGAAACTTCGAATGAGACCTTGCGCTTCTCCTCTTATTACCAACTTGGAAGAAAGCCGTTAATCCAGGACTAATGCGAAATCGTTTGCGACGAAATGCAGAATTCGAAGGTAAAGTCGCTAATAAACCCATTGTCTGGGAACCCCAAAGTTGTACTTTCTTGTATTATATTGAACTTAGATTCACACACTTCTTTCTTAACCTGACCCTAGTCGCTTCATAAACTTCTACCAAAACTATAACTTTACTGTTTGCGTGAAATATTGTGAATTGTGAGGCTGGTATTAAAAATATATTTTTTATTACAGGAAGGAACTTTTGCTTGAATTTACTAATTAAGTTGCAAACAAATCTTTTATGTTTATGTTTCTTTTTACTTAAAAATGATATTACCTATATTGCTTCGATCGTCTAAAAAGCTAAAATATACATGCAGACATTGAAGGAAAATAATGCTTTTAATTTACAGTATCGTGTACAATGAAACACTCTTTTCAATGTTTGTTTATATTTTAAATTATTATGAATGCTAAATATAACAACGAAAATACCCCCGACTGAACATTGTTGGTGCCCAAGAAAAGGTTTATATTTTTCATGTAAACTACATGTATATGATGAGTTTGTTCACTTGTAAAGGCCAATTTACCTGATTCATTTGTTGTTCAGATCTGCATTAACCCCATTTCAGTCCAGTACAATGACTGTTGCATTGCATAGCACTCATTATAAGTCAAGTATAAGTCAAGTGAACTACTGGCTCAGGAGAATCTACAACCAGATTGTAGGTGTGTCATGACAATTTATTTCTGAAATTAACTCTTCATAATTTTGTCTGCCCCAAATCTGTTGACCTTTTACAAATTCCTCAGTAACAGCCCTTTCAAAATCTATATGGGTATTTTTGGTGCCCAAGACCCCTACTCCCATAGACTTTCCAAAAGTCGTTCGCTACTCGTTTCCGGTTTGGTGGTAGTAGACCGCGGTGCGAACCCACTGCGGAGCTCTCGCGCTCTGCTCTTGAGCTCCCGGGCTTCGCGCTCTGTGAGCTCGACTTGTAAGCAAGCCTTATACTCCCATATATGAGCTTGATAGGAAAATGTATGTGTGCTGCTGTGTGTTTTTAAAGCAGATGAGTTTAAGATGGAATAGTGATACAATAGTTTGGGGTAGGGTAGGGATTTTCAGTGTATAGTCTAGCATACTATGATAGGGTACTGCAAAATAAGCTGAAAATGGTCTGGGATAGGGTACGGTTACAGAGTCCCACCAGCACACCCCTACTAAAAAATATAAAGAGTAACCCCTCCCCCCCTTTCCTCGAGGTGAAAGAGTATTGTTTTTAGCCATTCTGAAATTGCGTATTTTTAAGATTATCAATTTCTTTGTAAACTTGGAAATAGTTTTTTGAAGCACCTACTGTTTGAATTCATCCCTTGGTCTGAGATAAGGTGATAAATTACAAGCAGTGCATGCAGAGGCTATGTCTCCTTTGGGGGTCTTGGAAAATCACTGCACTTAGTTTGATTGTCATCTAGCTGCTTATCATTTAGCTCGTTTTTAAGCTATAAGCACTTAAAGTGAAAATTAAGGGTAATTTTTTGATAGATTTTACTGTTGCTATGGTTACCAGTGACAAACTAAAAATGACCACAACTTGTTCGGCAATGATGGTACATTTGTTTGATAAAATAATTGCAGCATTAACTGACAAATAATTAGTACTGACCCATCATAGTAATAGGCTGGAAAGTACTGGAAACTGTTATCAGCTTCTTACACATGCATTCAGTGAACTTGCATAGCCATCTCTCTGCATCCATTTGTTAACATTGTCTTTCGACATCGTCTTAAAATGTGCTGTTTTAAGTGACCGATACTGGTGTTGGTTTCATGCAAATGAGAGCACAAAAGCAGAAGGTCATGCTAATGGGCTGTGATTGCTTGATTTGGATCTGTGTTGTTTGAACATGTTTACCATGTCCAAAGACGGATGTTGACAAAGGGGCTATGCATTGATGTCCGACCCCATGCATCCAACCATAACAAAAGAACATATTACCCGTTAATAGTACCAATAAATGTACAAAACAAAGAAGCTGACATAAAATGACAAATTGCATGAACAACTTTACATGTATATAAAAATAAATAAACCTTAATTTAGACATGGAGAGGATTACAGCTAGAAGCTTGTGGGGCAGTGTATAATTTCCTAATCGAAATGGAATTTGGAAGTGTTGATTTTTGTGGAGGGGAAAAACTGGAGAACCCAGAGAAGAACCCTCAGAGCAAGGCCGAGAACGAACAACAAACTCAACCCACATATGATGCCAAATCAGGGAATCGAACTCGGGCCAATTGGTGGGAGGCAAGGACTCTCACCACTGCGCCATCCCTGCTTCCTAGCATATTTTATAATAATGCAGCTTTGACAAAATCTCATGATAATTTGTACACACAAGGATGTGTAAGCAAGGACATTGAAACACAAAACTAGGTGTAAATTTTCCCTGCTACATGTCCCAGTGTCAGGTCCTGTGTCAGCACACAAGTTAGATCTTATATCCTGGGTCTTAAGAAATGCAAGGTGCCATAAATTACTGTTGAAATTGTTATCTTCGACCTACACCCCATCTACTTAAGACAATTCCCTTTTCAGAGAATCATCAGTAAAATCAAATGAAAACATAAGGGCCAGATTACAAGATAATCACCTAGGTTAATAATTCGGCAAATAAAGAGCAATATTAATACGGTATTTAATTTCAATCTTTGAAAATAAATTATTTGGCTGAGGGGAATGAGTTTAAAGCTTCTAAAGGTTTAATTGATTCTTCAAGGTGTGTTATTTTAGAGAACACACTCAGCTCAGCTCGATCGGGCAATGCTACAAACAGTGTACAAATAATTCCACATTGCAATCCTTTTGAACAAAAGCAAGACAATACTTCAACCAAAGATTCAACTATTTATTTATTTCAAATTCTTTGAAAGCCGTTTCCATTATATTTATTAGGCTCACCAATATATCTGGCCATATTCCTTCGTTGTTGGTGCATGTAGATGTTGCCGGATTTAAACGCCATCTTGTTCACTCGCAGAGTCGGAATTAATCACTCCAGAAATCGATTTATTCCTTGCCAGATGCCGTTAGTTCAAACTGATATGGCTGTATTTAGACTTTTCGAAGGCTTGAATCAAAGTCTTCATCGGTTTCAACTAACGGCTGTTCCAGAAACTCTGGAAATCCATCGAACAAACCCAAGGATTTGGGAGGATTTGCAAGGATCGCTCAAAACACGTGAAAACTTGCTCGCCACACCTGACGTCACAAATACCTCTATTCGATTCCATTCCACGCGCGGCCATTTTTGGTTCGTTTTCGTGAAGTCTTCGGAAATCGTCGGATTTTCATCTTCTTAGCGCCACAATTCGCACAAAAACCATTTCTGAGAGTTTATTATCATTAGTACCTTCATAAACGACAGGTTTGCGGACAAAATAAAAAATTTCCAATTTCGTTGCATTTGACCTTTAATGAATAGGATGACTAAAAATAAATGGAATGTCTTAGTACCAAACAACGAAATCAGATACTGACTACCCTACATCCATGACAGCTACATGTCATACCGATTCGCTCAGTGACCAATCTTCACTTCGAATGTAGTGTTGCACTCCTCACTTCAGGATCTTCTTTCAATGCACATGCTACTTTTGCTGTGTTCAAAGGTGTATTAACTTTTGTAATCATTTCACAACTGTTTTCTCTTGTCATCTATCCCTTGGTTTTAGAAAATTAAATCTTGAAAGGGTGTCTGCAATGTTGGTTTTTCCAGGACAGTTCCCCTTGGAATTCATAGGCTTGCAGGTGAAGCACGCATAGCCTAATTATTGCAGACAGTTTAAATGTGCTTTTGTAAATGCAGTCGAGAGGTTCGTGGCCAGTTTTAAGTTCGAAGTCACCACAAGAAATACAGAGATTAAACCTTTCACAGGCCCAGACTAAATGAGCACTTCTTTCTCACTTTAAAAATGTGGCCTTTGACATTGGTTAGGCTCCTAGATGCAAAGAAATCACTCTCACTACTATCTTAAAATTGTGTGAGAACTGCTCCGATCCGAGTAGGACCTGCATATCTTACAATATTGCTCGAGTTTCTGCTCAGGTCAAGAGTTACTTCTAACTTGGAGTGATTGTGGCATTTCATCAGTGCGGGTACGCCTCTTAATGCATGGAATTTTCTCAGAACCTGCATAAATTCCATCGTCATGCAATCTGCTGCTAGTTCGAGATGAACTGCCACTTCTGGTAAATATGCTGTTTAATTCATGTGAAGCACATGTGAAATGTACTAGAAATTTCACATTGTTTTTCACATACATGTGAAAAATAATGTGAAAAAGTAGTGTAAAATTTTTGCGAAACAATGTCCTCCTTGGCACATCATCAGATGATGTGAAAAGGCGTGAAATTTGGTGTGAACTGTAAAATTCACATCATAATTATTGTGGCAAGACATGATGTGAAAAAAAAAATGTGAAATGTAAAAATTCACATAAAATGACTACTGTCGAAGCAGCATGGTCACCATGTGAAATTTAACATATACATACTCATTTACATAACAAGATAAAAATATGGAAACACGTACTCCAAAGCGGTTGTAGTGCCCATTCCTCACTGATATTCGCAACATTTCAGTATTTTAAGAGTATTTAAAAACTGCAGGATTTTCTTCGTCCACAATGACTCTGCTGTAAGAGCCATCCTTCTCTTTCTTTACAAGAATGCACTTTCATCTAGGATTTTTGCATACTTGTTTGCCAAGGTAAAGAAGAAATATTGCAGCCTATCCATATTTACCATGTGGATCTGTTCAATGCAACGAGTGGTTTTAGCAACATACCCACCGTTTTCTTTGCTTGAAATAGCAACCATAAAGCAATCAAACACCTCTTTAGGAATGTTCCAGGTAACCAGAATCATCAAAGGTCTAGAGAAACACGGTTTTCGGCACATTTTCCTCACAATAGCTTTGTTCAAGTGCAATACTGTTTAGACAACATTCTCGCTGGCTGCACTAATTTAATAGTACTTGAATGCCTTGTTTCTCTCCAAGGTGTGTTTTTTCACTACTGCCCAAGTTAATTCCAGTACTTCGCTGCCAATTTCCGTTGCCAGGTTTCTATTTTCAGCACTATTTATGTATCCTTTCACGGTCTCGTGCATAGAAACAATTAGATCCACCATCTAAAATTCAACAAAAGTGGAAAAATCGCTGGTTTAAAATGCTGTGCACACAACTAATTGAAATGGCAGGATTTCGCAAGCTGCCAGCTCGGTGTGCAAGGGGGAATTATTGCCAAACAAAGAGTGAATTATTAGGAAAAATGGTCAATTTTCTTCTAAACGTATTCCCTGATCAGGCAAATCTGGTTTTTGGCGCTAAAGCAATATGAAGCGTGCCAAAATTTGCATGATAAATGATTTTAGTTATTTACTTACGATAGTTTTTAGTTAACATAACACAGAAAATGATATGGTTGATTGACAAAACAGCTTAGTGAGTTTCATGAAAATTTTGAATACGTACAAAGCCACACATCACCTGACAATGGTCAAATCATGACACAAATCCTGCTGAAATCGGCTAACGTGAACTTTATTCATTGCACACCTAATACGAACTTTTTGTAACAAGAATATGAAATTTACGCTTGCGTGATTTGAAAATTCATGCAACTGGAATACTACTGGAATTGACAGCTCAATTTTTTAAATGATGGTGATCACAACGAACATCAGTAAGGGATGAAAACTAGCCAGAAAAGAACAATATACCACGCCTTTCCCTTCCTTCTTTGCAACACAACATAACAGTAAAAAAAAAGGAAAATACATTATGCTCATGCTGAAGACTTGTTCACACATAAGCTCAAGAAACGTTGGCATAAAGCCATGAACCGAAACGATAAATGACGCGTCGAGGAACTGGAACTAATTTGTGCTTGTGTTTGAGGTGTTTCTTGTATTTAAGGTGAATTAAAACAGGCTGACCAAACAAATGTCTCGTTTTTCTTTCAGAGTTTAGCGCGAGATTATATCACTCAATTGTTAGCCTCATAGAGAATGCTTTCTGGATGTCTTGCTGAGTCGCTCCTCTAGCGGCAAGGGTGTTTGTGGCTGGATTTAAGTTTGAAAACATTGGCACTTTGGAGAAACACTGGGCGTCAACACAGAATCTATGTGTGCTCCACAGAGAAATGCTTGCCCCAAGGAACGTAAAGGGCATCAACCGCCAACACAATATCACCAGTATCAAAGGACTTTTTCTTACACCCTGTGCACTGTGGTTTGAGTCGTTCTTGTAATTATTTATCTGCTGCGTTGTAGTTTGCTTCGGTTAAGGTAACACCTTGGATAGTTTGAGCGGCAGCCCCTTCAAGGACACAATTGAGGTAGTTGAACTTATCATGTTGGAAATCCCTTCATTACGATGTACCACCAATTGAAATGAATCCCAAAAGTATTCCACTTGGTAACATCGCCTCTAAAGTTTGGAAGATACAATTTTGGTAATCTCGTATGGACTACATTTTGATTCACTGGCTGTGCAGTCGTTTCACAAGATCCCACATGTTGCTGAGTTGGCATATTTACCTTGCTTTCATTCTCGATTTTGCAATTCAGACATATAATTGATGCAGTAAATTCTTCTGACTCTTTGATTTCTTTATCAATCGTTGTAACCTCGCAAAAAGATAATATTTCTTGGTCCATTTCACTAAGCAACTCTTGTGTTCCATCCAATATTTCGGTTAATTCTTGATCCAGTTTCGATACATATCGTCGGTGTCCCTAATGTAATTGCCGTAGTTCCAAATTCGAAGTAGTAGCTTCCATACTCGATGTACTTGGTGTGTCGGGTGTTTTCTTCAATTTACTCTTTTTGGGAGGCATTGCAATTGAAAAGTAGCCCCAAGTTGGGCGCCATTTAGTGAACGCAACAAAACATGTTTATTTGTCGTCGAATTGATAGTACATGATGGTGCAATAAACCATGTGATCGCCTTAGTTTGAAGACATTAATAAATTTACATCAATTATATGGAAATGTTCACAACACAATACAAACACAATTTGTAGAAATAAAGAGAAAAACTCACCATGGTCACTTGGTGCCATGTTTGCAGTGAGAACACTCGAAAAGAGGAAGACCTCATCTAATTAATACCATAAAAGGGCATTATGTCCTTTTTGGATTTTTTGGCGGGAAATTTTGGTCTTAGACATTGTCTATGTTGTCTTCTTAATTACTGTACTTCTCCATATTTCAGATTTTCGGGGCTACCTTTAGATACATAACAAGAGGAGTGCCATGACACACCATTCTCTTTAATTTTTTCATGTTCAGTAACAAACCTTTCATAAAAATTATCCTGACGAATTTGATATAAAATTGGTAGTTGATGACGCTTGAGCTTTTCCTAATTTTTTTTTTCAGTTGTGGAGGTGTAACAGGGAGTTGGATGTTGTTGCTACTTGTACTATCCCCATGTGGCGTCTTGATAGCCCATCCTTTGTGGAGGCCAGGAAAAAAATCATCTTCAAGTAGCCATGATTTTGCATTAGCCAGGGGTAGCTCTGTGAGATTTACCCTCTATCTATTTATGGTTACAAGGACCCTCTCACGTCACAAAATAGACAGCTGAGCCTACCCTTGTAGAATCAGACACTATGTATGACCTATGTAAATGCTATGTCTTTAAACTATGTAAATGGTATGTTATGAGTATTAGAAAACTATGTTGACTGCCATACGTATGACTTATTCAAACTCTATGCTATATATATATATATATATATATATGCCCATTCTATGTTTTTGCTAGTCAAATGGAACATTTACATAGTCTATTTAAAAGCTATGTATTTCAACCAAGTTGATGTCATGGAAATGAAATAGCCTTGAAATAGCATCTGCTTATATTTGAGATACAATTTACATAGCCATTACATAGAGCTTAACAGAGCTAAAATGTTTGCTTGTAGCACAAAAAAAAGCATGTGACATATGATTTAAATAGGTTTCAAATAGAAATCAAATAGAGAAAACATATGATGTAAATAGCCATATGATATGGTTAAATAGTTCTCACATAGCATCAACAGAGAGAAAACATATGAGAAAAATAGCCCTTTCATAGGGTTGGAGTATTTTTCACATACACCTGTAGCATTGATAATATAATACCTTCACAGTGGTGATGGCATATATTGCATAATATTCACATAGCATTAAGGGAGTGTAACACATGCTAAGTTGGCCCAAACCTTGTGAATGCAAAGGTAAAAAAGAAATGGTTCAAAACAGCAAAGGTAGTAAATGTGCCTGCATCACTTTTTTACAGCATAAAACAACAATGGAATATGGTCAATAACTGCAGGCTTTAAATAAGCTATAACAATACCATTATACAGCAACTATATAAAAAATCTACTATACATCAAAGTCAAAGGAGATAAAAAATTACAGGATGCATTTGTTCCAAATTAAAAAGCAAAGAAAAAAATGCTTTGGCTGATTTTGAACTTTATACAACAATAACAAAGTAATGAAATGTCAGGTACGATGTTTTACAAAATATTTAGAAGGGAGTGCAAATGACTAATCACAGTTTGTCATTTTTAATCAGAGTCAGAGGAGGTCTCTCTTAATTCTTCAGCGGTTCTATTCTGTTGCTTTATAGCCTGAAATAGAAAATAATATTTAATTAAGTGATGTGGAGATTAAAATTCACAGAGGTTTCAAGTGTATTTTCTGCCATTTTTTACCAAAGCAAAGACAATAGCTTATGCAAAAAGCATGATCGTTTTAGTCTTAATTCTGTATTAAATTTATGTTAATGACATGCCTCATAATGAGAAAACGCTTGTTAAGTTGTGCATTTGTTACTAAAAAGCAGTATAGAACTCAAATGTTAAACAAAGGATTGTTATTGATACCTTTTTACGTTGCAGGGAAATCAAGCTGTTTCATTTTGTCCGCATGGCTTGACTGCGAGACACAGGGGAAGCTTTTAAGAGGGCGTCTTTCTTAGAAACACCCACACAATTTCGCGTAAAAATAATTTTGCCTGAAACTCTGTCAACTGAAAGACTTTACCGAGGTAAGAACTAAAACAGATTTGGTTTGATTTGAAATGATATTCTGGCCGCGTTAGAAGCCATAAAATATTTTACCTTGTCAGCCCCCGTCACAACGTCTCGAAAATTGAAAAATAGGCACTTTTCGTAACACTGTAAAATATTTCTTTCGCATCATCTAGCCGCAAATTTTATATCAACTTGCTCATAAACCTTTCTAGTTTTCCAAGAAAGTCACAATTTGCGTCTCAATTCTCCTGAAAAGGCAAAATGGTGCGTAATATGACCACTACTAATCGCCTTCGAGCGAAGACTGTAAATTGGCTTCGATTTAGAGGCTATTTTTTAAATTTTGGGACCAACCTAATACTTCTAGCCTATACAGCCGACTAGAGTAGTCGTTAATCTGCAAATATGTGCAAAATCCCATGTACGTTTTCAATATTTCAAAAGTTGTGACCGTTTTTATCAGCACATGTACCAGCATTTTCGATTTTTTCGCCAATATTGAAATCGAACTCTCTCGAGCAGATTTTGACACACATGCAGCCTACCTGCTTCTCATCTCGGTTTATGTCCAACGTTATACGGTTAACAATCCCCAGATTGCTAAATCCCATAATAACTCCAGCAAATTGGTAGGTATTGCCTTCAAAACTTGAGCACCACGGCATCTATCGAGTCCCTTGTTGGCGAGCGAAAGCCTGAATCCAAGGCTACATTTTGCACTAAATAGCCCATTGAACACCGTTTCAGAGCCGTTTTTCTTCAAGAATCAGTCAAAAGATACTCCGAGACTGGTATTCAGAGAACACAGCCGCGATTTGAGGTCTCTATTCCGAAGAAACATCACCATTTACAGCGTACATCTCGACAATATCGATACTGTGATGCTGCTTCCGCAGAGGTCCGCATAAATGGGGAGACCGCTGATCGCTTGTGCCAACAAGGCAATGTCACTATAATTTTTTTAAATCAAAATTTGGAAAGCATGAAAGCATGCGCAATTTCGAGTTTTAAATAAATCAATCCTATAAATAAATATATTTTAAAAGCGAAGCCTCGAGCCAAACGGCCCATACTGTCACAGCTTATCCCGGTTTCGATAGCATTAAGCGGCTAAGAATTTTTCTACTCCCTCCTAGATGGAACGCTAGTCCATGGCAGTCCCACCCCAGAATTATTTCGCCGGTAACCATTTATACACCCGGGTGGGTAGAGGCGCTATGAGAGAAAATGACTTGCTAAAGAACACAATACAGCAACCCTGGCCAGGGATCGAACCGCGGACGGAATTTCGGAGTTCACTCCACACAAGACCTAAGATGGCCGCCAGAAGGCTGTCACGTTTTCTTAAAAAAATCCTCATCTTGCCATTTTTAATACCCTGAACACTTGAGCGTTGAGGTTTTGCGGGAAGAGTTTAGTTTGAATGTTTACTTTTTCGTGAGGGTGATCGGATTTGTAGCAGAATTTAATGCCAGATCACATGTCTGTGCTCTTCAAATTTGCGTGAAACAATTTGACGGATAACTAGAGTACAGAATAATGTACAGATCTGAGACTTGGACAAGTAACGGTAGTTTATATAGCAGTTTTCTACAACCTGTAATATATTTTTTTTTACTTAATAGTTTTGGTTTTATTTTGGCGGCGTGACAGTGAAAACCACTTATAGGATGTAGTATTCTTAGCCTGCCTGCCTTTTGATGAGAGGGATGAGAGGACTTAACGTAATAAAAGCACAGCTATGTCAAGGCATGGAGCCAAGACTACTCAACGACTGTCTGTTACTCTTACGGGATGTTTAACATGGTTTAGTCAGAAGCACATTTACATTCACGAATCATATCCGTCCCCTTGTCTATCAGAAGTTGCTTTTTTTCTTTTGATTTTACATGAATCTCAAAGTGGCTACAGATGGCTTTCAGCATGACCACATTGAATTTTTGAAGCGTGTTGCTGTGGTAACGTTCACAGAGGTCATACGTGTCGTAGCAGATGGGATGCGAGACGTTGATTTCTCTATTAACCTCGTCTACCAGAACTTGTCTGTCGGAATTTTCCTGGAGGCATTGGATATCTTCCTCGTCATCGGGTGACATTCCGACCACACCCTGATACTCCTGGTCCTTGCCTTCCCGCAAGTTGCATACCCAACTTTTTACGAAACAGTCGAGAAGAGACGAGGTTTATACGAAGCACTAACATAGGCTTTCAAATGAAGTGAAAAATTCTTATATAAGAATCTATCATATGAGCTCATACAGCACGTTAAAAGAAATAGCTGTCTCTACCATTTCGACGGCCGAAGACCATACAATCCATGTCATTGTTGACTACAGAGTTGGAACATGCCCATTAAATGCTAATAAGTGCGATGGCAAGTAAAAATTTAGGCCAAGTAAAAAAAAAACAAATGTTTCTCGTTCCGATTTCTATAAAAAAAGAGAGCGGCCGGGCGCATTTTTTTAATTTTTAATTATTTATTATTTTGTTGCATTCCATACCTGTGTTGTTCGAATATGTGAATATTGATGTAAAAGTAGTAAACTTGATTTAAGTGTCAATCGCTCTAGCGTTTTAAACACCTATTGTTGACACTAATTTTTTTTCCTCCATCGTCAAATTCTCCAGGCCAGAAGCGAAAATCCTGCAAGGTAATTGACCTATCCAGTACGGACCTAGTGTAACAAGGATTTAAAGTTTTGGGCCTTAGTTTGTATTAAACGCAGACAAAAGCCATGTCTTACTCCGTACAAAGTGAAAGTAAACATTGTTGGTTTTTGTTCGTTCTAACTTTTCCAAAAATAAAAAAGAGAGGCGGCCCCAAAAAATGAAGCGGGCGGGGACGAGAAACACTTAATTGGCCATACTGACACGTTGTCGCCCCATCACATGCTGCGGAGATAAGTTTTCAATCAGCGCAACGCACTGAATGATCGTTCTGCAGAACACGATGTAGCAGGTATCACTCACGGATATGAAGAACGTAAGGAAACTCTGAAAACTTATCAAATAGATCATTCTCTTGCATTTCTGAAACAGACATGTAGCCATATCCGCGCACACGACGAAAACTCGCGCACATTTTCGGCTCGGCTTCCAGAATGTCTCCGTCGATTTTATAAAATTTAGTAACGCAGAGAAGCTTTCTATATCAGGTGTTTAACTGTGACAGATATTTGCAGTACAGTGCCCAACAGTAAAAAAAAATACAAACATGTATATCAACAAATGATCCCCTTAAAATAGAAAACATCTATCTCTTCGAAAAAAAAAACTTCTTTAAAAACTGGCTTTGCCCAAATTTCTCTTGCTGCCCAAAAAATCTGAGTTGCCCAAAATTTGAGGGGGGCTGCAGCCCCCCCCCTCCCTGCCCCCCCGGCCTGTACGCCTATGGGGAAGGGTCCGCCTTTCGCCAAGTTCTTTCTCCTAGTGTAAACCGTGCCGTAAGGTATTCTTTAACCTTCTGCGAAATTCTAAAGTTGCTCCTCGGTTTGCTTAGGACCCATCCTGTTTGTATAGGATTGATTTATTTAAAACTCGAAATTGCGCATGCTTTCCAAATTTTGATTTAAAAAAATTATAGTGACATTGCCTTGTTGGCACAAGCGATCAGCGGTCTCCCCATTTATGCGGACCTCTGCGGAAGCAGCATCACACAGTATCGATATTGTCGAGATGTACGCTGTAAATGGTGATGTTTCTTCGGAATACAGACCTCAAATCGCGGCTATGTTCTCTGAATACCAGTCTCGGAGTGTCTTTTGACTGATTCTTGAAGAAAAACGGCTCTGAAACGGTGTTCAATGGGCTATTTAGTGCGAAATGTAGCCTTGGATTCAGGCTTTCGCTCGCCAACAAGGGACTCGATAGATGCCGTGGTACTCAAGTTTTGAAGGCAATACCTACCAATTTGCTGGAGTTATTATAGGATTTAGCAATCTGGGGATTGTTAACCGTATAACGTTGGACATAAACCGAGATGAGAAGCAGGTAGGCTGCATGTGTGTCAAAATCTGCTTGAGAGAGTTCGATTTCAATATAGGCGAAAAAATCGAAAATGCTGGTACATGTGCTGATAAAAACGGTCACAACTTTTGAAATATTGAAAACGTACATGGGATTTTGCACATATTTGCAGAATAACGACTACTCTAGTCGGCTGTATAGGCTAGAAGTATTAGGTTGGTCCCAAAATTTAAAAAATAGCCTCTAAATCGAAGCCAATTTACAGTCTTCGCTCGAAGGCGATTAGTAGTGGTCATATTACGCTCCATTTTGCCTTTTCAGGAGAATTGAGAGGGAAATTGTGACTTTCTTGGAAAACTAAAAAGGTTTATGAGCAAGTTGATATAAAATTTGCGGCTAGATGATGCGAAAGAAATATTTTACAGTGTTACGAAAAGTGCCTATTTTTCAATTTTTGAGACGTTGTGACGGGGGCTGACAAGGTAAAATATTTTATGGCTTCTAACGCGGCCAGAATATCATTTCAAATCAAACCAAATCTGTTTTAGTTCTTACCTCGGTAAAGTCTTTCAGTTGACAGAGTTTCAGGCAAAATTATTTTTTACGCGAAATTGAGTGGGTGTTTCTAAGAAATACGCCCTCTTAATTGTTTCTGCTCCTCTCCCTCTTTTGGTTTTTTAACAACTGGCTCTTTAGTTAGTTTGGCAATCATGGAAAAATCTGAAATTGAAGAACAAGACAGAATTGTTATAAGCTGATAGCACATATGAATTAGTAAGAGTTTGAATAAGTACAAGTTAAATAATTACAAAATGCACTTTTACATGGTGTCCCAAGCTTCCAAACATCTCCTTAAAACAAAATCTTGCACTTAAAGGTTACAATATGTTTTTTATACAAGTACAGTTGTAAATAATTTTAGCGCTTTTTTTTTTTTTGTAAATAATTATCACCCTGTTGGCCAACCTCTTTAAAGAGACCACCTTTCTTCAGTGACCACTTTAGGTTGTCTTTAGGGTGGATACGTAAAAAAAACTTCACTGTATTTTAACAGATCTCAATATTGCCACCTTAAGAGATTTGTAATGACTATGCAAGTTGTGGTGATAGCATTGCAAAGTGAGGCCAACTGAGAGCAGCCAGAGTCTTTATATTCCCTGCAGCTTATAGCATGTACATACCAGTTATTGCTTCAACAACATCTATGTCTAGTCCATGAAGTCTTCTTCCTTTTAGCTCTGCTATGTCTTTTTCTTTTAGTTCAAGAGGTAATTGGTCGTTAAATACCTGGAGAGCTAAACTTTCTGGACTTTCTTTTTCGTTTCCTTTGTACATTTTTTTGTTAGTGCACTGCTCAAGACTGTTGTGCGCTTGCTTTAGAATGTTGACCGTTTCTAGCTTGGATCTTAAATTTGCCTCCACGAACTGAAAACTTTCGTTCAGCTCGGTTTCCATTATATCCTTGGCCTTTTTTGTTTCTTCTTCTCAATTTTCTCTAGTTTCATCTGTTTGATAAGATTATATACATCTTTTAGAGTGACATTTTCTTTAGCTTTTGCTTTCAGCCTGTTCTTCTTTGGTTTAGGTCTCATATTGGGGCTTTTGGTGGTGGGAGTAGCGCTAAGTAAGCGCTTTGTCACATACGGCTTAAGCAGACCATGTTAAGGTGTGCTTACTGCAAACATCTTGCAACATGCTTGGTCTAAGTAACGTTAGAAAAGTTTTCCTGGGGAAAAAATTCCAAAAGCATTCTGGTCTACTTGCAGCGACCAAAAGGATCTTGAAGGTGGTTAGAATTGATGAATCTTGGTCCAGCTTTACCTGCCGGTAGCCATTTTAGCAGTCCATCTTAGTGAACACCTTTGTATTAGCTAGGTCTGGAAGGGATAAGGAAAGGTCATTGCTTTAAGGCGTTGTTCAGTGGTACCTTTCTACTACTTTTCTTGTTAACTTCTTTGGCATTCACCCAGTTAGTTGCTTTTAGAACTTTCTCAATCACTACTTGCGGCTCAAGCTCCGCTAGATGTTCTTTCAGAGGTTTGCATGGGGTTTCAGGTATCTGTATCGGCAGCCTCTGGACTGGTTGAATTGTTTCATCTAGTTCTTGGTGTAGGGTTTCACCGAGTTCTTTGGGTGGATGAGCTTCAACTATGTGAAAACAACAAAATTTTGTAACAATGGGGTTAGCTCCTCATCCTCCGTTATCAGGTCGCCGTGGTGGGATTAGGCATTTATAGATTGTGCTAGTAAAAGTAGCATATTATGCTGGTAGCACTGCTCTTTTTCTGGCCAAATTATGCTAAAATTGTGCTCGTTTTTCCAAATTATGCCACTTTTTTTAAAATTATGCTCTTTGAAAAAATTGCAAATAAGTCCAAAAAATAAATTTTTATTAGAAGCCGTTGGTCTACAAGAAAGAAATGGAACGAATATCACAATGAAATTCAAATAAACATGTGGTTCAGGTTTACATGCACACTAGTACTAGTCTATACTCTCGTGTAGCTTATCTGCGATTGTTATATTGCAGCATTACACTTGTTTGCAAGTAGTCAGAAAGTGCATTGTCTTGCTGCTCATGGAAAGACGCCAAAAGCAGGCTAAAAACTCTTTCTGCGGCAGCCGACGAAGGTTGAACAAGTAAGACTTTCTTGACTGCAGAAGACCAATTAGGAAGCCTCTCTTCGTGTACCTTCCACCACTCAACTTTTTTCCCCTCGCATTCAATAGCCACATCCTCAGTAGCAGCGATGTACTGTGGCAGCTCTCTGACAAGACCGTCGATTGTCTGTCATTGTCGAGGAATGGAAAAATCCTGAGGGCTTCTACGCTAGCTCTTGTTGGCCTCAACCAGCCAACGGTTACGGGGCACATCACTCTTGCAGCTTTGAAGGCCGTAACTGCATCGTAAAGATCCACATTGAACTTCCGTAAAAACCACTGAATCGCTGGCTGTACACAAGCCTTGGCTCTCTGTTCCAAGGCTGCTGCGCTCTGATTCGGATCTTCATTGGTAATTGCAGCTACCACTGCACGCACATTTGGAAAGTGCGGCGCCTGACAAGCCTCAGCAACGGCCTTCAGCTTTTCATAGCATGAAAACACAAGGGGACCATCTCCTTCTAAGAAGTACATAGCCTTGACAAAATGCTCCCCAACATCAATGGTCACGGCAAGCTCCAGCTTGAGGTTGACAAGGGACTCAGGATCTGATAGTAAGTTTTGTAGTTGCGGCAGAATGTTTGGGCGACTTTCTCTGCTGCGGCCTCCTGAAGAAATTTCGGAATGTCCCCAAACTGCTCCAGTAGCTGCTTGTAAACCTCCCATTTTGACCACCAGCGAGTTTCGCTATAGGATTTTGGCTTTCGGCCTGTTAGATCTTTCCATGCCAGTTTTGCTTTGTAGCTGTGAAACAATCGGATCCACAGGTTTCCAAACTCCTGAAGAGTTGGAATTATCAGATGGCTGCCCACATTATCGAGCGTGTGGGAAAAACACACAACGTTCAACAACTTTGGAAAGATAAATTGTATTCTGTTCAGCGCCGCTTGATTTACACTGGCCCCATCCCTCATAGCTGCTAGAAGAGAGTTAGCTCTAATTCCAAATTCGAGACACAGGGCCTCGTTCAGGACTCTAGCTAGCTCATCAGCATTCACTGACTTCGAGCAAACATCAATCCTTATTAAACGCTGCGTTATCACCCATTCGTCGTCAATAAAACGAACGATTATTGCAATGGCCTCACCTTGTCTGGTACTCCCGTCGAATATCACCGACACGTCTCTTGTCATATCTGCTTGTCCTGGTAAAGACAGTTCCTTCTTTATCCTCTCCACTTCTTGCTTGAAAATAAGGGTAATATAATGCCCAAGATTAGAGCTACTGGTAAGGCAATGGCCATTTTTCTCTAGCAGAGAACGCAGCTTGTCGATTTTGCTGATCGGAATCCCTGCCTTCAGAAATTCCTCCACTACTTCTTGTCTGTATGCTTGCTCAGCTAAAGGTAGTGTGCTGTCTTGGCGGGTTTTCTCTCGACTGAGTGCCTCGGCTCTAGTTTGTTCTTTTAACTTTGATTTCTTAAGCTTTTCTTTCGATCTTGTGTGTTTCTGTGATGTACAATGGGATTTAAGGACGCTCTTCTTTGACGATACAATCTCCTTGCAAGCATCACAGAAAATTTTCGTTCCTCTGACGATCAGGTACTGATCAGGAAACTGAGTAATGCGATCGTGTAAAGAGACATTCTTTGTGTCACTTGTTCCTCTCCTGTTGTACTTTCCTTTTGTCTTTTGCAGGGAACGGTCTCTGGCAATTGCCGCTGGTTCTGGCCCATCACTTCTCTGAGAACGTTGTAAGTTTTCGTTCAGATCTGGCAAGACTGGCATGGCCGACGCCATTTTGTAGCCTTGCCTAATGAGAAGTACTGGGACCGACATGGTTTACAATGTGACCTCCGGTTCCGGTGCACCCCAGTCCCCGGGATCAGTGAACTGCAAATGCTACTAATTGTTCTAAAACATTAAATATCGAATAATGTCAGCAAGTGCTTGGGAATTGAAATCAAAAATGATCAAATTATAGGATCAAAAATGATCCGATAATTATCAAAATATGCGAATTATGCTAGCAGTGCTAATTGGGAAAAATTATGCCAGTTTGCTCAAATTATGCTAAAAATTATGCTAGCACAATCTATAAAAGCCTAGGTGGGATAAGCTGGTAACTTTGAGCAATATATCCTCCACAAAGGCCAACAACCTTTGGTAAAGATCTTCAGGTCTTTCATGGGTTCCAGGTGAATTTGGGCAAAGTTGATAAAACAGGGACCTGTTAGCGGAAATTTTCACTAGTGTGTTTCTGGAGATAATCGGACAGTAATTAATCATTGGTTCCGAGTATTAGCTCAAGTAAGTTTATGTTCTCTGGCAAATCAGTTACTGGCAGATCAATTGCAAAACTGTCCATAACTGAAACGTTGTGAGCTGTGTGAAGATTAAGATCTTGTAGTTATGCCGAATTTGAGGATGGGTAGGGTTTCTTGTTTTTGGGCACTGCAACATAGGGTGATCTTTGGTGCAGACACGGCACTTGTGGTGGGTATTGAAGGCTTCTGGGCTTGATTTGTCACACGAACACAAACAATAATAGTTCTACTGACGACAGGATTTATCTGCTTCAGATTTGACTAGTGTACGCTGTTGAAATGATGAAGCTTGATGGGGAAAGGAAACCATGCTGGCCTTGTCATTGTGTGGGAAGAATGTTTAAAAAATGTTACTGCCTTATCCCGGATCTGGTTGGAGCTCGTCCTTTCCAGGCGCCGTAACTCAATTTGTCTTGCGATATGCGAATGGAAAGCTTGCACACTCAACGAGGAGTAACTTGATGCCTTCAGCATCAACAACTCAAGATAATCCAGCATGGCGGATTTCTTGGCCGTATCATAGGGTTTGATCATGGCTAGAAAACCCACTATGAACTGTGGCAACTCAAGCTTATCATAATCAATAGAATTGCTATTAGATGTACCTGTAGCAGACTCGTGTGGTCTTCGTTGTGTGGTCTTATTGTTTTTTTCAACAGACGCAGATGAATTTGTATTTTCATCAGCTTGGCCATCAAGAGAAGCACTGGGGGCATGGCACAAACGCAGAATTTTCCAGCGTGAGATTCTCTTTGTGAAGCCGGGCAAGGCGAGTTTTGAGACTTCCCGAAAGCCACATATATGGGTTACCAATGTGTCAAAGTAACGCTGAAGGCTAGCCAACTGAGTGGCTGGGTGTGGTAAGTTAATCATTGCTTCCATATGGGTGTCAGCAATTCGGTGGCATTGACCAAATTGTTCTTGTAACAGCTCGATACTTCCCAGCAATAGATCTCGAAGCATCCCTATGCAAAGGAGCCCTCAAATAGTTAAACTCCTGAATGTCACTTAAACTAGAACTAATGGCACTGCCGCTCGGTACGAAAATCAGAATGATTGCCAGTAAAGAGGGGTTCCATCAAAGGTTGTCAGGGTGAGTTTTGGAAGGGGCTAATATTTTGAAATTCACTTGAATTTGAACCTGTACTCACCAAGGACATGTCCAGTTGTGCTCCTTGAAATAGAAAATTGTTTTCTGAGTCGGCAGATTGTGGCGGTTGAAAATTGTTTCCTTAGTCGGCAGATTGTGGCGGTTGCATTGGTATTATAGCATTTCCATTGGGTGACGGCACGGTTTGCTTTTAGGAGTTGTGGAATGCTTTCCCTCGGCAAATTTCTTCTACGATTGTGCTTTGAAGTTCTTCGGATTCTAGAATTTCCTGCTGAAGATCATCCAGTTTGTCAATAAGGGCGGTGAACTCCGTGTCCAATTGTGACAGCTTTTGGCGTTTTTGCTCCAGTTGTCCAATATGATTGTTGAGTGTTGCTCTTCGTATGGTATTGATCTCTCCTTCCATAATGTCCATTTTCCCCCCCTCTCCTCCATCCGAGTCCTGGCACAAATGTCAGTTAGTTTAGAGGTTGAATTCATTGAGGAGAAACAAAAACAAGACAGCACAACATGGCTGATACAAAAGTACATGGATTTAATGAAATACGGGGAGTTCTGGCCCCTGAAAGTTACACTACATCCCAGTCCGCGATACACGAGAATAACAACGACCTAGTTACAATATGAAACCTTAATCCAACTTCGAGTATAAAGTACTATATCAATATTCTTGAAAAAACTGCTCCAACTTGTAGTGACGCAACTTGTTCAAAAGCCTGTTTCAGACAACTAAATCAGTCTAAACTGCACTGATATCTTTAGAAGCATACAGTTTGCAGGTAATAGCTCTAGCCCTTTGAACAAGTCTGGTGAGAGTTTGCACTCCTAACCTATCTCAGTGAAGGGTTTCACGGGTCAACATCAATCCCACTGCCCCTTCTTCCTCCATAAATTTCAATTTCCTTGGAGCTGTGCTTGCCCTTTGATCTCTTGCAATTTTTCCTTTGCAATTTCCTTTTGCTTTCTATTGTGTGCTTGAGCCTCTGCTGCTTTCACTTTAACTGCAATTCGATCCCTTTCACTATTGAACTCAATACTGACGCTTCTTCCCTCACATGATTCTCTAAATGAACCACTGTTCATCTAATGCTTTGTTTACTCAGGTAAACCACATCATACTATTCAAGTATAGTTTATCGTGTTCTATCTTGGACATGATCACCATAACTATTTAATGTTTAATTCCTCAGTTTTTTGTTTGCATAACCTCAAGTCATTCGTAATTGGATTGATGCAAGTTTTATCACCACACTTTCACTGTCTATCAAAGCTGCCAAACTTTTCAAATGGGTGGTTATTTTTTTTTAATCATAAACCTCTTATTTTTCAATGTCAACTGCTTAGAATTCACTGTTTGACTCACCTCTATCGACTGCACATTTTTCACATTCTCCATGCTTTGTGATTTGTGATGGTTGATCCTTGTGATTGCCCAATTTGATCAAGAAAACTGCTCTGTATCAATGCCTGCCTGGCCTAACATGGTTTTGATCCAGCGCCCAATAGTGGACGAGGTTACTGACCTATATGGTTTGATGTTTGACACAAGCAATGTAGTTGAATTTCTCAAATTCTCAGTCATCATTGGCATCCTCGTCTCGGAGAAGCGATGGTCAGCGCATCAGTGTCGACAGGCTCTTGAGTGACTCAAAAGCCCGATTCTTGAGTGGCAGTCTTTGTTGCAGCTGGTACAGATGTAGTTGGTGGCCTCTCGAACTGATACTTGTCGTTCCTTTCTTGCCGCCCGCTTGATTGTCGCCTCGGCCCTGGCCTTTGTCTCGGCCCTGAGTGCCCCCTCCTTCACACCGTGACGCCAGGCGTCTCGGTCTTGCGCGAGGACCTCCCAGGTATTTGGATTGAGATCAGCGAGACGCAGGTCATGCTTGCAAACATCCTTAAAGCGAAGGAGTGCTCGGCCCATCGTCGGGCGCCCTCCCACAGTTCCCCGTAGAGGACTTGTCTTGGCAAGCGATCGGGTTCTATACGGTGAACATGACCAAGCCAACGTAGGCGTCTTTGGATGAGTAGTGTAGGGATGCTCGGCATGTCGGCTCGTTGAAGAACATTGGTGTTGGGAACTCTGTCCTGCCATTTGATTCCCAAATTCTCAGTAGCTTTAAGGTAATAATCTAATGTTTCATACACACACACAGTTCCTTGACAGGATACTTGAACAGACGGATATTCCCAAAAACCTTCCCAGGTCTGTGCTGCTTAACATGATCTCTTAAGGCAAAATTAAAGCATTCTCCATTCCTCTGCATGTAATTCTCTCACATGTCCAAAAATGTCAAAGTCTGACACCTTTGACCTGTAGTCAATGCAATTAACATGACGAATTTCAAGGTGAGTTCCTTCGAAGTAATCTTAATCAAAGGCCAATATTAACTCAGGTAATCAAGAGCCAATATTAACTCAGGTAATCAAGAACAGTGTCCACAGACCAAATGTTATTTTACTTTGGGACAGGCTTGAGCTTATTAAACACCTTTTTAAAATATCTGCACAAAAGAAAATGCTTCCCTACTAGTGTGTGGTCCAGATCACCACTGCTATTCAATACAAACTGCTGAACGAGCTGTATTCAGAGCCGAATAACTTGAGCCTTTCTCGAAGAGACCATGCAGGAACAATAACATGGGCCTCACAGCAGGACGCAAGGGATCATGTGATCTTTCACTACAAAATTGTAACCACTTGTTGATATACACGTTGTATTGTTTGTGAGTGCTATCTCCAGGGAAGCATGATGATCTCGACAGTCTGGCAAAAACTCTGATTTTTGCAAGGACTGCCTGATAATTTGCATACCAGTAACTCCAGTCGGTGATGTAGTGGACGGGGGACCGGCCAGAGTTGGATGAACCAGATTCTGAGCAGAATCCCTCAGAACGTTTGGTGTGTCTATCAGAAGGCCCAGCACAACTGTAAAGTATGGCTGAGTTGTCCACTTCAGGATTATCATAATTCCTGTTGCCCGGTCTTAAATTATTTTTTGCACACACCTGGAAATAAGACAAAAAGGGGGGAAATGCGTAAAAGAAAAACTATGACCAGTCAACAGTGAAAGCATCCACAAACTTTGCCATTGGATGCGATTTCCACAAGACATAGGTCTCCACTTGTGCATTAAGCCTACTAACAAAAAGATCTATGTCTGGTTGCCCAAACAGAGCAAGGCATCCATTCAAGGTGGACGTATACAAAACATGGACCCGGGTCCATGGACCACCCCCGTGGACCCGGTCCATGGACCACCTTGTGGACCTGGTCCATGGACCACCCCTGTGGACCACCCCCAATTTTCGAAAGAAAATCAAAGTGTAGAATGGAGACAGGGGTGTTTACCATTTACAAGAAATTTCGGAAAATTTCCGTTGGGAATTTCCGTTGGGAAGAGTGCGTTCCATTTAGACGGGTCTCATTCGTCCACAGGCTCCTCTCTGTTCGGTTTCTGTTGCTCGCTTCGGGATCGTCCGCGAAAGATGTTTATACTCAAGTGATGATGCATGAAATCATAAAGTTCGTAGTTACGAGGAAAGTCTGATAAATTCAAAAGATGATGGGGGAAATTAGTATCCTTGCAGCGGCTACAACTTTCATGAGACGCTACCTGTGCCACAATAGTAACGCTTTGTCAGCATATTCGATCGATGAATTTAATATACTTGCTCTGCCCAAAGAAAGCTTGACTTAGGCACAAATTTCACCTACCATTTATCGTGATGCAGTATATTTTGTAGATCTGATGCAAATACTTGAGTAGAGCACTCGATTAAACCCTGAAAACGCACCTATGAAGAACTTACATAAGACTGACCCGCCATTTTAGTTGAGGAAACGTGAGACCCGGCTGTGAAAAAGGCTTGGGACTAGTGAGAAAGACGAGAAATCTGTAAATGGAACATGAATTTCCATTGGGAAGTTTCCACCGGGAAAACGGGACTACCTTTTCAGGTTGTCCGTTTATTTCGGGAATTTTCCAGTGGAACGAACCGAAAAGTCGTGTTCCATTTACATCCCACCCGGAATTTCCGGAATTTTTTTGTAAATGGTAAACACCCAGGGTATGAATTGAAGGCAGGTACTACAACACAAAACAACGAAATGAAACTACTTAAACAAAATGACCAAAACAAGCTAAACCACCAAAACGAAACTGCTGAAACAGCTGAAACGAGTGACAAAGACAACAAGACAAAATCACAGAAACAAGCAAAACCTTTACCAGCTAACCGTAAACAGACTATTAACCGGAGTCCTAGTTAGGCTAACCGTAGTGCTATTCAGGCTATAAACCGGAGAGCACCTTCCATGCCTTCCACTCCGATTGGCCACTCCAGTTAGCCTAGCTTAGCCCAGTGCTCGAAATTAGCGGTTGTCCGGTCGTCCGATACGACTAAAAGTTCGTTCGGGCAAAAAGTTTTTAAGAAATCTTAAGGCCTAGTTGCCCGAGAAAAAACCGCCGGACAACCAAAGAACTTACATTTCCGTGATCACCCAACAGAATATCAATAAACCAAAGAAAATGTAAGTTTAAACATGAAAATAGCTCTCTTCTAATCGATGGAATCCATCATAATTCTTAGGAAAAGGAAAGCAAAGGTTGAAACAGTTAATTGGACGTTTGTCGAGTGCAATAAGCCGAGATAAGCTTGCCGTGTTGTCTTTAATAAACACGTACAAACCTTGTTGAAATATTTTGACGCGTGTTGAAAGTGACTAGTTACGCATGCAGATTTGCATGACTTCAAAATTCAAAATATCTTGGCGCTTTGGAATGCATTTCTTGCCTTTATCTTAAGTGAAATTTAATTCTGAGCAAAGTTTAATTCAAGTTTCTTTCATATATCAAACTAAAGTTCAGAATTTTTGGCTTTTTTAAGCGAACAGATTTGTGACCCACGTGTAATTGAGACGCATCTTGTCTGGCTGTTGTCTGGGAATAATTTATATTTTAGCTGTTTTGAGTTTGGTGTGTTTTTGCGTGTGAAGGGATTTGTAAAATGACTATATCGCTTCTGAAAGTTCAAATAAGTATTTTCATTTTGATTTTCTTTCGAAAATTAGGGGTGGTCCACAGGGGTGGTCCATGGACCGGGTCCACAAGGTGGTCCATGGACCGGGTCCACAGGGGTGGTCCATGGACCCGGGTCCATGTTTTGTATACGTCCATTCAAGGTCTAATTTTAAATCTTGAGAGAGTTGATCAGCATCAACATTGCTAGATCCTGGAATATGGGCTGCTGATAACCAAATGTTTATAACAATGTTCCAATTCCAAATCTTCTGAGTAAGGGAGTTGCATTGTACAGTGGAACCCCGATATAACGATCTTCGATATAACGATATTCCCCATATAACAATGAATATGTTATGTCCCGGCAAAAGTAAAATGTATGGGATGGAACCCCGATATAACGATTCCTCAATATAACAATATAATTTTACTGCCCCCTTGGCATATCGTTATATCGGGGTTCCACTGTAATGACTAATGACCCCCCTCCCATGGCATTGATATAAGAAACAGAAGTAGTATTATTATCAGACATGACTCTAATATGAATGTCACTTCTGTTGCAAGCATATTATTATTGCAAGCATATTATTATAAACTGGCACGTCGATTCAATCTAAATCGTGAATTGTTTTATTAACTATAGAGATTTTGCTGTTTTTAACGTCTTCGTAAACTTGTAGAAGTGGAAGTTTAAACCTGGTGAAATCATGCTAGCTATGTCGAAGCTTTGTCGGCCCGTGAAACAAACAAAACCTTTCAAGCCGTTATGAGCGGTTCGTTGTATTCTTTCGCCGTCATAACCAACGTGGGAATGCCGTTTCCTCATTCTTCCAAACTTGTATCAGTCAACTTTTTTCGAAACTAGAAAGCTTCAGCTCTATTCAGACTTATATATCGCTTCTGAGCAATCGAGTCAGTTTCGAGTCGGCTTCGAAATCCGGTTTTCATGAATACTACGCCAGTCGTTACGCTCATAAATATGCACATAAATATGTAATGAATTACACACTTTGTCCGTCCCGAAGCTGTCATGATTGCCGCATCAATGCCATCATTGTTGACCCCATTTTCGTTATCCTCATTATCTGAGAAGAAAGCACCGGCCTCCGCCATCATAAATCAACAAACACAGATTTTGAATAAATGTAGTAGAAGACAGTTGTGGTTACACATACTAAGATAAATGGCATTCCCGAGGTGAACAAGACCATGAAAAATCATCAAGGAGTTTGTATTACCGAGGTCTTTCTGGCCACACATAAAATAATTTACCGAGGTCAATCTTTTTCTCGTGACTAATTTGGCACATAATTCAATGATATATCGATATGAATAATTCAAGAGAGGTAGCCAGTGATGTGTCCCTGCTCCTTATCCTCTACCAACAATCCTCTGCTGCTGTACTAATTCAGCGTTTCGTACAGCAAAGGATTAGAAGGTGAAGACTGTGCTTGTGCTTTCTTAACACAATTCATTGCTTTCACTACCTGGTAGCCTGCATATAGCCAATCTTTAAAAGAAAACTTATTTACTAAGCGTTTACGAGATAAAATATCCAATACTAAGCAAAAGTGTTCCAGTTTAATAAATCTTATTTAATTAAATATTCACAAGACATGTCTGATAAAAAAAATGCTAACGGACAAAAATGTCATTGATGTGGAAAAAGGACAGAAACTCAGTAGACCTATCAGTTTTGTTTTGCAGTGTATCACATGTTTAACAGTATATAGCTATATTAGAAAGTAAAATTTGTGTGCAAAAGAACTGTTACGAAACTGGCAATAAACGGCTGCCAGCGAGCAATACTTTTGTCACTGTGTCAATTTCCTTTTATGTCTAACAACAATAACAGTTTTCATCCCCAACTATAGCGTTGTTGAATATATCCAACTCATTTTTTAGAAGTTAAAATAACTCCAATCTTCCCGAGAACCGAAACAAGGAGTTGCTTGTGCCGTTCCTCTGACTCCGCTTGGAATTTGAACATGGCTTCCATTACCCTCTCTTCTTTTCCTCCGCTCTAGTTATGGCGTCTTGTTGACCTTTAAGTAATTTTATGAGCTCACTTTCACCCTCTGCAGTACCTCTCTTCCTTTTCCTTTTCTTTGTTCCGTCGTCTTCCTTTCTTACTTGCTGCTGGCATAACTGTTGTTGCTCCTTGTTGATCCACGTTTTCCAAGTCTGGGTTTGCATTCGTCTCAAATATAGTTGCAGGGCTGGAGCAATGGTCATCTGCATTGCCAGTGTTTGTTTCCCTCACATATTTGGGTCTAACTTTATCAAAACATCCCATGAATTTGTCAATAATTTCATAGAACTCAAAATGTTTCTCGTCCCCGTCAAGTTTTGGAGTTGTTGTCACAGATGGCTTTATATTTCTCAAAGAGTACGTGCCATTTCTCCTTTGCTTGAACGAGAGATTTCTCTGATTGAATGCTGGCTTCTTCGCAAGCTTGTGTGGGGCAAGGACTTTGGCTGGAATGAGAACTCTCAGAACTCGGAGAAGGGGATTGATGGTCAAATGCTGATGTACTTGGACCGTACAATGTACCTAATTCCGGGTTTATAAAACCATTAGTGCTTGGCCTTGAATATGAAAAAGGCAAATTGTTTTTAGCACGCTGCTGGAACTGGCGAGTAAATGAGGAGTATATGTCGTCTCATGTGTACCACTTTCGCTGCACACACCGGGCACTTCCTCACTCGGTAGTGCACTCGTTTTGGTTGTTTGGCTTGCTTCTTCCTTGCATTCGAGCTGTCACTTTTCTTCAGCTTTTTGATGATGTTCAACGTTGCAGGCTCATTGCCGTCGGAGTCTTCCGGCGAGCTATCATGCGATTGTTTTTTCTTCCCCTTTGAGTTGCCATGTGCTGGTGTGTCATCAGCTGTAATCTGGATGGTGTTTGACGTCGAAGCGTCATTGGAATGCGCTACTTCTGCAGATCTGTCGTCTGCTACCTATGTACCTTCAATTACGTTAGTACTGTCAGTGTTACTATCTTGTAGAACTATGGGAGGAATCGGATCTCCCTTTGGGACATCGTTTGCTTTGGTGCCTTCGTCTGAAAAAGCCCCTGCCAATGGGATAACATTAATCTGAATCTCCTCTACCATGTTGTGCACTGTATCGGTGCAATCCTGAGGTTTGTTACAGAACCTTTGGCACAATACGTTGAGAACATCGATGTACGACTGGTATAACTGCTTGACTGTGGGCAAGCCTAGGATCTCTGCTGTTGTTTTGATCACACAGGCCTGGTAGTGATCCGCCCGTAGGCTAGCCAAGGATAGCATCAGTGTGGCTGGCTGACCAATTAATACTTTTACAATTAATACTTAAACAAAGGTTACTGATAGGTTTTCTTCATTTTACTTGGAAGCCGAAAAACAAGGCCGACTACAAAGCAAGGACGCGCAAGAGCTGTCAGATTTGATTGTTGTAAAGCATCAGTAGTTTGAGTGGTGGATACCAGTTGTCAGACAAAAAGTTGTCACAACAAAATTTGTCCAATAGTTTTGTCACAGACAATTCTGATTTTGTCTGCTACTGCGGATAGGCCCTAAGATTGCTTTTGCCTAGTGTTTTAAGGGTGCCAAATAGCAAAAATAACGGAGCAAAAAAAGCATGTACTCACATTATGAAGGCTTGAAGAAAAGAGCACTTCATGATTTGTTCACTGAAATATATCCCAGAAAGGGTAATTGCGTAAAAAATCGTAAAAAATTCCATAAAGGTGGTTTTGGACGCGGTTATCAGCAAAGGCGAGGCAAAAAATTCTACTTTGCCAATATTTTATAGATAAAAAGTGGTAAAAAACTACATTTCCCTTAGACCGCAATGTAATACCCTTAACACACTTTTCAGGAAAAAAATCCTTAAATAATTTTCTTTTCATCTAATTCTTCTGAGCGTACTATTTCAGGCTGCTTTAGGCTCCAGGTATCCAAATGTTGCTTAATGGCCCCTCCCAACAAGACTGCGAGGGACCCAAACCAAACAGTGCCCTTGTCAAGCAGAGTTTCTCAACTTCCTTAGTTTCCATGTTCTTCAACCAGTGGAACCTGAGAGCATCTCTTTTCCCCAGTCGGATTTTGATATTACCAGCGATGGCAACTGGATTGAAATCCCTTGAATCAACACACTGCATAATTGGTTTTGTAGTGGTGGAATGTTGAGACATTTGTTAAGAGATGGTGTGCCATCCCAGGCCCTTGCTTTCAGCAGTTTCATGGACCTCTTCCTCGTGTGGGATATAGAATTCCCCTCCTTCGGCAGAGTTCAGGGCGTGCTCAACTATTCCCTCGGCATTATAATTATAGTTGGACCAATATTGTAACGCCATAAATTCTCCGATAAACTCAGCGTTATAACTTTGTTTAATCACAACAACTCGAATCTACAACTGAGCACATGGTATTGCACCATCAACGAGTCACGTGACTAAATAGTTCTCTAGGGGGGTACCCTAAGGCGCTAGCCTAACATTACACCACTCCCCCCTTTATGAGCACTGTCGCAGTGCGTGTCCACTATGAAAGTCACTTCCGAGTGTTCTGAAGCAATTTGAATGTAACACAACAAACTAGAAGTCTCTAACGACTGTTCATGAACATGACAAATGTCCACAGTTCTCAGGCAAACATTAAAACACCTGAACTTGTCAATTTGCTTTATCTGTTCCATAAAGTCTATCAGTTCTTAGTCATCACTGGAAAAATCAGTTAACCAGCCACCCAAGTCCCGTACCAATTTGGTGGCTTCCGCTGTCTTGAGGGTCTTCCACGAGCACTAGAATCTGCCTCAGGTACAACTTGTCCAGTTGGCTCCACGGTTTGACAAATGAAACTCTCTGGATAACTGTTATCTGCACTAGCCATTGGCAATTCCACTTGAGGTTCAGGTTCCCTCACATCATCAGGCTGGTCACGGTTATCACCCCCATTGCAATCACTCTGAAGTCTCGGGGTAGCATCATCATTCTCAGGTCTCAGAGTAGCACCAGTTTCCTCTCCTCCCAACGTCGACTCCGTTTCAACAAGCTCAACTCCCTCTCCATTACTAACTGGAGCTGACTGTCTATCTTCGACAAAAACCGGAGAATCAACATCCGATGCCTCTTTACTCTCCTCTCGCTGATTCGATAACTCTGTCTGCCTTTCTGTAATCCATCCCTCCAGTGGAGGCCCAAGGTAAGGCTTTAATCGGTCTGAGTGAACAACCTTTGGCTTTGCCTTCTTACTCTTCTGGATTCGGTAAACAACATCTGATAGCACTGATATCACCAGGTAAGGTCCCTCCCAAGGACAGTCAAGTTTAGGGTTTCTCCCTCTCTTTCTCTTCACATTGTGCAGCCAAACAGAATCACCAGTACTGAATGGTCTTCCAGCAAGTCGTTTGTCATAGTTCCTCTTCTAGCGCATGGCTGCCTTGTTCAAATGTCGCCTAGCCAAATCATGTGCACTGGCCAACCTCTTTTGAACAGCCTGGGCATAGTCCATCTTGAGCGGCGAGGCATCAGGAGGTGCCTCTGTTATGGCATCCAAGGGAACTTCCAGTTCCCGACCCAGCATTAACAGATTAGGCGAAACCCCTGTCGACTCGTGTACAGCACCTCGATATGCCATCATGCAAGCTGGAAGCTGAAGATCCCAGTCCTTTTGGTCCTCGTTAATCTTTCCACGCAGCATTTCAACAAGAGTCCGGTTAAAACGTTCCACCTGCCCATCAGATTGGGGATGCAGTGGAGTGGTGCGAGTCTTCTCAATGTCTAACAGCTTGCAAATTTCAGCAAACACCTTCGATTCAAAGTTAGTCCCTTGGTCGCTATGAAGTTGACGGGGTACACCGAAGCGACAAATGAACTCGTCCACTAACTTCTCAGCAACAGTAGTGGCCTCCTGGTTTGGTATTGGGTAGCTTTCAGTCCATTTAGTGAAATAATCACTAACCACCAGTATGAACTTGTTCTTCCGTGGAGTTTCTGGCAGTGGGCCAAGAATGTCAATCGCAATTCGTTCCATGGGAGCTCCCACCACGTACTGTTTCAACGGAGCACGACGTTTCTTTCCCCATGTTTTCTTTGAAGCACAGACATGGCACCTGGTAACCAGTGAGTGAACTGCTGATGTAAGTCCTGGCCAATAATAACGAGACTGAAGAGCACCTATGGTCTTCCGCACACCGTGATGGCTAGCTGTCGTGTGACTATGATGAGCTTCGAAAGCAGTCTGTCGGAGACTCTCCGGAAGAACAACCTGGTCAGTCGTCTGATCTCCTGCGTCACTTTCCCATTTTCGACAAAGTACGCCATTTCTGAAGAGCAGCCTGTCCCATTGTGCCCACAAGGCCTTTACCGCACGACTCTGAGGTGACACATCCTCCCACAATGGTTTCCTTTCACTGGCTTTCTTCCATCCAATAATGACCTTGAGATCAGAATCTGCTTCCTGCTGCTCCCTCAAAAAGGTGGAAGTCCACGTTGGTTCTAACTTTACAGTCCCACAACGATCACCAACAGGACCTTCACAGTTTGCAGGTTGTTCATTGTCCTGGTTTGGGGCATGCACCTCAGTCTGGACACCCACATGAACAAAAGTCACTTGCTTCTGTGACTTCCATCCTACACACCACTTACAACGGTCATCACAAGGTCGACGGGAGAGCGCATCAGCATTCTGGTGTTGCTGTCCTGATCGATATTGGATCTCAAAGTCAAAAGTACCTAAGAATTCAATCCAACGTGCCAGTTGTCCTTCAGGGTCTTTTGCCCTAATGACGGAACGCAAAGGGGCATGGTCAGTTCTTACGCAGAATCTTGCACCCTGTAAGTAATGCCGATGTTGCTTTACAAACTCAACAATTGCCAATAGCTCACGACGAGTCACACAATAGTTCCTTTCAGACTTAGACAATGTCCGGCTCGCAAACGCAATAGGTTTCTCCACCCCGTCCTGAAGCTGTGATAACACTGCACCAATTCCATGGTCCGATGCGTCGGTGTCTAACACAAACTTCCCCTCTCTGGTCGGATAGGCCAGGACTCTACAGGACGTAAGTAAACCTTTTAGGCTGTCGAAGGCCAGCTGACATTGCCCTGTCCAAACAAACTCTGTCTTAGCTTCTGTTAGCTTATGCAGTGGATGAGCTACGGCTGCGAAATTAGGGATGAACCGGCGGTAATACGAGGCGAGTCCAAGGAAACTTTTGACCTCTGTGCTGTTCTCTGGAATGGGCCATGTACGAACTTGTTCCACCTTTCCAGGGTCTGCAGTAATGCCTTCTTCTGTGACCACATGTCCAAGGTATGATACCCGTTTCTGAAAGAGGAAACACTTCTTCGGCTTAAGCTTAAGTCCTGCACACGCTAGTCGCTCAAACACCTGTTTCAACCGCTCTAACTCTTCTTTAAACGTGCGTCCCATAACAATCACATAATCAAGGTAAATCAAGCAGATCTTCCAGTGAAGGCCCTTCAACACAAGTTCCATCAATCTGGCAAATGTACTTGGTGCATTGCACAGTCCAAATGGCATGACATTCCACTCATACAACCCGCTTGGAATAACAAATGCTGCCTTTTCCTGTGTGTTCGCATCCATGGCCACTTGCCAGTAGCCAGAAGCAAGATCTAGTGTGGAGAACCATCTTGAGCCGCTTAAAGCAGCGAGTGAATCGTCAACTCGTGGCAAAGGAAAGGCATCCTTTACAGTTGCTGCATTTAATTGGCGGTAGTCGACGCACAGCCTTTGGCTACCATCCTTTTTACTGACCAGCACAACCGGAGAGGACCAAGGACTTGACAATTCTTTCACCTTCCCTTTCTGCAGAAGGTCAGCAACTTGTCGTTCGATTTCATCATGTTTCCGAAGAGAGGTGCGTCGAGGCTGTTGTCGGATTGGGGGCACATTGCCTGTTTCAATTCTGTGCCGTGCCAGATGTGTGGTGCCCAAATCCCCATCTGAGAGAGAGAACACATGTTGGTAATTGTACAACAACTCCTGTAGTCTCTCAGTTTCACTGTTAGTCAAGTTCTCAGTACTCCTTTCAAGAAGTTCCTGTAAGGCCTCTGGTAAAGTCCTTTCAAATGTTTCCTGTGGTTCATGCTTGTTGACTACTCTAGCTTGGCTCACAACAGTCTCACGATTCTCTTCAGTAAGCTCCAGTAGGGTGACATCCATAACCGGCATAGTTAGGGCTACCACAGTCTCAGCAGCCAAGTTGTAAACTTCATCAGAAACATTGAACACACGCAAAGGGACCACTCTGTCCTCTTTCACATCCACCAGAGTCCTTGCAACATAAAGGCCCTTTTGTTGCAAGTGTGAGCTGAGGCAAGGCTCTAACAATCACATGCCTACTTGAGACGCCTTTGGATTTAAGGTCGCAGAGCGCTTGTGAACGGTGACTGGGACAACCACTTCAGTGTGAGGTTCAATAATTGTTGACCTTCGCACCATACATCTGGAACTGAGAGGTTGGTTCTTGAAATCAGAACAGTCAAACACTTCTCCATTAATTGAAACCTGGTTTTTAACAATGTCAATCTGTGAATCAACTTGCGACAGGAAGTCCATTCCCAGAATACCCTCATCCTCAATGTCAGCCACAATCACACACATTTGAAACTCTTTAGTACCCAGATGCACTACAACATGTCCCACACCATGTGTTTTGGCTTGCTGACCATCAGCTAGGGTAATAGCAGAATGAACTGAACTCAAACTGAACTTGACACTGTCAGGTAAGGAATCAAAAATCTTGAATGACAAAATGGAACAAACAGCACCAGTGTCTATCAACCACATCACACGAGTTCCTCCAATGAAGCCTGGCAGATAAAGACCTCGCAATTTATTATTAACTTGTGACCTTTTCATGGGAACAGCATTGTTCGTATCATGTCCAAGTGTAGGGCCAACATCATTCCTATTCAGGCATCCCCCGGGCCCTTGGGTGACACCCTGCTCGCGTTTCCCGAGTCTGCACTGACTCTATCATGTGACTTGCTTTTTGGGCAGTTACGACGGTAATGGCCAAATTCTTTGCAATACCAGCATTGACCATTTCGATTAGGATAACGTGGAGCATTTGGGCTTCCAGAGGTGTTCAGGGTCATAGTCTGGGAAAGTTGCTGAATCTGCTGGACTAATTCTTGGAGAGCAACTTGCTGTGTTTCCTGACGCTGTTGTTGCATTTGAATGTCAGATCGTAACATGTCCAACTGGGCTCTCAACAAATCAGGCTCCTTTCCAACTTCATCCACTGAGCGATCCTTTGAAGAGCTTCCTCGCCAATCACCATCCAAAAGACGAAATGCTTCCAGTTCACAGGCCAGTGTCAGGGCTTCGTCCATAGTTTTTGGTTTATCCCTCCGTAGTCTAAGCCTGTCATCTTGATCTTTGATAGCGTCAATAAAATGCTGAACGGCAAATCGCTCTTGGGTATCAGGAGACAAATCCTGGTAAGCTAGACTGGACATACTCCGAATATCTGCAGCAAGAGCTTGAACACTTTCGTTTTCCTGCTGGCGACGGTTGTGCAGACGTGCCTGGTGCAACTCGCGTTGTTTTTCAACACCGAACCGAAGTTCCAGCTTGTCAACAATCTTCGCGTAATTTCTACAATCGCTATCAGACATGCCATTGAGCACCTTTTGAGCTTCGCCGCGAAGACTTGCGGCCAGGAATACAGCAGCTTCATCTTCGTTCCAACCATTAACAACAGAACAACGCTCAAAGTGCTTTAAATAATCTCGTAGCGACTGAGTACCATCATAATCTGCGGGATTCTTTACAGGTTTGCTAAACTTTCGGCGATTTGTAAACAAATCAGCTGAGTTATTACTCGGTTCGCTCTCTGACGACGCGAACGGATTTGAAGAGTAAGTACCTGAATTATTCAACTGGTTCTCTGATGCGAACGGGTTTGCAGAGTGGACTCGGCGACTTGAGCTTTCTAAATTTACTGATCGATCCAAAGATAAATCGGACGTAGGTGTAAACGGGTTTCCAGATTTAAAAGGGTTAACTGGCGTTGAACAACTCATACCTTTGACTCCTGAATCCACAATTGAGTTTTCCGCCATTGCAAATGGACGAAACCACACAAGTAAACACACCAGCAAAATCTCGAGGCAGAACCTCACAAATCGACAAAATTCGGTCGCACAAACCATCCAAATAGTTCCATCGACTACAGGTTACCGTAATGTTCGGGTTTTCTTCACCGCTGCCACCAATGTAACGCCATAAATTCTCCGATAAACTCAGCGTTATAACTTTGTTTAATCACAACAACTCGAATCTACAACTGAGCACATGGTATTGCACCATCAACGAGTCACGTGACTAAATAGTTCTCTAGGGGGGTACCCTAAGGCGCTAGCCTAACATTACAATATTCTGGAGTTTTAATATTAGGCCAGGAAGTCTGCGTAGGCTTCCTTCCTTGTTGTTTGGCAATGGGGGATGATTTCCCTTCCACGGGAGACCGGTTTCATACCATCCTTCATCGGTCCTCCACAGCTGTTCTTTGAGCTCATCGTACTGATCCCTGAAGGCGAGTCTGCCAACCCAAGTACATCAAGATTTACAAAGTTCTTCATAGTCAACCCTCAACGTTTGTGTGAAGAGCATACTGGTGGTGTCAATTTCTTTACCAGCAAAGTGATGGTCCAGCCCAACTTTGTGTAACTTGCTACAAGATCCCATTCTCTTCCCACACGCTGAGGCTCAGTGGTGCTGATCCTGGGGCATTCACTGTTTCTTTGAATGATGTGCACAAGTAGACGAGCTCTCTTGTCTTATCATCCATGGTCACACCCTTTAGATGAGGGTATTTCTCTACGAGCTTCTTGTAGCGTGGGTTGTCTATCATCATAAGGTGCTGTTTTCTACTTTAGTGACTTCTGCTTCCATCTCAAAGTTTCTCTTCACTGCGTTACGGTAAGTTTGATTCGATAAACTTCCAACACCGATTGCTCGGTTCGAACATCATCTCTCATCTTGCGCAATTCAGAATGGTGAGGATTTGCGCCAATTCTCTTGAGCAGTGCGGCAGAAGCATAGGAACTTTCTTCCCGGGAATCTAAAAGGACACGACATTTGATTTCTGCAACTTCAATGACAACCACAGGACCATCGCCAATTTGCATAGCTGCCATCGAGGTGCCCGTGTTTTGTTTGTCACAGATGGAGGTGTGGTGCTTTCTTTTGCAAAACAAAGACGTTTTTGAAGAAAATCTTCCGTCTCTCACCTGCAATGGGCGCCAAAAGTCCTTGAGACAGTTGGTGGAAATTAATATCAATTTAACATTCCCATTTTTTCACCTTAAATCTGCTGCAGCTTTTGAACCACACCCGTTCCCTTTTCAATGTTGTACGCAAACGAGGCAAGTCTTGCAGATTGCAAATCCAAGTTTGTTTCGGGGGGAAGGGGGTAATATCGAAGGGGTGAGGGGTAAAATTTGTCGAAGCTACTCAAAAAGTGCCGAGTGTCTCAACACTTTTGGCGCCCATTTTGGCTTGGATCGCGCCGCGTTTTTGGCCGCCGCGATTCTCACTTCGCGGCGCAATGGGCCAGGAATTGTGCCGCGATCGCACCTAAATCTTTAAATTTAAAAACAATTATCTTGGCATTTTGCACACCGACAAAACAAACACACTGGCTCTGTATCAAAACAACATCATTTATTTACAGAAGCTTACAGAAAAAGACAGCCAGTTTTGCTGTCAAGCACATATATTTCGCAATGATCACAAGCCGGAGTTCGTAAGCCTTTAGTTTCCAACAAATAAGTGAACTAGAATGTCACGTAGGGAACAACACATACATAACGGCAACTAACCTTTTCCTTGTGCTCAAGCGAAGGAAGATGCAATTATGTGATCTACCAAACGAGCGAACTATCTCTTGGTCATGCATCTGCGAAGAAGCCGAACCGTCGAAGATGCGCTTTTCCCCGAAGCTTTTTTTAAATAATACAACATTTAAGTCCCAAACATCAACAGGTACAACTTCACATTGAATGGTCCTTACCGTCAAAATTTTTATCTCTTTCCACTGTTCGAGTTTTACAGTTTTTTAAAAATCACATTTCAGCTGTAGTTTAGTCATCAAAGTCTGTGACGAATCCCACAAGATAGCGCTGTCGAAATGAACAAGCTGTCGCTCGAATTAACAAACAAATTCTAGCAGTTTTCACAGAGACGCTGTTTCCTAAAGTTAAGTCGCTTCTAAGCTCATGTTACTATCAGAAGCAGCCAGAAAAGAACACATTTTTCCAGTCCTGATTGTGAAGAGAAAGCATTCCAACTATAAACTCAAAATAAAATTTATTTTCTGCTCTGGATAGCATGTACTTTGTACCACGTAACCTAACTCAGCCAATCGTAACGCTCAGTTCACGACACCTTGCGGGGAAAGGCGGGAATAATCTCAGGAAATCGCCGATGTTTAGCCACCATTAAGTAAACACTGCCAAAATTTGGGTTAACAAAACTTTATTTCATATGTTTTCGCTGTTGTTGTTTGTCTATAATAAGCAAAGCAAATAAGCATGTTGATTATTAGCGAAGTTGAAAGTAGCCTGGAGTTTAAAAGTTTACCTTGGACTTTATAGATTAAACAACTGCTGCAAATTGAAAGCAAAAGGCTTATATGTACATCATAACTTCAATATGGTACTATATACCATTTTCATTGCATTGTAGTAATTATGCCTTCAAACATTACAAAAACTGTTGTGTTTTTCCATTACACATTGACATATGTAACATTTGAAAGTCTGGGGTGTTGTATTACAGTGATAGGGCGTTGAAGGGATTGTTTTTTTGTCAAACTTTGTAGTCATGTGATATATTGTACTGATTAAAGACTACGTTTGATTTTGATAAATGAAAGTCTGTACTTTTTAGCTCATAGTGCCTAATGCATTTTCCCCACAGAGCTCAGACCAATTTTTAAATTCTTATAGCCATTCATAAATTTAAAATAGTTCACAATATCCCCAAAAAGCCATTCTACCGATTCACGCACAGTACTCATGGATGAATTAAAAGCTTGCGTAGCAGAGGGTTAGAACTGCATTCCTGAAGGGGGTTTGTAGGTGGACACGAAGAGGGTAAGCAGGGTCACCATAGAGACACATGGGTTGACCAGTGGAAGAAAATGCAAACCGTTGCAGATCATTAAGCAGTCCAGAATCTGCCAGCATTTCGGCATCATGTCTTCTTCCTTCTGAATAAAATAGGAAACCAAAATAGCGTGAGAAGCCTTGAAACAAATAATAATAATGATAATATTAATAATAATAATACTACTACTAATAATAATAATAATAATTGTAATAATAACATGATGATCTTGATTGTGGTGATGATGATAAAATAACAAAGGCAAGGTTTTGAACAAATTCAGCAAAAATTTTAGTTGTGGTTGTGTAATGAACTGTTATGAACCACAGACTTACCTACAGGTCCGTAGATATTTGCGATCATACCAGAAGGCAAGGTAAATGATTGAAGTTTGAGTGCATGAACTCGCTTGTGTCCATTGTAGACTCTCTTTGTAATTCCCCGGGACGACATATTGGTCTCACAGTTCCATCTATAAACCCTACAAAAAATTATCCAGTGCTGCACCTTTATCATAGATAGCATCAGCATGTCTCTCGAGAGTCAAAGGAACAAGAATTGTGTGGTTCCACTGGGTTATTTTCTGGCCGTGTGTGTTGTAAATGTATTCCAAAACAATGTTATAGATCATGCTCAGCTCCGGTACTAGTCGCCCGAAACAAGGGATCAAATCCAAGTAGCGACAAGGGTGAGTCAGTCGTCTCAAAAGTTCACAAAGACCTTCTATTCCAGCAGCCGTTGTGCCCTGGTGGCAAAGAAACGTTTCAGGAATATCCAATGCTTCTGCAAGTCGAAGAATTTCAGCTTTTTTAAAGCGAAATTCGGCTTTGCCTTCCGTATCATCCATCGTGTCTAAGTCGAATAGTTCGTATTCTTCGTATGGAAATTCTGGATTTTTCGAGAAGTTTTCTTCATATAACAAAAGAAATAATAACAACTTTATTAACGTGTCAAATCTGTAGTAGCTGGGGGGTCCCCTCTACTAATTGTGGACACCTAACCTGCCTAACTAACGTAATTAATATATATAAAATAGAAATATTTATTACAGCCTAAGTACAAATATATTAAAATTCATCATCATCTATCGAACCATCGTAGTAGCTTAAAAAAAAAATTTCTACCATTTTTGAAGGACGTCATTGCTGTTGTTCAACGAAAACTATTCGGTGCCGCCGTCCTGCACGAAAATGCACATTCTTAAGTTTTTTTTGTTTTTGGCGGGCACGACGGGATACTTGCCTGTACTACTCTTCCAGCCCCGTCCCCGTCCTAACTTCCCGTCCTCGTATCTTAAGGTCCCTTCCCCCCCCCCCCCCCCCCCCCCCCCCCCCCCCCCCCCCTCCCCCCCCCCCCCGCCGCTCGCGGATCGCTTTGGCCCTATTCATCTGTGGGTACATGTCAATGCAAAAACTACAGGTATGCATCAAACCTTACGTGGAGTTCCTTGATTCCTTTGGTTGAGCTTGAAGCGTTCATACGTCCTGTTGACTTCACCCATGAAGTACTCGTCACACTTGGCAATTATGGTATCAAGATTGTTGGAAACTTCATCAGTGTGGTACCAAAAGGTATTAAAGATCTCCAATGTACCTTGACCGATACTTCCAAAGAAAAGAGGCTTTTTAATATTGAGCATTTAAACTAACTCTTTGCTTGTTTTGTCCTTTGTGTCTTTTAAAGACTTGCATACACGCTTTCTAAAACTTCTGCACCAAACAAACACCACAGCCAGTTATATTATGTCTTTATAATTTATCACACCACCTTTAATGTACATTAAGCTCGAATCAAGCCAGCAGCAAAACATTAACGACCCCCTATCACACACTTTGATGAAACAAGCGAAAATGGCTCAGACTCAAACTTTATTTTTGAAAAAGTGAGGCGGTCTTATTCAATCCCACCTAGAAAGCCCAAGTTTTTCAGAAGGATCAAATAACGAAATAACTAATATAGAAACGACGATTCACGAAATTTATACTAAATGAAAGAGAGTGTTTGTTTGTTTTTGCTATTTTTCTAAGTTTAATTTTTTAATTATTTTACGTAGCTGAATGATAGTTACCTTACCTTTACCTTACCGTTCATCAATAAATTTATAGTCCTATGTCAGGCACATTCAGTTTAATAAGGATATACAATACAATGGAGCAAACTTCACTTATTTAAGCGCCTTTTAAAATTGCAAAATCTTTCTATGGTGAACCAGAACCAAAATGGTGAAAATCCTGAAGAGAATAATGTTATCATGTCCACCCTCTTCGTACGTAACGAACGCACTCTTGATATTAAATTACATGAAATTAGCACTGCAGATTGTTGTGCATGTTCTGCATGTTGAAGAGTGACCGTTGTACGAGACAACCTGTGATAATTTGTTATTAACGGACTGTGGCTGTACACGATGTACTCAATGTGATTTTTCTGTTCACTAAAAAGTGGCATGGGCAGTGAGAGTATACACTTCCCTCCAAGTGTTGTTTAATTATTTTCCACCAGCTTGCTACAGGATTGTAATCTTGCGTGACGCAGTCCTGCATTACTTAATACACTGTCATCATTATTGGGTATATGACATTTGGTAAACATGGCGTCGGTGCTTGCCACGATTTACGATTCTCTTAGCTTTGGAAATGTTCTTTTGTTGTTCCTTTTGCTGCTGATGCTGCATTACCTGATGGTGCTTTACGAGTTTAGGAACATGCCGCCGGGTCCACGCTTAACAACTCTCCCAGTTTTAGGAAATCCGTTTTCACTCGACTTAAAGGCAGAGAAACTTACCGACGCTTTCAAAAGGTCAGTGCGTAGTTTCCATACGATCTTTCTTCTGTTTTATGGTCGATCTTCGGGACAGTTTGTAAGTACTGCTTAACGGATATAAAAACTGGATTGATACCAACGTTAATAATCTTCTCGATTTAAGAGGTAAGACGAACCCACGTCTGCACTATTAGTTTCTTTTCTAATGAAACGACCATCAAAGGAACAATCCATTGAATAACAATACACTAAAGGTTTGTCTCGTTTAATTCTTCAGTGCGATGTTTCCCTTTTTAGAAATGAAGTTTGCACGCCTATTTTATTTTAGTTTTCGATTTTCTCATGCTCGCAAATTTCTAGGTCATGGCTAAGATACCACTTCATTACTATCACTATGTATTACTATTGCAGATGCAGATGTTAATATTTGTGGATTTCGCAATCGCTTTTAGCGTGTTTATTTTTTATACAATGCATCTGTGCACATAAAAATTTCACAGTCAGTTTTGCATACATCCAGCGACATCAAATTCCATTGTTCACATCTAATTTAATAAAAAGGGCAATTATATGCTACCCCCCCCCCGCTTTATATTTGGGGGGGGGGGGGCCCGCCCCCCGCCGGGGACGTTGTCGGCAAACACTACCTCAAGGCCTCTCTCCACCCATTGTATAAATGGGTACCGGCGACATAATGCTGGGGGGGGGAACCCTGCAATGGACTAGCATCCCATTCAGGGGGGAGTAGAAATATTCCTAGCCGCTTAATGCTACGGAAACCGGGATAAGCTCCGGCAGTGTGGGCCGCTTGGCTCGTGGCTTCTCCTTTTTATGTTGATTGCAAGAATTTTTTAAATTAAATATTCCGTCTATGGCATTCAAAGAAAGCAAAATTGTGATCTATTTAGAACAAAACAAAAAAACAAAGTAGTCTGTAGGTTAGGCTTTTTTATAAAAAGTGTCAAAGAGGAGTTCAAGTTTTCTCCGATTTCCAGAGAATAAATTCGTAGGTTTAATGCGTCTAACTCTGACCCAATTCATCTCATCACGCTCATTTTGACATGCTTTGTAACGCCTTCTCCTACCTTATCAGCTAATCACGGAAAGTGATGACTTCACGTCCCAATCCCTCCTGCACGCCTTTTGACGCGTTTAGCAATCAATGGGTCGCTAGGTCACCAGGTTACTAGGTTACGGAAAAGCGATGATTTAAGCCTGGTTTTCACTAGCGACCCAAGCGCAAGCACAAACGCAAACATAAGTAGTTTGTGCCAAGTAAAAACGAACGTCGACATACGCATATTAGCATTAGAATATGATGTTTACAAGTAAGCCTGGTTTTCACTTACGACGCAAGCCAAGGCAAGGATAACAGCTCTTATTTCTCCGTGAAAACGACCTCGACTCAAGCAAAAGCACAAGCGCATTGCATTTTGATGCTTGTGAATGTGCGCGGCAAGCACAAGCATAAGGATCAAAATTTGTCCTTTTTGCGTTATCGCGCTTGTGCTTGCGTCGCAAGTGAAAACCAGGCTTATTTCTTTCGCTTCTCGAGCCAACGCTTGTGTCTTTTGTGTTTTTGTCTCAACTCCTCCGAACAACTTTGGAAAATGTTTATCTAAATCAACCGCGGCCTCTGCGACTTTGTTCACATGCTGGAACGAGTGCTTTATTTGGCTAGACACGGCCAGACGTAAACAATTTTCTTGTGCTTAACCGATGTTTCGTTTTCACACGAACGCAAGCACAAGAAAAGGAAACATTTTGATCCTTGTGCTTGCGCTTGTGCTTATGCTTGCGTCGAAGCCGTTTTCACTATGAAATAAGAGCTGTTATGCTTGCGCTTGTGCCTGCGTCGCTATTGAAAACCAGGCTTTATTTCTTTCGCGAACAAACTCTTATAAGAAAACAGCCGCCAGTTTGTTTAACTGCTCGCGCTTATTAGGCGTAAAATTCTGCGCAATAAGGATGCGCAATGCAATACAGGGCAAAGACCTTAATGCGTCTATTAATTGATGAGTGTACGGCCTGTTTATATGGAGAAAGGTTGTCCCTGGTGTGAGACTGAGGGTTACCCTCCATATCGAGCCAGCCCGGGCGATAGGGTTTTTAAAACTTGTTTTTTGGTTTTGTTGCTTTTTTTATAAATTGCCAAGACATGTTGTTACGAGAAATTTCAAACTTGCCTTGCGGGGGCAGGGTGATTCTGGGTGCAGGTTCACTTGCTTTGAAGGTAGGGTAACTTGAACTTGAACTTTATTTTTTGTTTTTAATATAACGTTACAAAATTGCTTGCCCCCGCTACTAACAAAAGCGACTAATCGAGGCGGGTGCAAGGGATAAATAAAAAAGAAATACACACTTCAATACAGAAGAGTAAAGAAGGCGAGCCAAGTTTTTCCATGTAAACACTTTGACCATTTTTGACTCGCATTCCAGGGATACATTTGGACCTACGGAGCATGCTAACTGTTGACTTGGCTGGCAGGGACAGCCTTTATCATATAAAAGCTCGGTAAAAAATGGTCCGGTGAAGAAGGTAACTCCTCTACCTGGGATACTTCATTTACTCCAGCAGCGTATGGGACAGCCTCAGCCAAACTTTGAGTGATAAGTTGCAAAAAGCATAAAACCGCACTGCAATGATAATAACGAAATCTAGCTATGTTGATAGTGCGGATCCTCTCCTTGAGATGCTTGGATGGGACAGGGTCTTAGTTAGCCGGACATAACAAAAAGCACTTATCATGTTCAAAACACTTAACAAACTAACGCCCCCATGCATGCAAGATCTGTTCTCCGCTCGAAGTTTCTCTACAGTATTCGCAACTCTGAGAACATATTGCAAGTACCTAAATCAAGAATTAATTAACTTAAAGGCAGTTTTGCTTATTCCAGGGGGCTGTTCTTTGGAAAGGACTGCCATCTAAACAACGAAAGCCATTAACCCTAGCAAGCTTTAGAAAGTAAAACAATGCCTGCAATGACTTTTACGCCTCAAAGAGCACCCACACGGCAAACACGTAAAACAGAATTATAGATGTTTTTGTATCATTTTATTTTACTGATGTTTTAACCGTGGTTAAATAAAGTTGTTATTCTATTCTATTCTATTATAAATTTGCTTCATATCAACAGGCCTTTACTTTCAAACGACAAAGATTATAACAAAAAAGTGTGTGTTCCTCGAGATAGTGGTGTTGTTGAAAAAAAATGACTTAAACATAAATAACAAATTGTAACAAAATTACATGTACAAGGGCACCTTTCTGTTTCCTACACGAAATAATGTGAAAGGAAATCAAGTTTAACTCACCAAGAAATCGCCGTTTAGAACACAAAGCGAATTACTCCTGTGCAAATAGAAGGACTAATACAACGTATAAACGAACGAGACAAATTTTATTTGATGAATTCTATTAGATACAGTAAACAAAAGTTTCTACATTCTTTTAATACAAAGGGCCTGAATGAACCATTACAGGACAGACCTTGCTCGCTTGTGAGATGTATCGTATATCGGATGTCACTCTACAAAAAACACAACTCAACAACCATTCAACACCGAAGTTATCAGCTACTTTCATTTACGTTAATTTAAAACAAATTTCCTGAAAAATATAAAAGATCCCCGTGTGACACCGGTCATCATTCTGCATGCATTCCGGGCTGTTTATTTTAAAAATCTAAAGGGGCGGCCCTGACTGTATTTCCAATCTTCACAGATTTTACGAAGTTTAAATTCGCTCGAACGTTTGAAAAAGATTTTCACCGGGATTCTTGGTATTTACTAACAGGCTCTCTAATTTTTTTTCTTTTGTTACTCTTTCGTTTCCTTCTGCCAAAAAAATAATTATAACAGGAGCTCTCCACCTATTATAATTCTCTTATTTTACAGTATCAGGGAAAAATATGGTCGAGTTTTTTCTCTCAAACTTGGAAGCTACAAGTTCGTGATGGCGTCAACTCCTGAAGCCGTTAAGGAGATGCTCGTAAAGAAGTCTGCTGATTATGCCGGAAGACAGCAGACATATTCCATCAAGGCAGTAACACTAGGTTAGTGGTGCAATAACCCTGATGCGTTAAATAATTTGTAATCTAAAATGGAGACATACCGAATGATCCAGTATGGAATATACATGAATGATCATTCGTTATTCTTTTAAGTGTGGAATGGAATTGACGGTGAGTGCAAGCACTCTTTTAAATTTAGTAATGGCTTCGTTGCTCACATTGGTGGCATGCTATTTATCACTATAGGATTCCCCTTCAAGAGTGTTAAGAGAAAGGCCAATTTACAGAAAAAGATTATTAAAAAGATATCCTGAAAGCAAATGCCAATACATTACTTATATCCTGCTTCAGCTGTTTGTCGTACTTCCTTTTGTTAATTTCAGGAGGTAAAGATATCGCGTTCGGTAACTATGGCCCTGCCTGGAAGTTCCATCGCAAACTCTTCACAACGGCCTTGCGCCAATACCTCTCGGACATACCTCTCATAGAAAGCCGGGTCTCAACACAGGCACAAAAGTTGGTGCAGTTCATGGAACAACAAGGCGGCAAATCCTTTGATCCCGCAGATTGCTTGCAACGGGCAGTTGCTAATGTTATTTGTGGCGTCACGTTTGGAGAAGGTTACGACACAACCAACCCAGATTTGAACAAACTTTTGGAAATTAACGTAGACGCTATAGCAGATGCTGATAATGCTCAGTTGGTGACCATCTTGGATTTCTTTCCATTTGCAAAGTACCTACCCATTAAGGCTTATGATCGCTTTATCCAGCCTGTCTTCGAAGTTTTCGACATCATCCGCATATTCTTGCGAGAGCGAGAAAAAGGTTTCAATCCAGACAATCCCGTACAAGATTTGATCTCAGGTCTCCTTCACGCCAAACACGAAGCCCATTACGAGAGTGATGAGGTGCGAGAAGCTTTTCTCTCTGATGATTACTTGGTCAACACTATTAACGACATGTTTATTGCCGGCTACGAAACCACAAGTACGACAATGAAATGGGCAATAACCTTCTTGGTCAACTATCCAAAGTACCAAGAGGATATTCAAAGCCAGTTAGATGAAGTAGTTGGTGGGCGTAATCCACGTTTGGACGATCGACCCAATCTACCGCTCATTCACGCGACCATTATAGAAACGTTACGAGTTGGAAACGTGGTGCCCCTTGCAGTTCCTCACTTTACTCTAACAGATACGACCCTCTGCGGATACCGTGTTCCCAAAGATACCATTGTGTTTGCCGATACGGAATCTGTTCACCTGGATCTAAAGTGCTGGGAAAACCCCACCGTGTTTAACCCGTACCGCCATATTGACGAAGATGGAAAGTTGGTCACCAACCAAGGCAACTTCTACCCTTTTGGAGCTGGACGCCGGGTATGCGCTGGTGAACCTTTGGCTAAAGTTGAGCTTTTCTTGTTTCTTTCGTGGATGCTCCAGAAATTCACTTTCCTCGCGGAAGAAGATGGTCGTCCACCAAGCATGAAGGGACTGTTTAGTGCTACCCAGTTTCCTGTTCCTTACAAGATACGTGCAATCAAGCGGAAGTGATTGTACATTTTTAATCGAACAGAATCTTAAAAGTGTGTTTGTTTATGAAATTAAATTTTTCAGTATCTATAGAGGAATTCTTGTGGTCAGATTGTTTGGAATTTGAAAAGGAATTTGATGATATAGCCAAGACCGTCTTTTAAATAAGAAAACCACGATAGGTTTTTGTTTGTTTGCTAGACTGGAAAAAACACTGTAACTAGAAATTCAGCAATTGCTTCTGCGATATAATGGTAACCTGGCCTCGTACAATGTTATTTAAAGTTGGTGTAAAGGAGTCTCTTTATCTACCTTTATACTTGAGTCTAAAGCTGGCGTAAAGGTCAACACCGTGATAAAAAAGTACCGGATCCTCTCACTGTAGAGGATCTAATCAGCTAAAAATAAATAACCAATGAAGAAAAATTGCAAGGCTGATTCAACGGTTTGGTACTGTATTTAAATTCCAATATTTCGGAAAGCACGGGCTTCCCTTTTCAGGGTCTTACAGAGAATGACTCTAAAGGTTGAACGTTACAGATTTAAAATGTGGGAAATATGATAAAACGCGTAAATAACAATGGTAGAAGAACAAAACCGTCTAAATTTAAAATCTAAAAGGATAAAGAAACGTTAAAAAAATAATCAAATTTCAGCGTTTCTGTTTGTCTACCATTGTCATTTACACGTTATATCGTATTTACCACATTTTAAATCTGTAACGATCAACCTTTAGAGTCATTCTCTGTAATACCCTGAAGAAGGAATTAAGCCCTGCAATTTTTCTTTATTGGTTATTTTCGGAAGGGTTTTTACCACTGAAATTTGGTGGGCTTAATTATTTATTTGTTTGTTTTGTTTGATGATTTTTTTTTTTTTTTTTTTATTTTATTTTATTATTATTATTATTATTTTTTTTTTTTTTTTTGGGGGGGGGGGGGCTTATTTTCAAAATTTTACGGTAGCCGACGTACTTTTTATAGCCTGCTTAAGGAACAGTAGCCTCTGTAGCTAATGCCAAAGTTTTGCTACAGTTAAGTAATGAATATTTCAGCCCGAAATTAAGGTCGCAATAACGCATTATCGGCATTGCTGAAGATAGATTTCAGATTAGCCTCCGTTCATTAGCCTCGTTCAGTGCCCCGTTCATTTTCAAAGTGCTTTTTATTATATTTTTTATCAGGACAATAAATTTGAGGCATTCTGGTTCGATATTCTACTCCCTGTTTACAAGCTTCCTGTGATAAATTTTTGATCCAGATGAGACAAAATATGTTAGATTCCAATTCTGGTAACATAAGCCGTTTATTATGTGATGCTCTGCGATACTGCTGTTACATCCTGTTAGAGTAATTCACTATCATAGGAGCGAGTTGACTTCACTGAGCAAGATCATTGTCTTCTTATTCAGATTTCAAAAGGTAAGGCATGGCTTTGCTGTAGTATCTTTTTCATAAAAAGACCTCATATTATCAGTGAAACTAAATATTGTTTACCGTGTTGTAGGAACAAATACTGGACACTCAAACCCTCTCTATGACCTTTTCTTCACAGGTAGCGCTTCTCTCTAAAGCTGTTACTTGTAAAGGGAATGTCAGGCAATGTTTCTTACTCCCAAATTATCTCCAAAATGGTAAATCAGCCAACCCTTACTGTTACTTAAATTACTGAGGCTATAACTTAGATAGCTAGGGGCACAGAATGTTCAATCCGAGAGTTTGCGAGACGCCGAGACCCTAGTTTCAGAATTCGAGACCGAGATTTTTTGGTTAAGCTAATTCTGTGCCCGAGATTTATACATCTTAACCACTCTTGAACAATTTTGTTATAGAACCGGCGGAATAAAAAAAACTGAGATCTACCTATAGGTTGACGCAAACGCATTAAAAACTGCGTAGTTTGGAAATAAAGCATTCGAGAAACTAAACACCAGACGGTAATGACCCCTGTGTGAGATGCTGCTGAGTAATAGCAATTCACCGTGAAAAATTCCAGTCGTTTCAGAAAGGTGGGAGCAACAAAAGCAGCGCAAACATGCATATCGGTTGGGCTGCAAAGCACGGCAAGCCTAATCTCTAGACGAACCTTTTTTGTCTTTTAAAAAATTACCAGTAGCAGGCTCAAATAGAGCTCTTCTCTTGAATTTTTAATGGATCACGGAGTTTTTCACGCAACGTGATTAGGGTATAGATGAGAGTTATTACTACACTGCTGCTTTATGCCTTTGTCCTGAGAGGGATTATGCTGCCTGTGATGTGAGGTAGGGTAAATGCAATAAGCAATGTTACCCATTAGGGAACAATGAGATACAAGAGAGGTATCATGTGTCACATAGTTTTTCAGTACTAAGTTTGATTCAGCTTTTTCAATTTGGTCTGTGACTCGTCTGCATAAATCTCAAGAGTGAAAACCAAAGTTTGAATCCAGCTCAGTTCGAATCCTGTTAGACAATTACGATTGTCACAACAGGCAGAACTAGACCACACAAAGTCCCTATGTGCCTTTATTTCCCTTTCAGGCCCCGTTGTTCAAAGGATGGATAACGCTACCCACTTCGAATCCACTAAATAAATCACTATCCAGTGGAAAGCGTCTTGTTTGATCAACATTGAACTGATGGACAGCGATTTTATCCGGTTTATCCGATTTATCCACTCTTTGAACAACTGGGTTTTGATTGATGGGTCGGTTTTTTGTATTTTCAGAAAGATGAAGGCGCTGTTAACAGCCTGTGTGTTGATGTCTTTGTTTTGTCTCTCTGTATCAAAGCCTACAGACCCCAGCAGTAAGTGATTTAAATGTATCGAATTATTTTCTTACCCATAATGACAGCCTGTCCGAAAAGCGCAAGGAAAAGTAAGGTCTTTGCTTATTTCTAGTTGTCCCTTGTGAAAGCTTTCTCGTTATTTTAGTGGGCTAGGCGTCTTCGCCAAGTTATGCACCTATCACCCTTTTTCAAGGCCGTGGAGAAGTAATGAAAGACAACAACGCCGTTTCTTACCATGTCATTTAGTTTTATTTTGTTGTTTTAGTTCTTCAGCAGTGTGAAGATCGCTTTCAGAACTGCACCTATCTGGCCCTGACTGGCGCATGCGCACAATACTCGGCATGGATGACTGTGCACTGCGGCGTGACATGTAACTCGTGTCAAGGTGAGTTTACGAACGAGATTTATATTTTGTTTTTCTTATTCTATACACTTATACCAGTTGATTAAATGTATGCGAAATACTTAAACACGTAAGTCACGACTGCTTGTTTTATTGTGCACCAATCCCCCCTACTCACCACCACCAAACACTGTCTTTTACAAGAGTGTCCAAATATATAGCCATGAAATAGACCGTTTATAGCCAGAGTAGCTTAGTAACTCTTAACTGCTAGTAAGTATCAAGTTTCTCCTTGCTACACCAGTATATTGTCAAGCAAATAGGTAACTAGAAGAAAGAGACTGATTAAATACACGATATTTGTTTGACGTACTTTCTTTAGCAACCAGTAACCAGATACTTTTGGCTTGTCACGGAGGAAAGATTACGTGACGAACAAAGACAAGATTTGTACTGGAGGTAACTTGTCAGTTGTTTTCCTCAGGAACATTCAAGCGTCCTGTCTGTGCAGACCAGCACAAGCACTGCGCGTACTGGGCCTATGCTGGACAGTGCAAGAAAAGTGCTGCCTACATGTTGGTGAACTGTAAATACAGCTGTAACTTGTGTGGAGGTGAGTGCCGGACATTCCAGTGTAGTGTAAACGGAGGCTATGCGTATGCGATTTTAAACTGAATTAAGACTGAATCTATCAGGAAATCCAGTAATATTAATTTTACTTGGACGAGAATCGCGTTTCAGAATAATTTAATTCCTATTGCGTTATTTTCTACCACTTTAAAAACCCAAAGATGTAAGTAACTATCCGTAATAACACCAACAACAATTTGTTATCATGATCAGAGCCTGAGAAAATGAATTTCAAAGATTCACAAGAACCATGTGAAATTATAGGTAAAATCACCTTTTATGCGATATTGTTCGCTGTTGTTTGAAAGGATTTCTTTTGATGACATATTAAAAACATTAACACAGAAGTTTGTAATAAAATTTAAATAATTTTGGTGCATAATTTGGTCCAATTAATACTCGAAGTCCTGCCGGATTCTGTCTTAATCTCTTCATAGCAGGACGAGAAGATGCCGAGTGTCAAGACAAAGACGAGAAATGCTCCTCCCTTGCAAGCAATGGAGACTGTTTGAAGAACGCCGAGTACATGTTGGTTAAATGCAGAAAAAGCTGCTTCATGTGTGGAGGTGGGAAAACAAGTTGAAAAGTTAAGAAGTTTATGTACCAATTCATCTAGCGGTTTTAGTATTGTCTTTGGTTATAAACATTCTTTATTTTTTTGTAGGGGTGATTTTGTTGTGGTATTTACCTTTTGGGGGGGCGCTTTATAGTCCGGCGGCTTAGCTCCTGAATTGTGCGATTTTTGATACAAGCATCAAACTTTGCGGGATTACAAGCATTCATATACATATAGTTCTTGATTAGTGCACGCCAATTTCCTATTTTCAGCTAGTAAATAGCAATGAATTCCCGGGGGCCCCCTCCCCTTCCCCACGAGTTTCTTCTTGTATTTTACCTTTTATTGTTATTTTTTTCGCTAGGATTTTGAGCCCCCTCCCCTCCGCTCGTCCGCGTCGCGGGCGGAGCGCGCGTCCTGCATTGTGTCGAAAAAAATCTTGATTCCTTCCACGGGGGGGCGCTCCTCTGGCGCTTCTCAAACGCTCAAACTTTGCGATATTTGAGGTGGTGGGTGCGTACGGTGGATGCAATGTTGTCCTTAGAAGCAATTTTCCACATTTTGTACTTGCAGTATTTTGGGCGGTTTGACGGGAAAAATCGGAATCAGGGCGGATCAGTGGCGGCTGTTGGGGTGGTGTGGTATCCCGGTACGGGACATCTTCCGTGTTGCAATGGTTCGGGGCGATAACCGTCTGTGGGAAAAGCGGCCGGTGCGGCTGCCATATCTGAATTCTGTTGGTGACTTCTGTGCCAGTATCTCTGCACATTCAACTAAAATTTCGAGTGCCGCCGGACTATTAATATTCGGCTCGTGTATGATATTAGACACTATTTAAATTATGCAGGTTGTTGTGGGGGAGGAGGGGGTGAGGTTATGAGAGTATTTTAAAAAGACATGGTATGCATAGCTTTTTGTTTATTCGTTTATTTATTTATTTAATTTTTGCTTGCGGGAGAATTTTCTCTGTTACTTTTGTCCTTCTATACAGTCAACTCTCGTTATAGCGGACACGCTCGGGGCGTCGTTAACTGTCCGTTATAGCGAAAGTCCGTAATAGCGGGAGTCATTTCCAGTCAAACCTCTTTTTCGCCAGGGATATGGATTTTGTCCGTAATAGCGAGTGTCCGCAAGGCGAGAGCTGACTGTATTTTGTTAGGTAGCCGGTTTATTTGGTTGACGTGGGAATTCTAATTGTCTTTGTGCGGTCAAAGGAAATTGATAACAAATCTCTTCTTAGACAGTAGTGTGAATTATCGCTGTATATTTTTATGAGTTGTGCTTTATTTTAACGGGCCTACACGTCCTAGTCCCCTTAACTAACGGTATAAAAACAAAATTTAAGAACTGTAACTCCGTTATTTCACGGTTTAGCTTGAATTTAAAGTTCATTTTTTTCAATCGCGTTGTAAAACCCAAATGACTAAAACCATGTACGAAAAAACAGCAAAAAAAAACATTCATGATTACTTGGCACAGGTAAAATTAATTAACCTGATTGGCTGAAAAAAACTGCCTGACTGTGTTCTGGTGTGTTTGCTTTGTTTCACAGAGAAATCTTCGGCATGTGAAGACAAGAACGACCGCTGCACATATCTGGCTTTTAACGGTGACTGTCGTTCAAAGCAAACCTACATGAAGAAATTCTGTCAAAAGAGCTGCACTAGATGTGAAGGTGAGCTGTCAATAAGTTTTAATACATTAATTTCTTATATTACCTCAATCACCACTTGCCCGTAGAGGGGGATTAAGAGGTCTCGGTCAAAACCCCAGGCGCAACATAATTTACATTTTTTTTCTGGGGCTTTATAAGTTTTCTTTGGCTCTTTAGAATATGATAGCTTAGAGTCGAAGTGGCTGTGGGAGCGATTATGGGAAAAAATAGAAATATGGAGGTCGTTTCCGCCATACTTTTTCATTGTCTCCCATCCCAAATAAACCATAAGCCCTTTCCCGGCCAATAACGCCCTAGGCTATCTCCCTTTTTTCAAAGCGAGCTATTTTTCGTGTAGTAGGTTTAGGTGGCGGGGATCTCTGCAGGTAAGGGTTACTCATTCTTCTCCCCGCAGCTTGGCTGCCGAAACTCAGAAACGAAGACAGTCCCGCAAGCTACGGAGAGAATTTTTTTAAAATCCTTTTCATCATGTTACTTGCAGCTTGCATTGACAAACACGAATTTTGCTCCTATTGGGCTGAAAACGGTGAGTGTAAAAAAAATCCGGATTACATGAAGTTTTACTGCCAAAAGAGCTGCAAGATCTGTCAAGGTATGTATTTCATTGATTTTGTTAGTAGTCAAATGTAGATGTAGGTCTACGTCAAACAATAGCGACCTTCAGATTTGACTACGAGTACGAGATCGAGTATGAGTACGACTTTGGAATTTCGACACAATTGTATCCCCCAAAATATAACTCTTCTCTGTTGCTGACTAACACATAAATAAACGTTAGGGATAAGATTGTTGTGATAAGTGATTATAGGAGGCACACGAATTTGGTTTGAAAACTCGTACTCGTACTCAATGTCGTACTCGTAGTCCAATCTGAAGGTCGCTAATATGAGGGGTTCACGGCGGACATAGTTATAAAAATAAAGTATTTTGTGCAGCTTATAGCTGGAAATTGTAAAGGCATTTTATTTCGGGAATATTTAACAATTATTTCACGAGCGCGCGTTGGATATGAGATGGTAGATGCGCCGAGTTGGCTTTTAACGATCTCATATTCAACAAGCGCGAGTGGAATAATTGTTTTATTAAAAACGCTCAAAGAATTGCAATATTTTACCTCCCCAGCTGTTTTCGTTGACGCGTTTCAGCTACCATATTTGGTTCAATGGTATATGAGCTCATATATAATTGCCTGTTAACCAATCAAAACGCAGGAATTGCAATATACCATTGCTAGTTTTTAATAATGTCCCTTATCAGACTGAATGACAAGTTTAGTGCAGTAGTAAGTCTACAATCTCTGTTCAGAAAACGTTTCTCAAAACTTGGAAAAAAAGGTTGAAACTCCCTTTATTGTAATCTTGTAATTTTGCAAATAACTATACTTTTGATGTCTTCTCCAGTGTTACTTTTTCTTTTGACTTCAGAATAGAAGCCTGACAACCCTAAAAAGAGACTGATGACATGAAAGAAAAACCGAACACACATTTAATCCCGGCAAGCAAACATAGAGGTCATAGATGGGTCTATAGAGAAACTGACGTGTGGGTGAACTTGAGTTTTAACGTTGATTTATTTTCTGTGCTTGAATAATAAAAAAAAAACATTTAAAAACACCAGTTGTTTACTGTGGCATAAAAGAATTCAGCAAGAAAGAGGCGGGAAAATAGCTTCCCCTTACCGTCCATTCGCATAAGTTTTCAGAGTCATATCTCCTGCAGTTCCCAGGGTCATATCTCTTCTCCTTTTTGCAACTTGTATCAAATCTCTTTCGAGAGAAGTTTTTGTGGGTATCGCTGTGCATGTATGTGTTGTGGCTCAAATTCACCTTTAGTTCAAAATATTTCAAGCTAGTTTGATTTTTATATTCCTTTTGTTTCATATTATGCCAATGAATATGAGGCAATGAAAAATAAAAAATCAAACTAGTTTAAAATTTTTTTAGCCGAAGACAAATTTAGCCCACAACATATGCATGGTTTAGCAACAGGGAATACGACCGTCAAAGCTGCAGGGCTCCCATTTTCAGCATACGGCTCTGAAGTGGTCCTCTAGAGGAACCTCGATCTCTAGTTACACAGTCTAAACTTCAATCGGGAATGCAAGTGCCACTTCTAGTGAGAAGACGTTGAAACTGCTTGAAACACTTTCCTTTTTTTATAGTCCAATAAAAAAAAACCCCGAGGCGAGCACCCGCGAGTGCAGTTACTGGAAAATCTTCACACCGCCATGACGCAATACGAAATCTTCAGGTTGCCTGGCAACTTCCATGACGAAGACGCGGGCAAAGTCAACTGGCACTTGTTTCCTCATTCTCATCCCAAAGCCATTGTGTGTCTTACCCGGTAGCCCGCGTAGCAAGTGACTGTGTAATTTTTGAGCGCGCATTTGGGAAACGCGAAAGGTTCGAGAAGGTCAGGAACTTCTTCTCCTCGCGTGGCTTTTTCGCACATGCCTGCTACGCTTGACTGCTACGCAGGCTTCTTGGCCGACGAAGCCTAAGTACGAGATATAATTGTCTTCTGCCAAGGCCCTTCCGGCTGAGAGAAACGACGAGCTTTGTGGACGAATCGAAAATGTTGTTTTCTCGACCTAACTTAATACACCATAGGTTTGAATTGTTTAATGCACTAGAACACTGTCAGTGCCAATTTTGCACCGGATGGCGCATCCGCAGTGCACAAACACGCTGCTTTGTATATATCTTTTTTAATCAGTTTAATTGACAACAAACGAAAACGTTAAAAGTAAGTAAAAGTTCCATCAACCATAAAACTAAAGAACTCCACTCTCAGGGGTGAATCATTCACCCCTGAGAGAAATCCATTCAGTGAATTAAAAATGTAATAAGAAAATAAAACTGAAAGTCCTTCACGCTTTACATTGCCTAAAAAGGTTTCTCGATCAAAAGATTACATCATATAATATAAAATTACTGAATTTTCTATCACTTACTTACAGTCGCTAGTCACTCCAAAACATTAAATAATCTATTGGTGAGTCTGCTTATTCTATATCTTTAAATATCTCCAGAACAGTAAAAATAGCAAGAAGCGTTAAATGACCTAAAATATGGTTTTATGAAGGCTAGTAGACGGGCTAAAATCTAACTCGAGCATTCACAAATATTTTGTCTACTGTCTCGTTTTGCTTTCAATCAAATGAAGTCAAAACGTATTACGAAAGATATAAAATTTCACTCAATTCCGCTTTTAGCCTATTGTTTTGTACCGCTGCTAGCGTTGGTCCAAGAAGTATCGTACGATTACAGTAGAGCTTCAGATATAAACGGTACGAACCGGAAGTTCCGCTACTCACGGCGCCCCTCGATTTCATTCTTTACATCCACAGTGAACTTTTGCGTTTTACAGCAAGTGAAAAAGTGTTCACCATCTCAGTTAGTTGGACTAAAGAAAGCGTTGCCAGATATTCTTCGGCAAAAAAGATAAACTCGGTTAAGCAAATTTTGTAATCTGTGTAAAAAAATTCTAGTTGTTCGGTATTTTCTACCTGACTTTGAACTACACCTTTCGAATATGAAATGAGCTCTCGGATCTGAAGGCGTGAAAATGTTATTAAAATTTCCAATATTTACTTCAGTCTAAGTGAATATCATTTTTGAAATACTACTGGCTACAACTCTAAAAGATAAAATTGTCCATTTAGAAATGATGAAGAAAGAAGCCCGTTTCATTATTAAGCTTAGATTTCGCAATGGATTTTTCTGTGAACTATGTAAAATTAAAGGATAAAAAATTGAAAAAAAAAAAGAAAGTCTAACTTTAAATAAAATTTTTCCAATCGATATATAAAAAAAAAATTGAATAACGTCATATAAGAATGCTGGCAAGAAATTCGTCCAACAAGCAAAAGATGCCAGTCCCGCTTGGTGTTGGTTGTTAGTAATGAAAAATGACTTGAACACTGTGAGGAAACTCGCCAGTTCCTCCACAAACAACGAACACTCTGCCATCACCCGTCACCGCCATATCAGTAATTCCAGGCAGTGTACTGTAGTAAGACTCCAGTGAACCATTAGGCAAATAACAACGAACCAGTTTATACAGTCCACTGTATGCCAGCACTCTGTAGTCAGTCTGATCCAGTGCTATCACCAGCGGATAAAATGCATGTTCGTTAGGATCTTTCTTCAACATACACTCACCAAACGCTCTCAGGTACTTTCCTTGCTGGTCAAACACGCTCACCATACACGATTGTTCTTCTTGTCTACGTCTGACACAAAGAACTCATTGTTGTGTAAGACAGCTTTGGTGGGGTGTAACAGTTTTCCAGAGAGACTGGTTCCAAAGCAAAGCAGTTCTTCTCCGCTTGTGTTGTAGACTTTGATACACGGTTCATGGCCCGGCATTACGGGTGTACACGTGACTAACATTTGCTCGTTATTTACGGTTGAAAGCCGTGTGAACCAGTAAGAATTCGATGTTAATTTGACAAGATTGCGTGTGAACCGACCTGAACTATCAAACGCTTGAATTCGTGCAGGATTGCCAAACAAGCAGCCATCGGCAATAGCGATTAAATGTCGCGTTAAAAATGTCACACCAGTTGGCGATTCAAGACTTCCATCTTTTGATCCTCGTCCGCCAATACGCGCCAAAAACTCTCCTTGCTTGCTATACAGTAGCACAGTGTGGTTCCCCTGATCGCTGACTGCAATGGTACCTTCATCGTTCATAGCCACTGCAAATGGCTGAAATTTTCGCCTCAAAGGCTGCGGAATATTTAGCGAATGAAATCTTGTTCCAGGTTTGAGAACTTCAAGGCTTTCCAAGTCATCTGGAGCAGGTGAATTAATTATCGTGTTTGGAGATGTTAATTGTCCTTTGAGGCCCACCGCTCCAAACATGTTTCCACTAACACATTGAAGTACTTCTTTGTTCCCCACAAACTCGAACAAAGCCTTTGGCTTTTCAGTCTCGGCAGAATGTAAATGGCTTAGTTTCGTACATGCAACATTTGCATCTCTGATTCTATTCATCAAATGATCTTTATCGTTCGCTACGTCCAAAGCGTCTCTCAATTTTAAAGAACTTTCCACATGAGTCAATAATGTTTCCGTTTGTAAAGCCAGAAAACACGCTGGATGTTTCTTTTCTTCTTTCTCGACTAAACTATCGACTTCAATGCACAGAGCTTCTTCTTGTTTGCGCAAAACCTCCACGAGATTTTCAAAATCTTCCTGAATCTTTCGTTTCATCATTTCTCCTTGCCGTTCCACGTCAATGCGAGCTTCGTCGTAGATTCTTCGTACGATCGCTAATTTTTCGCTGCAATCCTTCACCGCTTGCCGTATCTCTTGAATTACTTTCTTGGCCGGCGACTCTCGAATTAAACGCGCTAAATAATCATTCGTAGGAAAACCCTCGACTCCTCGGTCTGGTACAGGACAAACAGCTCTACATATCGGACATCGAAAGCTTATGGTGTGATGATGCAGTAATTCTTTCAGACACTTCTTGCAAATGTTATGGAGGCAAGGTAAAACCTTTGGCTCAATGTATTCTTCCAAGCAAATAGGGCAGTTCGACTCTTTGCTGAAAATATGATCAATGTTATTTACCGGAGAAGCCATAAGATCGTTTAAAACCGGCGGACGAACTAAACTTACTGTAATCGTTGTGCTTCGAACTTTCGATTTGTTTATATTTTGACCACGCGGCGAATATGGACTAAACGACAACAAAAGAACTAATTTGCATAATAAATATGCAACCAAACATTACGAATGTAAGGTGAATTTACTTTTCTGGGAACGTGTAGCTTGACACAACCTTATGAAGGACGAAACATTTGTATCACGTTCTGAGGGCTTTTTATTTGTTTGTGAAATGCTTTTTTCCTTTTTTTGTCGTTTCAATTCTTGATATTTATAAATTCATAAAAAATTACTTGAAAACGCAAAGTGCCGTGAGAAAGAAGATGGTAAAAACCAAATTTACGAGATTGTAAAATAGTGATTGCTAAAGAATGCCATTACAACTGTTCTCCACCAGAGAAAGCAAGAAATGATCAACATCGGTATATATTTTCACTTTAATAATAAAGAAAGCAGTTTCATTTGCTTCGGGCATTGATTTCTGACATTTCTATAAAACAATGGAGAAGCGTTAACGAGACAGTTTTGCGGTCGCATGGGACCGCCCTTACACTCTTTTTTTTTTTATAAGAATACAGTTTTTCCGACTCAGGCTGAGTATTCTTATTTTTCTGCCGATTTTAGGCTGAAAATATTCTTATGAAGATTCTTAGAAAATACCGTTTGACATGTCCGTTTTAGCAAGTATTGGTTAATCAATTACAAGTGTTTGGTGTCCAGATCTGCATGTATCGTGTTACATTGTGCAAGTGTTGCATCGCTCCTTGCAGCCAGCAAGATCAAGATGTCGCGTCAGATAACACTTGGCGGTTTGGCTTTTTAAAAACAAAGCATTCCTCACAGGGCTACAATGATGCAATGAAGGAAATGAAAACACCTGATTTTGTTTCAACTAAAAACATAATTAATTATATTGTATTTACAAATTTTCAACTCAAAATTATATTCTTTTCAAAAACATCAGCCTCAGGTTTATTCTTAAGATATTCTTAAAAATTCACAAATTTCAGCCTCGATATTCTTATAAACAAGATTCTTATAGAAAAAAAAGAGTGTAGTTTGTTTTTAGAAAATTACCCTAACAAAGCAACAGTCAACGTATTTCTATGGTAAATTGGCACAGGAAATCACGCGGGAAGGTGGGAGAACACGGGAACAGATCGTAAGTTACAAGCCGTAGATTGGTGTCTACTAACTTTCGTGGAGCAGTTACAAACTGTGTTCTTCCAACATTTTAAGTGGTTTGTTACGCCAATAAACAATAGAAACGCGTGCAGGATATTGCATTCTTGGCCATTCATTTATAAATGATCTCATTAATAAAACGAAGACCCCAAAAAGTTGCAAAAGTTGGACCTTGAAGGTCCTTAAAGATGGGGCTTCTTCTCAAGAGGTCAGAGAGGCTTCTTTTTATTTGGTTTTGGAATTGGGTGGAAAGCAGGGAAAAGATGTGGCATTCCCATTGATAAACATCCCGATTGCTAACATGCAAACAAAGTTCACTTCTTGGACTTTTTTGTTAAGCAACTTTACAGATTAATGTAACAAGAGAAATAAAGAATCTTTTTGATCTTTTTGACTTTTAAGAACACAAGGGAAATCTAGCTGGAATATAGTAACATGGAAAAGTTTTTTGGTTACGTTCCATGCACGAGAACGCAGACATTAAGAACTTCAGTAAACTCCCCCCCCCCCCCCCCAATCCCTGCCTGACACGACAAGCAATAACTATTCTTGCAAAACTGACACATCAATCTCATAACATAACAAGAAACAAACCAACTAACAGAATATTTTTAGTTTAATTGTTAAAACAGGCTACAGGCTCTTCTCTTTGTCTACCATATTATTTCCTTTAATTTTTAACGATGCTTTTGCAACTCTTTAAAATAACTAGATCTTAAGTCTAAACCTACACCAGATCACAACCTAGCATTGATAATCTGAACAAACTCGGGTTTCAGAGATGCACCTCCAACAAGAAAGCCGTCGACATCACCTTCTTTTGCTAACTCTTGACAGTTCTTGGCATTCACAGAACCTGTTTAAAAATGAAGCAAAAACCACGTTGTTTTCTGTTGTTTTGCAGCTTATACCTCAGCAGTCCTCATTTGTCTATTTTTTGGCAATTTTTTTTAATAATTTCAGACCCCGTCCATGCAGTAATGCGTTTTCGTCGATGCGCTTTCGCCTATCATCAACACTGATATTATCGAAAAGGCAGCGTTTTCAAGACCCTGTTTTCGCCGTACACACCGAAACGATAGGGCTGCGTTTCTCCACTCTGAACAGCGTTTTAAAATGAATGTGTTTCGAGAAACGATAGACGTTTACGAACATGGAAACGCATCGACTAAAAAAGCATCGAAGAAGACGCATTTGTGTTGACAGGGCACGTAGTCTCCTACATGTACAACAAACGCTACCGTGGGTTCCAGAGGGTTTTTTTTTTTGCGGTGACAAAGAGCGGCGAAGCCGCGATCGTCGAGAGAGTGGCGAAGCCGCGATCAAGGGTAAACAAACGCTGCATATTTGTGAAAACCCATAACGTCAAGTAAATAATAAAGATGGTGAATTTTAAGCTCGGTGATAAATAATTAAAATGAATTTTTCAACAATGACACGAGCATGGGACAAGTTCCCGACGGGAATCGAAACCATGGCCTCCCAGATACCGGTTGGGCGCTTTAACAAACTGAGAGACTTGTGGTGAGCTGGGCCATTTACTAGGTTGGCCACTCGTCCTGCATACTGCTAGGATCAGCAATGTCGACATCATCAAGTTTGAAGTAAAAAATAAAGATGGTAAATCAGTTTTAATAAATTCTTCAACAGACATGAGCATGGGACAAAGAAAACTTCTGAGTCCGCGACGGGAAAGATCCTAGAAGTGTGCAGGACGCGTGTCACATAACAACCTAGTAAATGGCCCGGCTTACCACGAGTCTCTCGTAGCTCAGTTGGTTAGAACGCCCAACCGGTCTCTGGGAGGCCATGGGTTCGATTCCCGTGGGGGACTCAGAATTCTTCTTTGTCCCATGCTCGTGTCATTGTTAAAAAAATCATCGTCATTAATAACGACAATTTGAGAATCATAGGCGAGCAATACGTGCAGAGCGGTTATATAAGTACAATCCTTTGCACGCATTGCATGCCTATACGTATATGAAAGGGAGAAGGAGATTTGTTCACAAGATAAAAAATTATGGAAAGTAGGCATACTTTGTTTCATCTAAAACTTGCAAAGCCTTTTAAATATTTTTCTTTGACAATTTGTTGAATAATCAAAAAAATCATCCCGCTCAATTTATTATTATCAATTTTGCAGAATAGTGTGTGATTTTAGCCAACTCAGCCTATGGACTCATTGGCTAAGTATCAGGTCATATACCAAGGGATTTTGCAGGATAATTATTAAATATTTAACTTGTATTACAGCTTACCTCCATAGATAATTCTAGTTGAACTAGCAACAGCTGCTGACACATTATCTTTGAGCCAGCCTCTAAGCTGATGATGGACTTCCTGAGCCTGCAATCAATGACTCAAATATTATCTTGACTATTTAATGTCAACAAACTACACCATGATATTACATATACATAATATGCTTTCAGTTGGTTATAATGTTTCTTAAATAAATTTTTTTAAAATATAGCACTTTCAATAATATTTATGGGGGGTTAAGTGTATCTGTCCTGAAATTATAGGTTTATTAAAAATATTTTTATAATTTATTGTAAAGTGCTCGATCAGTCCTATGTGATGCATAGCAGTTGTAGTACCTTGTTGTTCATATCTGATAAAACAAGCTGCAGAGAGCTAACTTTGGAACCCAATTAGCAAATGACTGTTAAGAGATATTACTTTATAAGAATATAAAGGAATTATCTGATTCAGTAGAGCAAGGATTCATGAATCATCTTATGTCTTATCAACTGACTGGGCATTCAATAAGATTTGAAGTAGTTGTTTGTGCTGCACCCATCAATCAGTAAGGAATGTAAGTGTCAGGTGTTATTAAAAGTCTGCAACATTTCTAAAACCAAGTTATCTATATTCCAATGCACATTCCTAACTTTATTTCAGGTGAGTCAGCAGGATGGTATTCTTTTTACCTGCTGTGGTGTGGCCACAACTCCAGTGCCAATGGCCCAGACTGGTTCATAAGCAATCACCACTTTACTCCAGTCTGTAACGTTGGCTGCAAAGAAACAACAACATCTGCAGTGTTGGTCAGTTGATCAACAATTCTACATTAGTTACAGTCTTTAATGATTTGAACTATGGTTAAGGACTGTTGTTGCATTGGTGACTTTTATCAGCAAAGTAACAACTAAGGGGGGTGACTACCAATTTGTTGCTAAGGAAGGTTTCTAACTGTCATATTCTGTAAACCAGACCTCATATGATTGGGTAAGATTTTGCACTTATTCCTTCAACAGTTTCAAATCAGGGCCCTATTTGACAAGTCAGGTGACAAGAACAGAAGAAGCCCTTAAATGCAAACAGCATATAAACTTGAAAATATAAATCAGTACCACTTTTTTATGAAATTCGCATTTTTAAAAAAGTTACAGTGTCTCTACCTTCTTTTCTCTGAGTTTTAGGGATTTTAAATTCTAACAATCAGTTTGGGACTCGGCACTTGTTTTGCACATGCAAGGATATATTTTTAAAGCACATGCCCCCTCCCCCCAAAAAAAATCACTATTTAGCATTACAAAATGCTCCAAGATCGATCCATAGTTAAAAGGATCCCCTCTTAAGTGGCATTATGGGAACAGCCAGACCACAGACATACCAGAAATAGCCTTAAGTTGTCTTGACACAACCTCCATAGTTTTTCCAGCCTCTCTCTCTGATAGCAGTTCTCCAATACAAGCTATCACTTTCAATCCTTCTGATAAAGCATGGGCCACCTTCTCGCCAATCAGCTAATGAAAATAAAATGGTTACAAGATTAGACAAGTGTTTATACAAAGAAAAACCACAAGAGCTAAATCACAGTATGCAACGAGAAAGTGTTACTGTTCATACACTTGATTCAGGATAGTGTCTTTAGTCAAAGAATAATGTTTGTCTCAATCTTGCCATTTGAAGTAGCCATTGTATGTCTTGAAACATTGAAAAGAATTGGCCCATGTATTCATTGAGTTATGGATGCAATTGGGAAGTTCTTCCAGACACATTCATAACTTGAATGATATAGGTGCTTATGTAGCGCATTTACAAAGCTCAATGCCCTTCACAGTTAGAATTGAATGAGACCGGACATCAGCATATAGATAAACAAAACTTGATATGCTAAGCACAGAACATTCAGTTGTCAGTATTCAAATGGTAACATAATGCCTTTGACTTCCATGTTAAAACTTATCCTTAGGAAAAAAAATATTATTCACATAGGGGGCGATGGATGGCAAAGCTGAGACTTTGTGGGACTGGGAAACTACCGGTAACATCCTTTCTGTCAGTCTGAGACTTTCTTAGCCTTGCAAAAGGCATTTAGACTTTGAGACCCATGAAATGTGACACAAATTCCATCAGAAGCATTATTATTGTTTGAACAACACCCCTCCAGCTTGTGTCTTTTTGTAAATTTTAAAACTAGTGAAAATTAAGTGCAAGAAGCGTAATGTTTCATGTCTTGCATTTTTGAAGAATAACTTATAGTAACAGTATATAAATATTAAACTATTCGTCACCCCTCCACATAACACAAAATTTAACTGTCCCTTGTGTCTTATTGTGAATTTTGAACGTAGTGCAATTTTGAATGTCGTTGCATGTCTTGCATTTTTGGACAAGAATTTATAAATAAATAAACAAAAATTAAAATAAACTAAATAGAGGATAATAATGGTTGCGCGGAGATATGAAATTTATCTTCGAGTGTTCAAATCGATAGCTCACGAGTGAGCGCAGCGAACGAGTGAGATATTGGATTTAAACAAGAGAAGATAAATTTCATATCTCCAAGCAACCATGTATTATTCTTTTTATTATATAAACCTACTAATTTCGATGTTTTTTTTACGATTTTTCGAAGATTTTCGGCCATTTTCCGAAGATTTCCGAAAATTTTTAGATATGTTGTCCGAAGGTTGTGCGAATGATTCCGAACATTTTCCGAAAATTTCCGAAGTTTTCCGAAGATTGCCGAAGATTGCCAAGGAAGATCTGAAGATGTTTCGACTTAAGATCGATTTACTTTGGTCCATTGAGCATTGAAACATGGCAAACTCTGCAAGCTGATTGGTCAAAATGATATCACACATGTGTGGGTATCATTTTTATCCACACATGTGTGATACCATTTTTCTCGATTTGCTACCACTCGCTAAAACACTGCAGTTTATATAATAATAATAAATAGACCATAGAGTTGAACTTTGCACTACAAAGAACAACACCAGCTAGTAGTTAGATCAGGATTTGGAACCCCGCAACCTCTGGATCAGTGCTCTAATCACTCAGCTCCGCTGCCTCAACAAGAACCTGTATCAGCAAAAGTAAAGTTTTGGGTGCCATGTAGGTTTAAAATATCTCACCTCATCACTCTCTTTAAAAATATTCCGTCTCTCAGAATGTCCTAAGATCACCCAATTACAGCCAACATCTTTGATCATGGCAGGGCTAAAAAAACACATTTTGCAAAATCAGCCATTACCTAGCCTGTGAATGCAGATTTTTGCCTTTTGACTCACAGCAGTGAAAGCAACAGGCAAAAATCCGTCTGCATTATTAGGCTTGACAGTTGTCAATGGGATACATGTAAATTTTGTAGCACATTTCTACACTTGGAAGCAAGCTACATGAAGGTATCCTAGTGCCAAAATTGAATTCCCTTTTTCTAAAAAAATTAACATCATTGAAATCATGAATGCATCAATCCAAAGCTAAATGGCAAAAAGCCAATTTAGACTGGCAAATAATCCTGTGATCTGTCATTATGAAACCTGATGATTGACAAAATTTGGAAAAAATGGGTAGCTGATTAGTAATAAGGGTTTATGCTAACATGAAAGACTGCCTTTTTAAAATTGTTTCAGTTTGGTGAAGCAACTTTGCCATGAATTCACCTTCCACTGAGTAGATGGAATGTTTTTTTCTGTCTCTAGATATAGAAAGTGTCAAAACATTTCTGTGGCATGGTTTGTGAAATTATACCATAAAATTCCAAAACATGAGCCCTTGGCTTTGTTTTGCTCAACATCCCTTGAGATACGCCTATTTTATGGGTATGGGTATGGGGGAGGGGGAGGGGGTGGTTGGATTAAGTCAAGTCAAGTCAATATTTATTCACACGGTAAAAAGAATCTTCAGTTAAGCTATAAAAAAATTTAAAAAAAGCATAACACTGTTTTACATGGATTACTATTTGGGAAGAGATACACACAAGAATACTACATAGTTATACTCTCTAAGCATAATATAAAACCCCCAAACAGTCCTATAGTTGCTCTGAGCATTCTCTTGCAGTGTGAAATAAAAAAAAAACAGGTCCTACAATCAGGGGCTAAGTTATTTCTTTCTTTAACAGCTACTTTGCTTTTATATTCTGAGGGCTCATCTTCAAAAGGAATTTGTGTTTGAGGGCTCATATTCAGAAGGAATTTGTGCTTTAGATTTGGGGGTATATTATTTGGGGGGGGGGGGGGCAGAGGCCTTATTTTCAGAGTTTTACAGTATGACTGGAAGTTAATAGTCTGTTGTGGACTTTAAGATTACAGGTTTGAATTTCAGGCATTCTTCATGTCCTGATGCAAAACCTGATTTTCTTATTTTTCATGAAGTAAAAAAGCTTAAGGTGAAAATAAACTACTGATACAGTGTGTGTCTTTTCTTTGTAATAGCTTAAGTTTATAATCAGAAAATGAAATATATTTAAGCTTCTACTGCTAGGTGGATTATATTTGCCGGGCCAAAATTATGCTCCATATGGTACTTTTATCTTATACCTAATTTCTCCTGTGAAAGCTCCATTGGAAACTTTGTAACAATTCTGAGCTGAAACACCAATGTCTGACTTGATTGCTGCACAGACATAATCCAGGTAGATGGATGGTGGAGCAACTACAACTTCTATATAACAAAACCAAGCAAATATCACAAGATATTAAATTTACTTGGCTAATGTGGCCAAAATAAACCTTTCAAATTAACATATTTTATGCTTCCACAAGCATAAGACATGCACATCATCGTATACCACTAGGGAATTTTCAACTATTCTATATCCTGCACAGATTGAGGACAGACCTGTATGCAATCGATGTAGATTTTAAACTATAAATTATATTTATTTTGTGCTTGCATAATCATATCGTAATTTTTAAACTGATCTATATACACCAAAGGTAAAGAAAATTGCCCCTTAATAAACACAAAACTAGCAACACAGCAATTAGTTGGCAGATTTAATAGTTTCATCTTAGCCATCTTAATATCTACCAAGCTGATTCGATAGGGGACGGGAGGGGGCGTGCCATGGGAGAGAGCCTGGGTACTGGTATTAAAAATGTTTCTCAAAGAAACGAAATAGTTTTATCACTAAAAACCAGTTTTAATATGATGAATAAATGTTAATTATCAACGCACTTATACACAATTTGAGGACCTAGCGGTGGTTCATTATTTTACCTTGACCAATAATAAAGTACGTCTAGATCTGACACTTCTCGGCACCAGATTTGACCACTGATTTGACTTGACATTTACAACCCCTCAAATAGCTTGAATCGTTTTTTCTTTAGAACTTCTACGCTATTTGGGAATTTGGTAACTTTTGTTCACTTTTATGGGTTACATGTTAACTTTCATTAGCTAGTAAAATATCTTTAGCTTTAAATTTGCACAAGGATGTGCTCGATGCCCGGGGCTCCATGGCAGAACAAACCTGTGGACGGAGTCAGATCGCCTCCAGCCAGATTCTTTAAAATTTCATCTATTTTTGCTTTACTCCCGTTCATCTTCCAGTTACCACCCACAAAAAACTTTCTTTCCATTGTGGATTGCTGTGCAAAGGTGCAGATCGCTCGAAAAAGATCGACAACTCGACGGACGGACGTGGACCGGTTTTCTCTCAAGGGTCTAGTGGTTACGCTGCCTCTGAGCGCGGGCTCAGATTAGACACCAGCTTCCCATCGCGGCAGCTTCACGGCCGGAATTGCTACCCGGTACTCGGAATTGGCCGGCTCAGGACTGCCCTTACATAATTTCTCCCTAAAAGTCCATTGGGCTATGCTCTGGATTCAGAATTCATTAAGAAAGAATTCTCCCAAAGAGGGTACCGACTTTAAAATGTAGATGACCACACCACGCAGATTTTTCAAACCACTGCGGGAATAAAGACATGTTTTGGCGTGCTTAATTTCAAAGAAGCGTTTGGCATTTTGTTTTGGAGGTGTCTGTCCAAGAGACAGTTCACAGTAAATGCAAGGAAAAGTGGTTGCTGTTCCCTCAAACTTGAAAGCTAGTGCAGCCAATCAGCTCCCTTCGTCAGGGTCACTGGCGCACGCGCTATTACGTCATAAACGTGTTGAACGTTTTAACGCAAGATTTTCGTAGCGAAATCAGTCAGTTTCATTTCGGATTTCTATTTTATCGTTATTACAGTTATTTGCGTCAGTTTCAAAAGATGGGTTGTGCTTTTAGCCGCAATAAAGTTCGTGTTCCACGAATCTTTAGGAGGAAAAAGGTGAGTTCCATTGCAATGCACACAAAAAAAAAACAGCACTGAACCGAGAAAAAATTGCGCGTGTTCAATTCGCGGATAGTAAAAAGCTGACCGACATGTTTAATTTCTAAAAAAAGTTTGCTTTTACACAAGTCGAAGCAATAATCACTCAAGATTAACTTGTACTTTTTTCTTCAGGGTTCAAGGACCAAGAATTTCACAATTTCAACGCCGCCGAAGGTTATATACAGCTCAACGCGTGATGTCAATTATCCAACACCCAGCGAACGACCTGCCACGCCCAATAACAATTACACAGCAGATTGGAACAAATACACTCCGGATGTTGCCCCGAGTATTTTAGCGTGGCTAATCGGGGCTAAAGACTGTCACGAGGACAGCATTCCTGAATTAGGTAAGTTAAGTTTTCAGTCAGGTTTATTTACATTACCCGAATGATTTAACCGTGGACAGCTGTCTCGACCTGATTAGATTTTTACACAGATCCTAAGTAAACCAGCAGCATTTTCGTTTGCGGTCCCATGCTTCAGTGTATTATTATCTGATTAGTTAATTAATTATCCATTTTATTTAGTCGAGAACAAATAATAATGCGCAATGTTTATAGTCCAGTAAGCGGTTGTTATGGAAATCATAAGTAAGCGCGCTGCTCAGCCTACTCGCTGGCTCACCTTTGTGTCACGCGCGCGAGCGGTAAAGCCGTATGCTTGCTCACAGTCTCATTCAAATTCGTCAGTAAGACAGTGCAGTTAGATAATCGCTGTTTCAAACTCTAAAAAATAAATTCATTTTCCCTTTGACCAGCGGTCGAAAAACGAGCGATCCAGGGAAGTGGAAGTCCCGTTTTTGCGCATGCCTAGCTTTCAAAAACATGGCTCAACGAGCTCTTTAGTGTTTTACTTCCAGCCATGTTTGTTGTTTTCAAAACCAATCATAATTGATTCTGTAACGAAACTTTCGAGGTACGAGATTGATATTCACCTAGCGCGAGAGTCGTATAAGAACATCGAGTCGAGTGCAACGAGGTCCGTACAGAGGTCTATACAGAGGTCCGTACAGAAAGACCGAAGTCCGATATTTTCCTAGTACCTTCCCCGCAAAAAAGAGAAAAACAAACATCCCAAAACAAAATAAACTCTTCAAGTACTTGAGGTTTCTATTGCTTACCTTATACATTATTGTTTTTATTCCCTTTCTAACAGCCTACACTAACAAATTCAGAGAGACCAGTTGCAATCAAGAAAGCAAGGAAAGGCATGTTGTTTTACCAGCTTGTCTTGACTACCAAGGTATTACTCATTCTAAAAACAAAACTACCAATTTTTTTTCTGTCGGGTTATACGGGAGGCATGTATCTTCTTATGTGTTCTCTTTTTTTGCCATTTGACATTCTTCGTATAAACGCTTTGAAATGCAAAAAATGCATTAATAAAAAATAAATAAATAAATAAACGCTTTGAAAGAAAAAAGACATCAACAGACTACCTTTAGTCCTGCGAACGCGTATCTAAGAAAAAAAATACTGATTATGACTCCTGATATATATTTTTCTAATATTTCTCTTTTTATTTTTTACAGGTTATCACGAATATGGTTTTCATTTATTTACTTTAAATAGTTCACTTTTTAACAGCACTGTTCAAGACATGAGCCTCAAGTAAGTTTCTTTTTCGTTGTTGTGGATAAGGAGAATAAAGCTACTGCTTTCATTAAACTCTAAGTATAGGCTCAAAAATATTCTTATCCTTGTTTTACTGCAGACTTGTTTCTGCTGCACTTTTTAGTCTTTTAAATTTTAAATGATATCCGAAAACTGGGAACGAGTTGTAAATGAGGTGAACGGTTGATGGGAAGAAAAAGGAAAGTCACCCTCCCATTTTCTCTTTTGCACCCTTTTGTATATTAGCAGGTTACTGGTAACGAGTAAGATCAAATCATACGTTCTATGATGTGAAGTTGTAGTCGATAGTCTCGTTTGCTTTACCTTTACAGGCATGTGTATAAGCCACTTTAAAAACGAATAGAAATCTGGTGCGAGTCTCGTCTAGCAGTCGCTTGTGGGACCGTTACAGGGGACAATATGGCTTCTCATCTTTTGGGCTGGTTTTGTTCACGGTCCCACAAGTGATTCCCTCCAGATTTCTCTCGTCTCTAAAGTGGCGAAAAGACTGAAGACTTGAAAGATAAACTGTTTTAAAACTACAAAAATTCTCAGAGACAAGCATAATATATATGTTATTGATGTACTACGTTTACTTTTTACTGAGTTGATGTTATAATTTATAATTGTTTCTTTTCTTCTGTGAACACAGCTGTATCCCGGAAGCTATCGCTTCGGTGCTGAGCGACTGTGACGAACCATTTATCATGGTGTACAAGAACAAAGAAAACAAAACAACCTACCTACCAGACCCCCCAGCCTGGGGAATAGATGTCCTAGGCAAGATTTGTTCTCGGTAGGTTGAATGTTTCCAAAGTTTAATGACTATTAATGCTAAACAGATGGGTATCGTTCGTAGAAACTGCGGAGGTGGGGGAGGGGGACAAGTGGAAGGGTTCAGCCCCCAACAGTCTGAGTAAAATTGGCTGATAGAAAGGTGAGCATCATTAGCGCACGGCGGAAATGACATTATTCTGATAAGAAATTTAAATTTAAAGAGTTGCACATAAATAGCCGATTAGAAACTCGCAATCTGTGGAGAGGAGTCAAACCTAAGCCACATTTTGTAAGAATTTGATTTTTTGCGAAGAACAATTCTTGAAAGTATTATTGTGGTAAATTTTCTGTTTAAGGGGAAATAAATGAGTGTATGAATATACTTTTATTTGAGCAGTTGAGTGTCGATACTGAAAAAGCAGTAGAGAATCACTGAATGGAGATGCTATACATTAAATTAAAAAAAAAAATTATTCTAATATTAAAAATGCTAAAACTTGCAAATTGTCGTTAAAAAATCAACACCATTAAGTTTCCGTATTGTTCTGATAAGGGTCTCTTTTACATCACAGGTTTGGAGAACAGCTCTTACGAGTTGTTTTATACCAACCGTCGTGGTATATCCAAGTTATACTCGACGAGCAACCAATCAACAGCCGTTTTAGCTTCAGGTGAGAGGAATCATTGCGATATCTTGGTAAATAAGAAGGGAGATAAGCAAACGCTTTCAGTCGACGCCCTGTTGGGGTTTTTCAAAACCTTTTGTGTTTAGAAGTTTTGCCCTACGCGTTGAAATGGAAAAAAATTAGATATGGAAATGCTACTGTCTATTATCGATTCACTTTTTGTAGTACAGTAGACAATTCTAAAGCGTTTAACACTGACTTTATTTGGGATTATTTTTCTAGTACGGAGGTCAGAACCAAGCTGCGAGTCACGAGTGACTTTAAAGAACTGGCCAAACTGACAGGTAAGGTAGACTAACTACCTTCAGTTGTCTTCCCGTTGTTGATGAGATGTTGATCTGTTTTAAGACTGTTGAGAATCACGCGAGCAGCAACCTTAGTGGATATATGTATGAGTAAACATATTGTAAGTTACGACCTCCTTTAAATGAAATTTACTTCAAAGCTTGTCTTACTATATACTGTTCTATTATTCTCTTTACAGGCTTCCCTGGCGAAATAAAAAGAACACGGACACTTTAATTAGAAATAATGTTTGTTAGTCAGAGAAAGTTAACTGTATGTGTCTTTCGATTGTATGTCAGTTTATGTAATGCAATGTAAGAATATTAGGAATGAATCTACTAGGTGCTTAGATCCCACCAATAAAAAAGAATTGAAAAACAAGTCGACAGGACTGAAAAACAAAGTTGATAATACAATTACAAATAAAACTACCTCCACTGTGTGTATATGTTTGTCTTTGTACAGCATGTTGGAGATCTGTATGCTCAGAGTGCATTGTTTCCTCTGCGTTTCTTTAAGAAAAAAACATGCAAAACTATTGTCACAGAGGGAATTGACGCACCTGGTAATTTAATTTGAGATTGTCACGTCAAAAAACAAACCTGCAACAAAGCTAAGTTTGTCTCTGTAGAGCAAACGGGCAAAATGTTGGAGATCTTTTTGAAATTGCCTAATATCCTTTATGAAGAATGGGCCCTTAATTTGCAGCTTACGGTCACATGGTAAAACTTCCCCAAGCTGGAGGGCAAGCTACGCTCTTGGACATTCAAAACAAAGGAAAGTCAAGCATGACTGGTTGAAGTCGATTTGTTTTTAGATGCCCCAGCACGTAGCTTGCTTTCCAGCAAGGTGTCATCTTGTACCATGTGACCAGAAGCTGCAAAGGACCCTTGCTACCCAATTATATAGCTGCTCAGAATGCACTCCTTTCCTACACTACTTTCAAGAGTACAAATACCTTGATAAAACTTAGTAGATTAACGACAATTAAAAATGTTCAAAATGATGGTTGTCATTTTATTTCCACATTTTATCACCATAAACAAACATGTTTTCATTTATTTTCACGGAATGAACAATATGTACATTACATAATCAAAAGTAAATGTTACACCATTTCCTTGATGTGTGCTGAAAATCACTGCTAACTTTTTTCTGGATAAAAAATTACAATAGATGTAGGTGCGTCATGATTATCTTTAAAATGAAATCGAAATGGCCTATTAGGCAAAGCGATTTTAAACTTTTCATTTTCGAAAAGTATTTACAAATATTGTTAAAAATATATTATGATTCATGGTTAAAACTATTTGTTCCATAACTACTTCATGAAGGCATAAAATTCATCTTGATGTACACGAATAAGGAAAAGCAATGTTATGATACAAGATGCGAACACTTAGAAAGTAAATGTAAATAAAATCGCCTGCGCTTTGTGTTTGTGATATCCTCTGGAATAAGAGCGCAAAACGTGTTTTGATTTCAGCAAATCTCACATTAAAATTTAACATTTCAATTCAACATCGGGTTGAACGTGCTCCTAAAATAACTAATCAAGCAAATGTAATTCCAAAACTGTACAATTACGATAAAAACATTTTTTCACTATGACGGGGCTAAAAGGATTTTTTAAACTTCTCCGTTATTTTACTACAAAAGTAAATAGTAAATTTGTCTCGTAAACAGACTGAAACGTTATTTTTATAAAAATATTCGATACCAAAATATGTCTCTTCTTTTGTAGACAAAGTTGCCTGTATTTACAGAGTAAGACTAAGACTTATATTTCGAATTTGAGTGAAAATTGCATTAAAATTATCGTGATCATATTCTTAGTGTTCCGCCAATTAGATGCTTGGAAGCCGCTAACAATCTATACCGCTGACGCAAATTGCGGGCTCGAACATGTTCATTGAGTATTTCCTCTGTGTGATTGGCAGGAAACCAGCCCTGAGTTCCATCACATAATCTCTCCCCGTGATACCACCCTGCCAAGGGAAAGAAAAAAATCAAGGTTTCTACAAGAAGAAATGGAATCAGAACATAAACATAAAAAAAACAACATTTTTTCGGTGATAAGCTTTGTCATTTAAGTGTTTTCAAATTCAAGAGCTTTCTCACTAGCCTGCGTTGCAGACCAACTAAGCCCCGGTTATTTTCCTCTAGACTGTTAAATATTTTTGTATAGCAAGATATATCTACTTTATCACCCTTTCTCTCCCAAAGTCAAACATCAATGTGGTTTATCCTAACCCTAGTGTGTGACCATTAAAATAAAAGCTAGAGTGCTCTCAACCTTTTTTCTTTTGTTTGTTTGTGTCTTATAGACACCGACTAGTAGAGAGTGTTTTACACGTGAAATAAAATCTCACTTTTGAGCAATGCTTTTTTCCGGTGTAATTTTATGTATGTGATTAACAATGATGAATCTTAGTGTGGGACCATTCAAATGAATGCTTCTAAGCAGTACTTCAATGTAGTATTGTTCCATGATATTGAACAAAGAAAGGAAATTAGCCACAATTAAAAGGTCGTCAACAAAACAAACCTTTAACTCCCTTGTTGGGAAGGAGATTCACTTAGGAAAACTTATCTTGCCGACTTGGGGAAAACTTGATAAAAGGAGTTTAATTCTAATTGGTCTCATAAAATTGCATGAGCTTACCATCCGGGAGTTTTTTCAATACATTGATAACGTCACCCTCATAAAGAGAGAGCTCATCTGGTTGCTGTGCAGTGTAGTTATGAAGCGCGTTCACTTGAGGACAGTCTACAAAGGAATTCAGTTCACATATTGTTAATAACATTAAAAATGTTTCAATACAACCAAGTTCAAGATATTTATTTCTTCTAAATGATTGCAATACTGGTATTTCTCTTTAATGTTAGTTTGAGGATATAAGAAGAAGTAAATCTATACTAATCAGTGTTGGTAACTGTTCTTACCCCAAGACGCATAAACAGTTTCGCCTTCTTGTTCAGCGGCTGGTGGTTTAAACGCTTCCATCCATCGAGTCTTGTCCGTTCTGACAGAAAATAAAATAATAATTAACGGTCGCTAAAGAAAATACTCCAACCGAAAAATTCCAACACAGATGGCTAATTTACCAGGAAAATATAGGAATAATGCATGGGAAATAGATAGAACGATATTCTAGCAGTAAACAGATTTGCTGTGTACATCGAGTGTACAGGCACAGGAAAACAAACGTGAGCCTAGGCCTTTCTTTACAACGGAAATGTACTTAACGACTGATTGATAATTGGCTGGGTAAGCTTCTTACTGACTGACTGCCTACCATCAACCTTTATTGAACAAAAACAACAACTTACTCTGTGTTTCCTGCCATTAAAAACTCTTTGGTTTTGGATTCAGAATTTTCCAGTAAAACCAAAGAGAACATGTGATCAACATTGATATCAGAGTCCTGTGGTTCGTCCACTTGTGTCATGTTACGTGTGGCGTAATCTAGAACTACGTAACGATTCTCACTGAAAGCAAAAACAACAACACAACGTTAGGGCGTTCGATGGCTTGTACGTTTTTGAAACCACCGGATATTCACTGTCTATGTACACTGTGAAAGGTGCAGTGGCCTAATAAGCCCTGACCCGGGGCATTGTGTTGGGTTCTTGGGCAAGACACTTTACTCTCGGAGTACTTCTCTCCATCTTAGTTACTAGCGTTTTGGAAAATTTTAAGTCTGACAATGCATCCTGGTCCCGTTGCGCACTTAATTCACTATCCAAGCAAAAACTCGATATTGATGACGTGCCGTACATGGTATACAGGGGTCCTACGTCTATGATGGGTCGAATATGATTTTCTGCACGCACCTAACAACCAATCAGAGATACTTAAATAATATCGAAGTACTACAGTACTTTCCCAGTATGAAAATTTTAGACTTGAAATTCAGATGTCTCTAAAGCAAGGTGGATGGTAGTTTTTAACTGTCTTTTAGGCTTAATTCGTTTTACTACCAGTTTAATTAGGAAGGATAGACTAAAAAAGAGTAATAAGCCTGATACCTTTTCTTCTTTGCCAGGAGCAGCAGGTCGTTAAACAGAAACATATAAACAGGTTTAAATTTGGGTCTTAATCTCTTCAGCGGGTTCCTGGAGTCCTCCACGACCACTTGCATTAAATCACCTCGTCGGAGTAAATACCGTGCTGGTGTCGCCAGAGCAAGCGGCTGGACGGAAAATAAAATAAAAACAGACACACTCATAACAAATTCCCTGCCTTTTATAGACTAATCACAGCCTCTATCTTTCAACGCAAAAGAACGCGAGGGAAACAGCGAGCGAGCGAGCGAGCGAGCGAGTGTACGAAGCATGAGGGGGTGGCCCTAGCGCCTCCCGTTTTGCGATGGTGTCCAGTTTTCTTGCGATTCTTTTTCCCGCGTTCAAACGATCGAAGAAAATACGAGAAAATAGAGGGCTGTGAACAGTCAATGCCTTTGTCCCGTATTATTAATATTGAATCTTTTCTCAGCTAAAGATCTTACAAATAACTACCAAGAGGCTGAAAAAAGGTAAAGGCAAGGGATTTGATATGCATCATACTTAAAATTTCTTGCTATAATCAAATGAAACACATTCGACGGGTGACTATTTCATATCGAATGTATGTCCACGTGGAAACTGATAGTAAAATTTACAACATTGTGTTGCCTTGTTCTTTACAATGAAGCCTTGATCTTGTTTTCAATCAGCGACAAGAAAGCATCTCAGAAATCTCCTAGTCTTTGGTCTTATTTCTCCAAATTGTCTTCTCACCTTTGTTCTAAACTCGATCTGTGTTTGTAAAACACATATTTCTTCCATACGTTCCATTTTCCTTGCACCCTCATTACAATCATTCACAATCTGCAAAGTACAGCAAATGTCAATATAGTTCTAAACGAAGGTTTCTTGTGAACCTACAAAAGTTCCCTTAACATGTATCAGGGAACTCTCTCACATTGGACTTATGAAGAAATTGTTGTTTTTAGTATTGTGGTGTTATTTGGAGTAGAGTGTGGGCTAGGAAAGCAATTTCATATTCCAACACGCTAGGTCGAGGAATTGTTGGTAATTTTTGCCTTTCATTATAAGCTGATCTTATCCAATTTCAACTGTCAGTACTCCTCCGGATAATTCAGGGGTTTCAAAATGTTTTGAAGAAGGTGTCAGCAACTGGAAAAGTAGGCGGCTGTGACAACGCCAAGCTTGTTTGTCACGAGCTGATTGCTATGACCAGAGCAACCGGCGACATATAATCAAGTAGCTGGCGGAACTCCGGCGGCCGCTGGCTTGTAGAGATTCCCACAGCAATGATAACAAAACAAAAATAATCTTCACCTTGTTGATGGCAGCTAATGCTCGGTCTGTCTTCATGTACTCTTCACTACCAGCTTCACAGCGATGACAAATAGCCTAAATAGAAATCCGGTAAAATGGTAAGCAACTCTTCCTGAAAATGTTACTAGCAAGTTACACACATAAAACGGTTTTTTTTTAGTGTGGGAGTAGATGCTCTTAATCAGCATCACACAGAAATGAGTTATTATTATCATTGTAATGTTTGTTAGTTAGATTACATGTAGTTTCTAATTCTCTTTAGGGGCAAAAGTCCAATAATTCCACTGAAAACACCCTCACTCTTTTTGACTAGCGCTTCGTTTTTCAACCACATTGTCAATCTGACTCGGATCACACATGAACTTGAACTTGAACTTCGAACTTTATTATTTGTTTTTCATATATTGTTACAAAATTGCTTGCCCCCGCTACTAGTAAAGACGACTAATCGTGGTGGGGCAAGGGTAAAAATAAAAAAAAAAGGTTTGCACACTTCAATACAAAAGAGAAAAAGAAATAGAAACAATTGATTGCTCTGTTATGAAACGTTATTAGTACTTACGTTCACTAGTAATGGAAGCCGTGTTATTCTCTGCATTGGAAGAACAAGAAACGACTGTAGCGTCAAACCCTGTGCTTTTTTGCTGGATTGGAGTTTTGACACAGCATCCAGAAAGCGCACACTCTTCCTGTAAAAACGACAGCAATAACACTGAGTTGGGTAATAACGCAAAATGGCGGGCGATGTATGCAAGTAGAGAGTGTAGCTTGTCTGACTCTATAGTTAATAAGAAGACGTAAAAGCACAAACATTGCCTTCTAAAAAAGTAGTATGAGTTGTAATTTGAACTCACCTAAGATTTTTCAATGCCCTGTCCTGGTAGATTTGGTTGGAGCAGTACTTTACATAAACATCGAAAAATTTTGAGGCCTGCGTACAGAAACGTGTTGTACATAAGTAAGAGTGTCTGTTGGAAACATTTGTTTGAGATGACAAGCCTAAAAAAAATACTTACGTATTCTAGTATGATGTCACTTATAGATGAAATTACCAGAGCATCTTTTTGACGCGCTCTGAGCGCCTGGAGGAAGCTAAAATAAAAAGGACAGTAAATTTTCGATTACAGGATGCACAAAGTTGATATGTTCTATTTTATACCATAGTTTTGTGTTAGTGATTGATCTACTGCATGTCGCTACCATTCAGCGATTAAAGCCAAGAGAAAATGCTTGAGAAACTACATGTACTCCAATTTGCAGAATACGGATGTGAAGACATAGTCACCATTGCTACAGAATGTGACACTTCTAGGTGGGTAAGAGATATATTGCCAGGTTTTATTGGTTAGTTTGTGACTCCTACATGACGTACCTCTCGCTAACAGATTTGATGGCGTGGATGTTTGAGAACAGCACATGCGACTGGCCTCGTTCTAAAACACACAGAGAGGAGCCTGAAGACAACTCGTCCGAGTTAATAAAGTGAGACATCAGAATGTTGAGACTTCTAAGATAGCTAGCTTCTGAAGTAATCACTTCAAACATGGCCTGCAAAATAGACGTTTGACCAAGAGTGAGAAACCTTACGTTTTTAACACCAGTGGTTACTTTGGGTCATTGCTCTAACTGAACACCTGGAATGTTTTAACGCCTTTGTTCAAAAAGTAACTTCAAAAAGAATAAACAGTTAAAAGTTACAAACCTCTTGTCGTTTACGTTCATCTGGTTTCATGATGTCTAAAACTCCACTCGCTATGACCTGTGCGAAGAAAAAACGAAAAATATCACTAGTATCACTGTTTTCTTGAACGATGGCTTAACGTTGGACCAAGGAAACAGAAGATCAGAGAAATCAAATATTATTTCAAATAGTCGCTATTATAAATCAAAGCGGGATTTTTTTTTTGGGGGGGGGGGGTGGGGGTGCAAAAAAAACTTTAGTCTCCGTTCAGTGTGCAGGGTATTTTTCCTTTTAATCAGCAACTTTTCTTATGTCGGTGAGCTACAATGACAAAAATATCGAAATGTTATCGATACTAACCTCTGGCAGTTCACACCAAAGCATCCTCATGTTTTTAAGCGTTCCTTTTGTCAACTCCTCCAGAGACGCTTCGTCATTTAACGACATGTCTGACATGTCACTGCTCAGTCGTTGACGGCTGAGGTTTCTTTCACGCTGGAGCGTGCATCTGGTATACACTTGGTATAAGGGCTCTGTTGATTACATTAACAACATTGACTTTGTACTTTATGAGGGTGGGGTCTATAGATGCAAATGCAGGAATTACTTTGTCTACCCCTCTCCCCTAGTCTTGCGGGACGCGAATGAGAGGCGGCTGTATTCGCAGGCTACCTCCCCCCCCCCCCCAAAAAAAAACGAGGTCTACTGATTGATATGTATGTGTACCACACTGGCTGCAATGGTGTTATATTTAAATGCATGGTTGAATCAGCCGCAAAAGCCCCCATAAAACGTTGTGAAAGTACAGTTACATGATAACCCCTCAATAAACTTTCAGTAGCACTGCCTTAACATAAATACATGTACCATATATACTAACCTTCAGCCACACTGTCTTTATCATCATCTGAAACAAAGCAAAGTAATTAATATTACTGTTTTGGGTCTGTTTTGAGTTTTCTGTTTCCCTTTGCGTACAGTAACGTTGGAAATAACACTAGATTCTAATTAACCTGTTAACTGCAACTACATGTATATGAGAAAGTGAAAATACACTTAGTTTCTTATCAACCAATTAATAAAGTTGCTGCCCTTAGCGCCGATAGCGTACAGGGCAGTAAGTAAGTAATTAATGAGGTAATTACACCACTGGCATTAAAATTGGATGTATCGATCTGTATTGGATGTTTTGAGTCAGTGTCAGCCTTCATCACAGCAAATTTAATGGATTCAACGGGTCATGCTTATTATTCAGCTGTTTATTTATGTACCTGATGAAAATACTTCATCTGCAGGCTTGTGGATAGGCTAGGAAAGAGAAAAAACAACTTGATCACTAAATGCTAACACCAAGGAAGTGTTTCGATTATCTACGATTTCAATTGCTCAGCAAACCATACAAATTGGTTTTTTCACTGAATAAGAAGGTGCAATCTATTGTTAATTCAAAAAATTCTTGTTTTATGGATGGAATGTTGTTTATTTTTTGAACTTTATGTTATGTTGCTGGAGGTATGATAAACTAAAGGTTGGTTCTCATATGATCCCAATCGTTTCTATCGCATTGATCGTTTTCAAATACTGAGGCGATCATAGGCAATCAAAGAGATTGGAAGGGATCAGGGGTTCTCATGTGATGGTCCGGATCACCTGGTATGAGCAAAAACCTTAATGAAAAACAATTATTTTAGCCCTAGATCCAACACAATGGCAGCCTTCAATGAAAAAGCAAAACTTGTGGCCTCCAATCTCCTAAGTTATTGCAGTTTTATGGCGGAGAAGAGAAAAAGAAGCGAGAAGGATAGAACACGAACTATCCAAGCGTTCAAATTTGCCCAGTCGTCACAGAAATTGGTAATCCTCTGTGTAATGTTTTCATATAATCGCCCTTAGCGCAAAACAAACTTTTTAAAGTGAAAGGAACGGGGTGATCATATGAGAACCAACCTTGAAGTACAGTGCACTAACACGTGTTTCTTTCTTACCTCAACATAAATACCTTCCTCTTCATCAAAGTCCTTCCTGTGGGGTGGTGGCTCAGTAGGAGAAATGTTTTCAGGTGGAACACAATACTCATGCGATGAATCTGATGAAAATGAGTGCTCTGAAGAAGCTGTAACAAACAAAGAAAATCATTACTGACATGTAGCTATGACCATAAAACAATTTTCATATATTTCGTCAATCTTGGTTTCATACCCCTTAGACTGCAAACCTGTTGTTTTATACTGTTGAACAATACCTAAAAATAAACCAACTCAGGGAACCAAATTTTTGAAGTCAAAGAGACAATCACCTGACTCATGTTTGCAGACAGTATAATTTATTATTGGAGGCAAGGAACAACTCTCTAAAAGACAAAAGAACAGTGTCTCTGGATACTGCAATGTTCACTGATGCTGAGGCCAATAGGTTAACCAGCAAAACGCCACATGCAAGACTACATGTTTAAATTCAAAACACTGAACCAGTCTGGGGGGAAAGAGAAGATTTTAACCAAGAGGGCTTGTACGTGAAATTGTCACAAAGAAGGAAAAGGAAGAAAGATCACAGAAAGAAGTTGTTAATGTTTTGTTAACATTGTACAAGTCAGTCACTAGTGCCAAGCAATTTATCATGAACAACAAATTAATACCATCATCATGTTCTTCTTCTTCCTCCTCTTCACTTTCCTCTATAGGTGGTTCAATATACTCATGGCCATCACTATCAGACGACTCAGATTCTGTATCTGTACTCAGTTCTGTTATCAAGCACAAACAAAAATTGATTACAACATTGCCCTACAGTTACACGTATTAAGTGTATCTCATGCCTAGATACTGTAAGCAGTTGTCCATTTTTACTCATCATTCGTATTTTTCACACACCCTACAGGCTCACCAAAATACTGCAGGACTCGTAAAAATATACGTCGATGCACAGCTATAGCTACGAACGAAAATGTCTAATGAGATCTATGTGCACTGTACTTACAAAGCAAAAGATATTGTTTATGTCTAGACTGATGTAAATGTTCATGTATGTTCGTTAAAGGACCGTATTGTTATCAATTAAAGCAATCACAATGTCATGTACACAGTATACTGTGCTTTCAAAGCACTGGCACTATAAGATGTAGGAGAAACATTTTCTCACATTTCTATCATTGTGTGCATCTTACATATATCCTAGAATCACATACATTTAGCTGGTAATTATAAAAATAATTTATTTTCTCACAATAGTGCAAGTTTAGGATGTAATGGAAGAAGCTAGCAGTTACCCAGCTCACACACAAATGATAATGAAGAGGATGCTTGGCATTTCCCTTACCACTAAACATTTGTGAGATTGAAACCATATTGCCGCTGGCCCAACAATGGGTATCAGTGACGTCACTTTGTAACTAGCACACTATTCACGGCCCAAAACCCCCGCACCTTCAAACGTAACTAACAGAGCTTACCAGCAGGCATTCCATTCAGTGTTTGCTGCTTCTTCTTTAAACTATCCATAAAACCAGCTACACTTTGCTCATCTGCCACTTCATAGGACATGGATGAGCTTTTCCCATGAATATCTTCCATGAACTCATTGACGACACTTTCATCAGGTGCGACATACGTACCATCAGACTCCTCCACTTCAGACGAGGGTGGATTGCAAGCTGACAGTGATCGCTTGGGAGGACTTGCCCCAAGAAAGGTGTGTTCATATGCATAAGCATACTCAGATTGATCTAGGAATGAACAGAAATATTACCGATAATGTAAATTGTGGTTTAAATTTGCATTTGATTTGAAATTTTGTAAAAGACTATATTTGTATATTGATTTTTATGATAATGGATACGAGACAAAGAAAGTTTAAAAGCAAACTGGTGAAAAAATCTCAAACAAATTTCCAATATGACATAAAACAACATTTAAGTGCAAAGCCTAATCAGCAAAAGTTGGTTCAGAAAGTCAAAACTTGAACATAAGATTAACATTTCATCATTATTATGTACCTTCAGCTGACCCAACTCTTGGCATGTCACTCAGGGACACTGATTTGCTGACACCAGGTCTAACAGGCACCCCTTGTGTATGGTCATATGCTGAGGCAGGTCGTGGACGAGGCACAGCAGGTAAAGGTGGCACTTTTAGTGTTGGTGTTTTCTCTGTTACAGGGGCAGCACCTGGGGGAAGAGGTGGTGGTCGTCTATTGGCTTGTGTAGTTTTGGACGAGGGGAGCTTGATACCAAGACGGCGGCCTGTTGCCAGCCGTTGCTTGCGACGCTCTGGTAATGATGATTTCCTAACAGGGCCTTTGAATAAAATGAAAAATTAACACAATTATTATATTAAAATACAGTATAGCAGATTTGTCCCGCTCATTTTAATTTTCTTTCTTTCACATGCTTTTCTGTTTTCAATCAATGTAATTTATTTCTGTTATGTATGCTTTTCCTAGTAACACTTATTGTCAAAAACTTGTATATCAACTTCAATATTCATATTCATGTACTCTGATACTGTATCTGACAGTGACAGTTGGTTCTGTCAAAACGTGTTTTCAAAACTTAAAAACATCATCTTTTAGCAAGACCTTTTGATGAAACGATGAAATAAATGAAAAAAAGAATGAAATTATTATTACAGTCGAAGCTCTCTTAACGGACACTCTCGTAAGCGGACAGCTCTACTTACGGCCACCTTGTTAGAAACCCCGTTTTTACTCCCATACAAACTCTGTATTTTTACATTCTCGTAAGCGGACATTCCCGTAAGAGGCCACGGACACTTTCCGAGATTACGACTTAGACTTTTTCTTTGTTTTTAAGCTCCCGTAAGCGGACACAGCAAAGAAAATAATATAAAAAACCTCTGTATCTTGTATTAATCAATCAACTTCACATCGCCGTTCATCACAATGATTTTACTGTAATTACAGTACCATATTTCAGTGTTTGTTTTGTCGTTATCCACGTCCGGTTACATTTCGAAACAAAACTAACATGCATATTACCATTATGTTAGCTGGGCAAGCTCCTGTAAGCGGCCATCTATCCCTTACACCTCTAGTGGCCGCTTACAAGAACCATTCTCGTAAGCGGCTAGCTCCAGTTGCGGACACTTTTTTCGCATCCCGAGGGTGTCCGCTAACGAGAGCTTCGACTGTAATAATGTTTTAACTGTTGCGTTGAACGTGACAATCATTTCTCTTTTGTGCAAATTACAATGTACATGTACTTAGCCTAGTACATTAAGACTGCTCTAAGAACCAATCGGAATGTTTTATTTCATCCCAGACCAGTTAGTCAAAATAATACTAAGTAGTGAAAAAGTCACAAGTACATCTGTACAATGTAAATTGTTCCCTGTTAGAAAATAATATCTAAAGTGCAAAATATGCTAACCATCTATCTCCCCTATGGTGTCATCTGCTGACGAACTCTCTTTGTCTTCAAGACTTTCCAGTGTCCTTGACCTCACCTTTGCCACAGCCTCTGCTGATGGAGGACTGGGTCTAACTGGAGGATGCTTTTGTGTTTCTTGTCCTGTCATGTGAGTGTACAACAAAATTGCATGGTGTTAATGAGTACAGGGGGCAAGTGATTACACTTCAAGATTGATTGTCCCATGCCAGGAAAGCCCTTTGTACTAACACAGGTAGCCAAATTAATGACCCGCACAGATTACATGTATTTAGTTGTGGCTGTTTTATGGTGAACAAAATGGACACAGTTTGAAGCTCTGCTTGTATTTTATACCCTTGGCTTGACACGTCTCCAGGCCAGGCAGCAAGACCATTACAAGCACAGTCTAAGGACTAACCATAAGGCCAGTGTAATAACAAATTGTAAACACATGTATAACTCTCAGGAATGCTTCTCAAAAAGTGTAATAACTTACCAAGTCGAGGAGATGTTGGTTGACTTGGAGGTTTCTGTGGTGAAGCTCCAGGCCTGGGAAGAAGTTTTGGTTTACCTACTTCATAAGGTTTTGCTGTGCCTGTTGCAAGTTTGGAATCAGATTTTTCTGGCGATGAACTTGATGGTTGGTTACGTGGTGAAGGTCTTGGTGAGGAGTGAGGTGATGCCCTTGGAGAAGTACCAGGAGAAGGAAATATACCACCAGCTTTACCAGTATTGCTATCGCGGAATGGGAATACAGGGATTGTTGACAACTTTTGTGCTAGAGCAGCCACAGATGGTTGTGGCATGTCAGTTTTAGAAGCCGAAGCTAAATCAGGCGGTGGCTTGTGAGGTAGTGGTGGTTTACTTGATGATACTTCACTCACTGGTGGTTTCTGTCCAGGAGGTACCATTCCCTTTGGCAGCGATGGGAGAGGCTTCTTTGGTGGCAGTGGCTTTGATTTATCACCAGCTGCATGTAAGTCAACAGTTCTTGCAGCTGAATTAGTATTCTCAGTAATGCTTGGACTCTCTGCACTGGCTTCTGTTTGTCTTGTGTCACTTGGCTTACGGGGACTCTGCGGGGAAGTTTTAGCTGCTATGCCACTACTTTTGCGGGGGATGGGTGGTGAAAATTTACTGGCTGTACTGCTTATTTTATGGGGCGTAGGCGGAGAGTTTTTACCAGCTGTGCTGCTTATTTTACGGGGGACAGGTGGGGAAGGTTTACCAGTCATTCCACCTGCCTTGGGGGGAGGTGATGGTGTAGACTCGCCATTAGCTCCACTTGTTTTATGGTGAAGTGATGGGGTGATTATATCAGCTCTGTAAATAAAACAACGGTCAGGTTAGAACAATACATGTATAAAAGCAGCAAAGCATAAAGTGACCCAGTTTGAATAGATTTATCCTACAATTGAAAATATTAGTTCCTGCTCCGGATACATTAATAGTTCAAAGGGGTTCTTATTTCCAGACTTGGAGCGTAAATAAAATTTAAAAGTGTGAGATATTTCGTCTGATATCATATATCATAATTGCGCTCCAAGTCTGGAAATAAGAACCCCCTTTGACTATAGATTTATCCTGATTCTACTTAACAATTAGACTACGAGCCCGAGTTTTCTATGAGCAAATAGTCAACGAGGCGCAGCCGAGTTGACTATCGCTCATAGTAGTCAGGTCGCTTAGGGCAAATTTTTGGAGAAATCGTGACACGGTTGATAAAAGCACCAAACTTTGCAGAATGATTCTTTAAAGACTATTAAATAATTTTATCCGTGGCTCCACCTGAATTTTTTCTTGCAATTTGCAAAATTTGCTAAACATTTTGACCACGCACAATCTCTCAAGCACCGCTACCACGCCATTTTGAATTGATTAAATTAAAGTGGGACAGCAGGAAATATTTCTCTACTCCGTAAGTAATTTGCAGTTTTATGCTTAAATGTTGCAAAAATATATATAAATTGAAGACATTGTTGAAGTTGTTTGCTAAAATTGTAATTTTTAGATGCAGTATTCTAAAATGTTTATTATGGTAAGTACAGTAGATGGTAACTCGAACTCGGATAACTCGAAAACCCTGCTAAGTCGAACTGAATTTCGTTTCCCTCGATCAAAATGTGGGTCAAATTTACCCCGATAACTCGAATTTCGGTTCTTGCAACTCGCCACGAATTCCCATTGATTAGAGCAACGAACGGATCACGTATTTGACAGCCTTTTTCCATTCTTATCGTAAGAATTCATGATCGTGATAGAGTTTCTGACGAGATAAGTTTAATTTGCACTGTACTGTATACTCTACTAACTATGGTATACTGAAGTGCTAAAAAATCAGCAAACTATCAATTATTAACTTGGCAAATTAAACATTTAATCGACCAGATAACTCGAAACCCCGCTAACCGGAACTGCTAACTGGAACTGTTTTTCGTTCCTCTTTAGCAGTTTAGAGGTAGAGTTACCGGGGTTCTACTGTATTTATGCGCTTGTAGCTTGTGGCCGCCGAGGGATGCGGAACATGCTTAAAGAAGCCTTGAAGAAACGAGATTACACAGAGGACGCACAAATTTTGGCCAAGGCAGCTTCAATAATAAGAAAATACATTTTCAGCCACGAGGCATATAAATTTAATGGTCTATTGTTTCCATAAAATAGTCAAGAAGCGTCGTTACCATCTTACCTCAAAATCATAATATTCTTAATTTTCAATGGAGACGGTTTGAAAAAGCAAGATAAAAAAAAAATCGTGAACCGCCTCTGCCTGTCTACATTGACTTGAACATACATAGATCGCAGGCAAGCGGATCATCCAGCATTTACACCAGCTGGAAATTTCTATTTCCTATGCCAGGGTCACACTAACCGGCGATCTTTCTCCTCCCGCCGCAAAAAAAAAGAACGCCTGATCGCAGGTTGGGGTTACACAGCTTGAAGAGTGGACAGAAGAAGCCATGTGCGAGCACTTTGACGAAGATGGAGTTGTATGCCCTGCCTGCCTGCGAAAGGTCTGTTCACTGTTGGTGCCTTAGACAACCTTCAAAAAGATCTTTTTTCGACGTTTTTGCTTGTTTACAAGCTAAAATGGTAGAATAGGGGTTATGTGGACAAGATTTGGAACCACATATTTGTAAACTCTCAAGGGACTTTTTTAATTTCTCAAGGGACTGTTTTAATTTCTCAAGGGATTACTTTCCGCTGTGGGTGATCACTTGCGATCTCGTGGAAAAAACGTGACTTGTCACATTTACAAACGTTATATAACAGTTTTAAAAGGGACATGTCAGCTTTCTTATCTCAACGCACATGTGTCTGAAAGGCGATCTATAAAAAGCGTAGCACAAGCAATGGATTGCGTAACTAAAACACGAATAAATAATCACTAGCACTTACATCGTGTAAAAATTACAAACGTCAAAAATAAACCATACCAAAAAACTCGCTCTTTTCAAAGATATTTTTGAAGTTAAAACAAATGCAAGAGATGGGGGCTTCTTTTAGCTTAGGAGCGGTTAAAAATTAGGCCAAATTTGGTCGCTACATGCATCATCAGCCTAGGTCGTTAGGGACGAGACCTCGCGTTGAGCCGTTGACAGCAATGTTGCATGAATCGGCTTTACAACATGCGATCGTATCTACGCAGTTCGAGTGGAATTTCAGTCAAAGACAGCAAAATTCTTTCGTATTTCATCTTCAAATATAATTCGAAAGCATTCACTGTATATATGGCTTTTGTTTAATCCTGGGTCTTGATATCCGACCCTCGCAGAGCCTAGACAAAACGCAGCTTGAGTGTAACGATTTGTTTACGCCGCAATTATATGCGCAATGTTTTCTCCGACAGTAGTCGGAAATATCCGTATTTTTTTCGTGCTTTTTCGTGGAGCAATCGTAACGATACGGCCTTGAACACATTGAACAGCGGTCTACCTATAACAATTCAAATATGGCGTCGAAAAAACAAAGCGTCGAACGCATATTTTGCTGTTTCATTTGCTAATTTCGCTGCCGTAATCGACTGCCTCGAATGGTCCTTGCAATTTTAAAGTATAGAATTGTGAGATTTCGGTGAAATTTGCACTGTTTATTTGTGTAATGTTAAGGAATATGTGTAAAAATACCCGGCGCGGACGAGCCATTTTTGACAAAATGATATGGCTGCATTTCCGCGAAGATAGGAAATTGTTAAACTAAACTACAAAGAAACTGTAATGATAAGTTCGAAGAACAATGCACAGGATAAACCTTCGACTCATACTTCATGCAAAAACGTCGATATCTCGAAGAGACTTTGATTTGGTACCGGCATCAGTCTCCTCCAGTTTCGAACTAAGAACCAACCGGGTAAACGTATACCAACAGCTATGATTCCTCCATCTGTACCTAGAAAGCTCTCTGCCATTGGTCCACGCTATATCTGGTTGTAATACTACATCCGTGCAGTTTTAGGGAAAAGGGCAGGCATTTAAAGAAGAAACAGAAACAATTGCCTTTTTAGCCTCTCTCATCCATTTGAATCCCTTGATGCCGACTGTGAGCACTCCCGTAAAATTGAACGGCTGGTTATCATTGTTTATGACAGAGAGAGTTCGTCCTTGTCCCTTAACCAAACTAGGATTTAATTTTTCTGTCTTAAGAACGTTCATGGAGAAGATGCCACCGACGGAAAATGCTTTGCTTTAACTCACTTTAATAAGGCTCAGCAAAATATCCCTTCACCAGACTTTATTTTAACCGAACATTGCAACGATTTCTACACCTTATCGAGTTTCACTCTCCTTATATTTTCATGTTTTTATGTTTATTTTTGGATCAATGTGGTGGCTAGCCACCCAATCCAACGCCACTAGATCCACTCCTGTCTAGGATATTACAGTTAATTTTTTCAAGCCTTAAGCCACCGCATTTTTTACTTTTGTCATTAAAAACGACTGCGTGTAACGCTAGGGTTAGGGAACCTGAAAATCGCGTGTTTTTTTCTTCAATTTACCTTATGGGAACATTGAAGAACAGCGTTTATGAATTATGCAAATTAGATAAAAACGTTCTTGTTTAAAGTCAAGAAAAATAAAAAAATTCGGATGGAGCCACGAATAAACTTAAAACAAGTATCAAAAAATGGCTGCATGCAAAAATTGGGGCTTTTATCACAAAATCTAATCGATCGCTTACGAAGGGGCATTGCAGAACAACTTTTATGAATATATGCAAATGAGCTAAAATCGTTATGGTTTAAATTTCAAGAAAAAATAAAATAATTCGGATGGAGCCACGGATAAACTTAAATAAAGTATAGAAAGGAGTCCGCATACAAAAATTGGTGCTTTTATCACGCAAGTAACGATTATTACGCTAACCGACCTGACTATAGAAAATGAGGGCGAGTAGTCTAATTGTTTTAGTAGAAACGCTAAAGGATTGCAGTCCAAAACCTACAATATTGTGCACTTTGAAGACAAAAATCAAGAAAATTTACCGCTTAAATAGCTACTCGCGCGCGCGACTGTTTTCTATCGGCGAATAGAAAACAGTGGGAGAACCAATCAGATTCGCGGATTTCCAATAGAACACAGCTGAGTTTCTACTAAAAATGGATATTCCTTGAATAAAGTGTTTACCATCCCTAAAGCTAAACAGTCAGCTACAAAAATAGGAAACTAACAAATTATGAATATATCCACTCCTCTGACTAAACCACATTATTCTTTGTTGTACAATTTTGGAGCTGAGACAAAAAGAAAACAAAATTTGATTGTTTACAGACTGGTGTAAATCTCAGGTGATGTCTCCAAAACACAATCAATTCTAATTTCACTCTGACCTCAAACAGCCTGCTATTCTGTTGACTGACCTGGGTGCCGTGAAATGGCTGTCTTTATTTTTTTCTACAGTTGGCAAATCCTCATAACCATCATCTGAACTTGACAATGCACTTTCTGTCCTTGGTCTAAGTGGTTCATACAACTGATCATCCATCGAGTTCACATCTGCAGGTCCATTCTCAACATGTGTTGTTTGAACATTGTTTGTCCTTTCTTTAGGAGGTGTTAAGTCACTAGATGAAAGAATGTTTTTATTTGTCTCTGTAACCGAATTTGGTTTTACTGAAGGTCTCTTATTAATTGCCACCTCATTATTATTAGTCACAACACACTCGTTTGGACTGACTGGTTTTTCACTGGGTGCATTAGGTGGTGGTCTTCGTGGTTTTGGAAGTAAAACAGGTTTGGGAGGAAGTTTGTCAGGTTTCCCATTCTGTGTTGTGGTAGCTCCTTTGGGCTGGTTTCGGGGTCGAGGTATAGGGCGTGGCTTAGCAATGGGAGGTTGGACAGTGGAAGACTTTTCTGCAGCCTTTAATGTTCCGTCTTTGTCTTCTTCCTCCATAGCTGACAAAAAAAAAAAGATTAAAAAAGTTATGATGTAGATAGCATGCTTTTTACAGCAGCTGCTATAATGAACTGGTACATAGTGTGGAATATTGTGTGAGCAATTCCTTCAACGTGTTTTGTTGTCTAAAGCAGTGGTTTTAATTTACTATAAACCTTACAAGAAGTTTAGGGTTACATGTTTACTGTACTAGGGTTTCAGTAGGGTAGGGTTTAGCTTAGAGGTAGCCAGCATAGGGGTTGCTAAAAGCAACAAAAGCCAAATTTTGATGTGGGGTACATGATGTAGTTCAATTTTACCCTTGGTACTACAATCTGATATTTCCCTTTGTTTCATCTTCATTATCATAATTATATTATGAACAAAGGAAAGGAAAATAGCAAATTGTACCAAGGGTAAAATCCCAGGTGCATTTCATGTAAGTTATGCCAAAGATCTTCAGTGTGGATTTAGTGCCTTGGCATAGACAAGAAAACCTTGGCCTATCTTCAGCATGAGATGTACATGGGATGCAAGCTGGGTAATACTGAACCACCAAAAAAAAAATGGAGTCGGAGTCGAGTTACTTACAGCATTGAGCCTGCTAATAACCAATCAGAATAAGAATTTTGTCATAGTAGTGGTTTGGATGTGAATATTGTCACCTCAATCACCAATTTCCTGAGAGGATGGGTTTGTCTTTCCTAGGTTGTAATCTTGTTTTTTGAAATAATTCTTGAATTAAAGGACCCTATAGTCAGCCACACCTTTATTTATGTTTACGCCTTTGTTTTCGGTATTATATTATTAAGCAAAACATGTCTTAATGAAAGAGATCACTGTGAAACTGTTAACAGTTAATAAAAAGAACCCAATAACACAACTTACAGCAATACAATAAGATTTTGCTTCACCATATGATTTTTGAAATTTCAATGCCTGATCAAAAATGGCGGAGGCTGACTTGGGACCTTCAATGATCAGTAGTTCTAATAACACTTGATAAACTGTGTCATTTCATCAGCTTTGTACATAGGTATTCTGAAACACACTTTGATCATGATCCATGCAATATACATGTAGTTCCATGTTCTGTTATAACTGAAAAGGACTGCTATTTATAGGTCAATTTAACATATATTTAGCACAGTAAATGGAACAAGCATACAATAGGTCAAATGCAAATCAAAGTTGATTTTACACATTGTAATGTGAATTATCATCACAAATAAATTATATTGCACAGTTACACCACAGTTGTCAAGACTTCTGAGAAATATTTATCAAGTTCTAATGTTAGTTTGGTTAACTAATTACCCAATATTGCTAAGTGATATTACGTTTGATGCACTCTTGTTTGTTGTAAGTTTCTGCTAGTACGTGACTTTTACTAACTAGTTTAGGGACAAAATATTGAAAAAATGGTTATATTTTAGAATCACATGATTTGGACAAATATAAACATCTAAAACTTCAAAATGGATGCGATATGTAAGCGTCGTCTATAAAGTGTATGTCAAAAGATCACTTTTCTCCAGTTTAGCAGAATACAAATTTAGGTTATTAACGACAATGTCACCAAAACAATTATTATTTATAAGCTTACTGGATGAACAGAAGCCTAAAAAAAGCAATCCATCACGTAATCCTGCTAGTTGTTTGTATGTTTTTGATCGGTCCGATAAAATATGTAGTTTTCGGCCACAGGCAACTACACTTCACCAGCTATAGATATATGTCAAAAGCGTAAATTTGAGCTGCAAATGAAGATGTTTTTGTCTACTAACAAATTCGAAACTAAACGCATACTTCATGAGTAATTTGACTGATCTCGCTTGAAAACGAAACCCAGACAACATCATATAGATGAAAATTGTTGCCAGTAACTCGAGCAAGTTAAACACATAAAACTTTAGCCGCATTTACAGTTTAAATTAGCCAATATCATACAAACATGAATAACAACTGATATTTTTGAAAAGATGGAAGCCCAACCGAGAAAGAAAGAACCTGAAAGAACGCGACTACAATCATTCGATCGACACTCACCCTACAGAAGCCCACATCTGTGGTAAGACGATCAACACAAAACCACATCCATTGCAATAAACATAATCGTTGCCTCGGTAGTTTAAGGTATCAAAAACACCATTATAGAGTCTCTAAAGGATCGGAAGTAACGACATATTTCGCTTTTTTGTGCAGGAAAGAAGTCAATGCGCAGTCCAAAAACAAACTGTGAAATGTCTGCGCATTTCCGTAAGTTTGCCTTTGGGAGACTGGGTAGGACAGTTTTCAAGGAAAAAATGGCTGCATATTTTTCGTTTACACTTACCGGTTTGGACGAGCGCGAAAAGAATCATGTCTTCAAGAGATATCTTTCCTTTCTTCTTTGAATACCGAAAAATGACATTAAGCGGATTTTTCGGTCTATACTAAGCGGTATTGGCTCTAGCGGCACACGCAGTTCTCATGATGAAATGGTTTCCGTGGTTCCTATTTCCTGTCAGCGTTTAATCAATTCTCTCAGAACTCAATCGTTTAAATGCCTTTTTCGATCATGAAAATAAAAACAGGTTTCTCAACGCCTTTATGATCGAGGCGTGATTTAAGCTATTTAGGGCTTCAGCATTAAAAGCAACACAATGACTATTAGTGCCGGAAGTCATGGGCTCATCAGAACCGGAAGTGGCAAGACACTTCGACCCCAGTACGAGACAAAAAGTAAACAAGGTATTACGTATGTAAATTACGTGTGCTGTTGGGCGTTGTTTTCCCTTGTTGTACGCACTTCTATCTTGTTGTTTATCCCTGACGCGACGCAATTTGTATTCCCTTATCATTGTAACAAATATTTTTCCAGATGGAGTTGGCTAAGGGGTAATCCCCTAAAGGGTGTGTAAGGAAGGATTCCAAGATAAGAGTTTGATTTTTAAATACCGGTAGCCACCATATATCTCAAAAGTACACGTATATCTTAAACTATCTCCATTTATCTTTTCCTGATAACAATCATGTTGTTTGTTCCATTGCACTCTTTTACCTGCTGCCTGGTTTCCAAGTCACATTTCTGGGGAAAGCTTGATTACCTCTGTTTTTTTAATATTTCATAAAAAAAAAAATTCAAAAGTTGTCATCCTTATTCCCTGACTGAAAAAAAATACCATAAATGGTTTAAAAAAAATATAAAACAACATAACAGAAAAAAGTGTTGATTTCATTGTAATCTTGGCACATATGATGATCCTGAGGCTATCAGCCACAATTTCTTTTTCTTTTTTGCATGCTTCAACTTCAAAACCAGCAATTTTGTTTTTGCATGTAAAACATGAAGCACAAAAATCAGGTGCCTTTGTTGGCTAAGTATCATTACAGCTAGTCTCAAAGATCCCGGATCTCTGCTTTCTAATATGTCTAAAAATTCAATAATGTTTAGGACAAGGTCGTTTTAAAAAGAAATTCAAAGTTAACCAACATTGTGATACACAGACAGCGATGCCATGTCTGTCAAATCATGACTGTCACTTCAAACAATCAAATGAGGTTTTGAACATACTCAAATAAGTTATCTACTCACATGGTTCAGTAAATTAAGTGTCAACTTTAAATTTTACATACACTGGAACATCATCACATACCGTAACAAATCTCCAATTTTTACACTCTTTATTGTTTTCTTTATTATCTTTTCCCTAAACAAATAACAAGCTTGATGTATGCAGTGTATAAATCTCTTACTTTACAAATCATTTTTTAACTGCATCATATCTAAACTGTTTACTAGTTTGAATTGGTTTTTACTTTTTTTCTGAAAAGATGACGACTTTTTCATTTTCAAGCTAGGTGACACCATACTCGTGTAGGCAAATCTGTCAGATAGACTCTGAGTTTTTAATCAACCATTCTACAAATCATGTACTTTTCCAGGGAACAGTACTTGAAGAAATAAAGAGCCAGATAGGGAGGTGTGAATAATAACACCCAAACGTTCTGAGATAACTCAACTGTAAGATGCTAGAGCATTTCAAAAAAAACTTCACTTTTTTAATCTAAACACATACCTTCAACAAAACATGGTATTAAGGATGTTTATTTCATGCTTAGAAATAGCAAAAAATCCTATTAGCAGGGTTGTCACTAAGGGCCGGCTGCCGGCTTATTTCACCGGCTGAAAGAGAACTTAAAGGAGCTTTGTCACGCACAACTCAAGTTTGTTGCTCATAATCCGTCTTAATCTTCATCAGTCAAAACCCTCCTTGTTTGTTTTCAGGTTTTTAAAATTACTCCGTTAGTATTTTTCTTCCTTAGAAAATTCCAATCTTGATTTTTCTTCAATTTAAAAGCAGTCAGAAAAATGACTTAAAATACCGTAACATAGCTCCTTTAAATCTGGCTGAAACTTCACATGAAAACAGAGACTTATTAGGTAAACTTTTAGGGCTGCGAAGGCCAAAAAAGCCAGATGTTACTAAATTGGTACTACCTGAAAAATCCTTCAGACTTGACTTCCCCATCACTCTTACCCCCAAGGACCCCCCATATTGATATATTTATGGGCCATTGCTCATGGCTGATAAATTTGTTTCCAGTTTATCTTATAACAGTTTAATTTAGACTTGTGGCAAAACTTGGCAAGAACCTTAGTAGTTTTACTACTTAAGCAACATTGGGCCTGCCAGTTTTTCTGCTTCCCCATCATCGCCTCGCACAGCACGGACAAGTTCAATACCAAACTCAAAGGCTGTACCAGGCCCTCGGCTAGTTACCAGGTTTCCATCTCGGACCACTCGCTCTTCAGAGTAGGTATAGCCTGGGCAAAAAGTTACAAAAATATGACATTCAAAACACGTCAAAATAAATTATTAAAAGAAAGTAAGAAATATCTAATTTCTCATATAGTTGTTCAAAGAATGCTGTTTACAGTTATGCACAAAACTTAACAGAACTTTATTGAGTTCATTGTAGCAACAAGAACTCGGATACAGAAAATAAGAAGAGATATTTAGCTTTTCAGAACAAAAGAAAACAAATGAAAGATAATACCACTAACAGCCTCAGCTGATGTAAATAATCTCTATTTTTAATCTCCTCTATTTTCATTTTTTTTAATTACATCTATATTGACATTTATAGTTAAACATACTGTCTACAATTAACTTGAATTTTTTAAAAATAACATAAACACTTAAAAACCAAGTATTCATTTATTTATTCATTTTATTGTAGGTAGGCATGATAAATATGGCAGCAAAAGTGAAAGTTGTCACAATAATTTATAAACCTGTCTGACTAATGGTTACAAGCTGTTAAGCAGATTGTGATTGGCACATTTTAAATTAATACTGTCTGAAGCTCATAAATGAGAAGATAATGCATCATAATTGAGCTTACACCAAAGGTCACATCATACAGAATTTCACTTTCATGATAACAATACATTATGTTCAAGCACAACAGTGTAAGAATACTACTTACCATCCAATTTATCCTTCACAGAAGGATGTGATGTCACAGTCTTTCCTTTTGCAATCCCATGAGTATGGAGGGCTGTTGGAGCTACAAGAGAAGTAAGGTTAATATTTTAACCATGAGAGGGAGCAAAATCTAAACAAGCTCACATTTCTCATTATGCTTCACCCTCAGGATACTGTGCACTTCTTGAAACAGATCATGTCCATCATTGGACAAACACATAGACCCAATGCAAATATGGGGGCTGTTTATTTTTGGCTCCCAGAAAAATTATTTGTCAACAAAATTAAATTACTCTAGCTTTAAAGATAAAGTCAAACTTAATCAGTGTATGAAGTTTGAAAGCTATACTTTCATCTAATGGGAAGTTACAGGGGCTAGGCAGGCCAGGGTGACTTTTTCCATACAAATCTCTTAAATTTTAGTGAGTCATAACTTTGCAACCATTTAACCCAAAACACTGAAACTTCTCAGAATAGCACAATATTTCATATATATTTAAGTGGCACCATCAGCGTTTTAAGAAACTTGACCAAACAACAGCAGTGAATGACAACCATTTTTGCATAAGGTCTATTGCGTGTCCATACTCCCTCCAGAGGGATTGGAAATTCCTGGGGGTGGGAGGGGTCTCAAAGGCCAAAAACTTAAAGGAAATGTATGAAGCTTAATTAGAATTTCTACAGGGGTGGGGTGGGGTACTTAGGAAAAATCCCTTCTCTGGGGCAGAGGCATGAAAGTTCAAACTACACATTCTATATAATAATGTTACCAGCACAGATGGCTCCTATAATTCTTCCACTCTGTTCCTGTTCCTGAAGAATTTCTTTGACTTTACTAGACTGTTAGTAAGAATAAAAGCATTATTTTAAGTTTTACCATAAAAAATACAACTTTTGTTAGTTCCTCTCCCTCCCTCATTACCACTAAGGTTAAGCAGATCAAACAGTAATTTTGATGTCTACTGCACTGACTACATTACTACATGTACATTAAATATGAAAACAAACTTGTGTGTCGCTGTCTACTGGGAAGAGTAGTAACCAGTCTCCATTAAAGTGTGAATTTATATAAAAAAAGCTAATTAAAAATAATTGAGCAATGCTCTGGAAAACTGTGCTTAAAGACTAAAGTGGAGGTACACATAGTACACAACGCTTAACATAGTACACAACGCCCTGACCAATATGCTGAGTTACAAGTGATTGTATTGGAACTGGTGTTAAGACATGATAATAGGTACCCGTAGCTTGTCAAACTGCTAAATCCATTTACCTGGGATAAGCTGTTATCTTATACAGAATGAAGTACAACAGTGTATAAGTACCTTTGCAAGGTTGTTAGATCCTCCTAGTCCTCCAGGCAAGATAACTGCATCATATGGACCCTTTATGGAACAAACGGCACTTAGCAAACAACAACAACAACTCCTTACGAGGTTACTAGACATGGTTTAACACCCGCTTTCAGTGCAAAGTTATCCATCTACATCTATCTTTTGACATCATCTTTTGACACATGTGCTGTTTGAAACGAGCCATTCAAAACCAATGCATAGTAATGATACTGTTGTTGATTTAATGCAAATGACCCTAAAAGTTCAGAAGGTCATGCAAATGGGCTATGATTGGCAGATTAAGATCAGTCTTTTTTGTTTAGCATGTCGAAAGATAGATGGCGATAGCAAGCTGTTATACACGTAACACATGGCCTAATGCATCCAATTGTACGATATGGACAGATGATGATGATGATGATGATTTTTATTATTATTATGATGCACGTAACACTGAAAGCGAGTGTAAATTTGTTGGAACCGACTTCTCAAATCAAAATGTAACAACCCTAAACCATAAATTCAACCCTAAAATTTCTCTATAAAATCTTTATTCATAGCACATAATGGTGGCACCTGCTCTGTGTTTAATTCTACATGTACTGTACATAGCTGCACTGTACCTGTTTGATGGCATCCTCCAGGCTCATATCTGGTTTAACAACCACACTGCGACTGCACACAACAGGGTCTGCACTGGTTAGACCTCCAACCACTGTTTTAACCTAGACACATGACAAGATTATCACATATGATTATATCTTATTATAATGTATACAATGTGCTTTCCTAGAAAATTTCTAGGAAAGCACATTGTATACATTATAATAAGATATAATCATATGTGATAATTAATCAGCTCCTGTACATGTATATTGTCTGCCACGTACAATATTTAATCCCATGCAGATAACCAAAATGGTACAAATACTTTTGTATTATACTACACTCAAGCAATCTTTTAATCTAAACTTTATACATATAAAAATTATAGTAAGTTATAAAGACAGATCAAATGGGATTCTAGTGTACAAACTGGAAAAGTATCCTATGCGAGGCACACCCTAAAAACTAAGAAAAATTGGATAAAAAATCTAAAATTTAATATTTTAGTTTGTGATGCCATTTACTTTCTACTGTCTTCTAATTTTTTTTACAAATGACTGTATAATATGTTGTATGGGATGATCAAAGGATTTTTTTTTTTTTTTTTTTTTGTGGGGGGGGGGGTTGAGATGTTGGATTCTGGGATTTTGTTAGTGGGGAGAGGCAAGTGTCCCAGCACCTTCAAATAACTGGAACCTGTGACTAAGGGAAGGAAAACCCCAACAGAAGGAACCCTGACCTCTACTCCCTCCATGTTGGTGGTTGGAAACATGGGAGTAAAGGGGGTAGAAACTCTGAGAAGGGATTAGTGAGGGTGGGAAGAGGGATCATTTCCCAAGGTGGTGGGTATTGGGAGTATTGGGAAACATTTTCAACACCTTTAATTTCCAGTAGAAATGGCAGAAAGGGGCGAGGCCGGGAGTAAAATGTACGGAAAGTGGGATATATACCCCCCTCCCCCGCCCCGTCTTGTCATGTGGTGCATTTATTATAACAAGTTCTCAGTGAAAAGAAGGCCATATTTCCCAACGTAACGCTTCAACGATGTACCTTTAGTGTATCAACTTACTTTTCCACGTCGCAGAACGTCTGTGGTGATCACAGCTTCCATTTCTTCTGCACCTTCGGCTAAAATCACCAGCGCGCTACCTTTCAAGTCCGCCATGTTGGACGAGCACAGATATCTAGTACCCAGACCTCTTACCAATAAGCGCTATGCGACTTGAAAACATAAAACGTTTTAAAATAGTGCAGCAGTGTCGGCGAGCGTTTACAGCTATAAAGATGAAACAGAAGACTAAAATCCACTTTCTGAAGCTTTTTCCACTCGGGTGGAAGAGAGTTTTTTCTCCTATCCCCTGGGCATCTATGATAGAAGCAGCTATGTACGTTCAATTCCCCACCAATCATGTGGAAGATTAGAAAAGTACCGTGTTGAATTGTGGGACACAACATGGTGGCCAAATTCCGGGTTCGCTCTGTTTCTACGAAGACGTAAATATTTCCTGAGCAACCAAAACATTTTTTGGAGATTCGTTATTTAAACCAAAGTTGAGGTAACATTAAGTGGAAACAAGTGTATAAGTTAAGTTTGTTGTTAGAAATGTAGGATTTCTACGCACTTTTCACCAAAGGAACCATTGTTTACTTTTGCGGTGTGATGAGTTCGAATCAGCTAGTACAGTGGGGAGTCAGCTACAAGAACTTTGATTCAAAATGTGGTATTACTTTGTGGCCCACTGTGCTTACCACTTTACAAGATGGTTTCCTAAAGACTCGCGGGGAGCAGTGTAAGTTTCTTGCCACTTTTTGCGTTTACACTGTATATAAACCTGTTTTAACTGCTAAGATGCATTTGACAAATTATAAACGTGGCTTCTTCCCGGCTTCTTGCAACGTTAACCATAATTTGACAGCAAGAATCGTGATCATACGAATACGCTCAAAGAATAGTGAGAACACTAGCAGCATAAGCAGAAGCACAAACAAGAGAATGAATGCGGGTTTTTCATCTGTATGATTTCCTTACTAGGAATCTTAGAATGTTTTCATTCTTCTTTTATATGTTTGTGCTATATGTATGTGTTTATGATGATTGTATGCAGTTCCATCACCACTTAGGATCAGCATTCCCTTTTACATTATACAACAACAAGTTACTAGTCAAAAATTCTAAAACCTTGTAGCATACATGTATGTAAATGCAAAGTTACCGGTATTGCTAAGGAATGAGTGGCTCTTGAAACTTTTACTTCTTATTAACCAAGCACAAGGGCTATGCTGGGAGAGTAATAATTATTATCATTCGAAGGTCTTTCTGGTATGGATAGGCAAAGAGAGGTCCCAGCAAGTATGACCTCAGGCGATACTGACCCAGTATGGTCCTAAACTAGTGAGAGTTAATAAGAAGGTTTATTATATGGCTTTCCTCCTGTTGCCTGTGCTTTGCCAGCCCATGGGCATTAACATTGCTCATAGTGCCTGGGTATTATGGGGAAATCTGGTCCTGACAATAAGCCAATCATAGTGCATGTTATATCTTAACAATCTCTAGCGACATAATGTTATTTTTTAAATCAACAGTTTCATAAATCAACAGTCACAGCATTTGTTGTTTTTAAACAAATATTGTTGAAGCCAGCATGCTAATTAAAAAAATTTCCTGTTCCATTTGTGAATCCTGACAATTGGAGAAGGAAATATATCTCATGTGAATCAATATTGAATCATGAACACTTTGTCTGATAGCTTGTAGTTAGGTTGAAGTGACTCAGGAAAAAATTGCCACATATTTTAATTACTTTGACTACAATCCATGGAACACCTTGTGGCATTACATGTTCAATAATTACTGTAATTTTAATTGTAGCTCAATTGCATTAATTTTTATTTTTCACCAACAGGAGAGTTACTGTAATACTCTTTTCCCTGGCATTTATCATACCACAGATTTATGTTATCAATCTGTAAGTAACAAGCTCTTATTCATTTTTTACGACTGAATTTATTCAGGAGTTTAGTAGCTAGCTCAATGGCACTCGCATGGTTTGCTCGTTCGGTCCATCAGAAAAAAGAAAAAAATGGAAAAGAGAAAAAAAAAAAAAAAAGTTCTGTAACTCCGCTGACCAGCAGATATATTATTAGAAGAAAGAATGTAGCAAGGCGGCTGTATAAAGGCGGCCTTTTAAATTTAAAGGGTTTACAAGAAGCAAACAAACAAAATATGGCTGACAATTATGTGTGGAAAGTATTCGGCCGCCGAAAAAGTGGAAATTGAGAGCCGCAAAAGTGATGTAACGACCGATCTCTTTCGTAAATATCTGTCGAGCTAGTGTAGTACATGTAGGAGCATTCGAAAACTAAATCGGGGTTCACATAAGCTCATTAACGATGGATCTATCTAGAAACCAGAGTGTTGGCTAAAATTGAGTGCGTGGCTGCTTCACGCAAGAAAAGGAAAAGCTTTTCAGATGAAACAGCACAATTACATTAAATTTTGTACCTGATTCAGTCTATATGTTCTGATATATTTTTTTATTTGTTGATATAGATTTATTCTGCAATACATACCTACGGAGCGATATAATAAAAACAAACCATTTTAGTGCTATGGGTTAAAAAAACAGGAAAAAAAAAAGAAAAAAACTGTCTCCTCTGGGATTCGAACTCAAAACCTCTAGCTCCCCAGTCAGATGCTTACACGAGTGTGCTAATAAAACATATTTAGTCACGCAGTATGAAAATATCTTATATCAATGTAAAAGACATTCCGTCGTTTATCTGTTATCATGTGCATCAAAGAAATGTTTGAATCCCCTGCTGCTCATAAATTTTCTAGGAATGAAAACTAAACAGTTACTTTTAAACTTGGCAACAAAATTCAGTCGTGGCTCGAAGAGCTCTTTGATCTTATTTATTTAACCTTTTTGTTGTTTACAAAATTTTAGTTAGATCTCAGCTGACTACTACCTGAGCTTTCACCCAGCTTTTGGGCTTTCAATATGTAAAAGATTTCTGAGATCGCTCTCTACATGTACTAGCTGTTACACTGTAGCTCAGAGTCATAAAAAACAATTATATTAAAATAAGCTGATTGTTGATCAATGTCTTGATAAGGTCATTTTGCTTCATTGTATATTTTTTAATAGGGTATATGAGAAAAATCATTAAATATTATATTGTAACGACATATATGTAACAACCTTGTTTCTCACTGTAGGGACAGGAGCTCACGTTACTGTGATGAGCCACTGTTGAACATCAGTGTAGCAGGAATTGTCTTTACATTTGCCATGGCAGGTAAGAAAACTTCAAAATACATGACTGTATAGCGAGGAAGCTAAAAAGATGAAAATGAAAGTACAGTGGAACCCCGATATAACGATCCTCGATATAACAATATTCCCGATATAACGATGAATATTCTATGTCCCGGCAAAAGTTACAGTAAAATGTATGGAACGGAACCCCGATATAACCATCTTCGATATAACGATATTCCCGATATAACGATGAGAATTTAGGGGACGGAACGTAAAATCTTCCCCAATATTACGCTATTATCAGTACACAGACACAATTTAAGAAAAATATTGAATTTCATTGTGTAACATAACAGTAATCGAGTAATCTCTTACGTTTCTGACAACAGCTTTGTACGATGATATACAAAAATGATACTGTATTCTAAGCCTCTTTATCAAGTAAAAAAGTATATGTTAGGTTTACCCCGATATACCGATATTTTTGGTTATTTTACGTTCATATCGTTATATCGGGAGTTTCGATATAATAATAATAATAATAATAATTTGCTAATTTATATAACGATACCTCGATAAAACGATATAGTTTTACTGCTCCCTTGGCATATCGTTATATCGGGGTTCCACTGTACATGACTTTGTATGTTTGAGGCATTCAAGTTACCTGTAAAGTTTTGTGAGACATTTCAACTGTCACCTACAGTCATTTGACTCTTTGAATTCTCAAAACTAACAAAAACAAGAAATGTATGCAGTTACTCAGTAAAGAAATCTGTTATTAATACTGGTATTTTATATCTCTCCTTTTCACGTGTACTTGTTGTGGTTTAAATTTATCTTTGGTTTAAAATTTTTCAAGCAGTTTGATTTTTATTTATATTGTCTCATATTCATTATCATAAGCTAAAACAAAGGGAACTAAAAATCAAGCTAGTTTAAAAAAAAATAAACCAAGGAAAAAATTTAAACCACAACATACTTATCTGCAGTGGTGTTTTTTTTTCAGCTTTTACGTTTCTGTTTGCGATAATGGAGCCCGTTCCTTGGCAGCTAAAGATTGCATTTCATTTCTTTGGGTTTGGTTCTCTTATTCTTGGCATGGTACTGTTTGCATCAACTTTGGCTTCCACAGTTTGTGTGAGTATATGATGTGTAAATAATTATTTTCCCAAGGAACTTTTATTGCAGAATAAATACTGCTTTTTATGTGACCTTCTTAAAATCCAAAAGGATTTCCAGCTCTGTACAAACCTAATTTATTTGTAATTTATTTACCCATTTATTCAGAAGAGCTCAGGAGCTCGTTAAGACGTGTATGTGCATCCAAGATCAAATTGGAATGTTTAAGTGTTGGTTTTTGTGGAGGGAGGAAAACTGGAGGACCCGGAGAAAACCCTCGGAGCAGGGATCATTTACGGTTCAATTTGGGGATCATTTCCGGTCCTGGGATCATTTGCGGTCCAATTTGGGGATCATTTGCTGTCCCGGGATCATTTGCGGGCCGGATCATTTGCGGCCCTGTACAGAACCAACAACAAACTTAACCCACATATGCTACCGGGCCGAAAATGAACCCAGGCCACATTTAGCCACCTCTGCTCCTCAGGAGCAGGTCACTTATTGCACAGGAAATAATAGAAGAAAAAAACAAAGAAATTAATAAATAGTATATTGTTACATCTTTATTGTTGCTTAGTACCAACAGTTTTGGATTAAAGAAATAATGGTAAACTGAATCTTCAAATTAAACTTTATTTTTTTTTATTGATATACATGTACTTAATTTGTGTATGATTTTGTTTTTCAGGTTGACTTTACACCCGAGTTGTACTTCTTATGTCTTTCATTTGGAATATTTTCTGTTCTTGCAAGCGGTAAGTTTTCATTCCCAAATCAAAATACTTGGTAGGGAAGACATATTAAATACATCAAGAAACTAGTAAAAGAGCCCAAATCCTCCTCACTGCCACTATGGATTTGTGGTTGTCCCATAATTCAACTCCTCCACACTTTGTTAACCCTCGGACGTACAAAGGGTTTTTTTTTTACAAATTTTGAAAAAAGCATTTACCCTACAATGCTGAAACTTTCGGTAGCTGTTCATTCATTCTTTGCGAAAATTTCTTATGACGTCACAGCCAATTAAAATTATGTCATCTTGTATAGTAAGCTAAGGGCTTTCTTCTCAGACAAAATAATTTTGCTACGCCTTAATATAACGAAAACTCCGGGGAGGGGTTCCATCCACCTCCCCCCCCCTTGTACGATGATGGGGGTATGAGTTTGCTTGTACGTCCGAGGGTTAAAAGCCAACTGGTCAGCCTCCTGCCAGTTGGGATTTTTAACAAGTTTCTTTTCTTTTCTGTTCTATTTACAATATTTTTTTATTTATTTAGAGTGTCCTCAATTAGCTCAATACATTGGCACTTAATTCTTTCACTGCCAAAGTCGACTTTTGTCGACATTTGGAGGAGCAGTCAATGAAACACTTGTGACGTCATCAATTTGATAGTCAGCAGATTTTGGTGAAAAACATCTGATAGAGCTAGGTTTGACCTTTTCACAGAACTATTCATTTTGTGTATCGGTCGCATCTTGACAGAGCTAATCGAGAAAAAGTCAATCACTTTTTGGTGCAAAATCGGTGCTTAAACAGACCAAAACACGAGGTCCTCTTTTCAGGGTTTACCAATGTTTTAATCAAAACGTTTTTGGTCTAAAGGAAGGACGGATACAGTAGAAAGGAGTGGAAATAACAAAGCCGAGAAAAACGAAAAGAAAAGGAGCAAGAAAAAAATGGAAACGATTTCACAAAAAAAGTCCAAATTTTGGCTTATGCGCATGCGCCAAAGTACAATTTTGTACATTTTTCCATGGAATCTTCATCAAAATCTTGCTCCATTGCTTTTTAAGCAAAGTTAAGGAAAATTCAGGATCGTAGCACCAAAAATTCAGTTTAACGGTAAAAAAATCCTGTTTCTGGAGAAATTTGGCCCTGAAAGGGTTAAACAAAGTGATTTATTTAATATTTACAGTATTTATTTTTTATTTTCATTTTACAATGTCGTAAGAAAAAGAATAACCACTGTGTCTGACAACCGGTACTTAAACATAATTATCTCTTAAATTTTAAAATGACGTTTAGGACCTGAAAGCAGATTACTGGCCATGTTCTAGTCCTCAGTGGCTCTAATAGTGTTCTTGTCTTGTTTCTTCTCAGGTTTTCTTGTCATCATGCTGCCGTTTTGGTTGGTAAATTACCTTTGGCCTGATTCTGTCCTCAACCGGCGAGAAAGACGAGGAATTTGCTATGAACCTGTCAAGTGCTGCACTTGTCTTTGGCATATTTAACATGTATTTGCAACAACTTTTACCCTCAAGTTAATTTTTCAGTTGAACGTCTTGGCAGAACAACCCTCCAATTTATTTTTTCCTTAGTTTGGTCGCCAGTGAAAAATTTTAGTCGCTAAATTAAGCTGGCACTTTCAATCATTTTTCTCAATTTTAGAAACTAGGCTGGCGACTTTGGTTCCAATTTAGTCGCCAGCTCCAATGGTCTTAACTTGAAGGGTTGAAGAGTAAGAAAACTTAACAGTGGCCAAGCTTGAACTGTTTAGAATTAACTGGATGCTTATAAAGTATCAGAGGACTAAGAGGTGTTTGTATTGCCGGAAAATAATGTTGAGAGGTGGTTCCACAATTTCAAAGTTGCTCCTGAAGCTGTGCTTCTCTATTGACTGATAAAGTTGCAAAACAATATCTTATCTAAAGGCAATATAACAGTGTATACATACACCTAATGATTGATCCCAAGGAAAAGCAGTTTTGTTTAACGAGAGCAGTGATGTTTGTCGAGACGAAGTCAAGGAAAACATTACAATTAGAGAACAAACAAAGCTAACTGCTTTCCCGGCGGGATACATTTGTTAATAATTGCTGTATATAGATATTTATTATGTCCCTTTGTTGCACTGATCAACCACAGGTTAACAAACTACAATTGTAAACATAGAGTAACCATTACGGTTTAAAGTTAGCTGTGTTTGTAAACCCCTTACGTTCACACGTCATTAGAACAGAGTTTTCATTTTCCAATCGCTTTTGCTAAATTATATAACTTCAAAAAAATACTTGATTTGGTTAATTAGCTGAGGAAACATTTTTTAGCAGTCAATAAGTTGTTAGTTAAAATGTTTCTACTTTTTTTTTTACTTTTTCTACGCTTGTCACTAGGTACAAGTTATTGCATCGACGTTATTTTGCGGCTGCGGTTCTGTAGAAATAACTTAAATTTTATGATCTATAGAAAACTGATTTTAAGGTTAAACCAGTTGACTTGTTGGTCTGTTTTTACTGTAATTTAACGGTGTCTTTTATATGGTAGAATTTAAAGATATTTTTTTTTAAGACGTACATGTAGGTAAACGGGATTGTGGATGTGGGTACATGTACTTGTGAATAATATTTAGCGTACGTTAAACATCCAGCTTAGTCATGCTATTTTAGTCATAATTTCAATATACAAGTACAAAATTATCTCCAAATCCTGGGAAGCATCAAAAGCCATTTTAGTAGGTTAGAAAACACCACACAGACCTAATAAATTATGAACATATAACTTTACATGTAAATACCCAGCTAAATTTTCAAAGATTTGCAAACTGTGATGTAGCTCACATAAGACGAAAATATTTTTTTTGTTTATTTAAGGAAGAGTTCTCGTGTACTTTATGTTGTAGATATCGGTGTAGTTGTATTTTTTTAATAAATGACTACAGTATTTCCTAAGAAAGACTGGCTCGCACTATCCAAACGATTGTTAACTTCTATTTTTTCTACGCGTTAATCAGGTTTTAAACGTTTCTCCATGGGAAGTAAATTGTAAAATGTCCCGCAAGTAAGAATGGATTGCTAGAAAAATTCTTTTTATTTCTGCTTTGTCGTGAAGCTCTGTGATTAGCCTGCGTTCAAAGGGAGAGAGAGGGGAAAACGAAAAGGGCAAATCGGACTTTTCGTTTTCCCCTTTTCTTCCTATTTGAACGCCTGCCATGGAGGCTACTCATAGCTCTAACTCGTTTGGGACTGTTCACTTACGCTGTTAAATAACGGGGGCAGGAAGGGGACGTTTGTATTCAGTTTTCTAATATCTCCACAATTTTGAATCGAATACACCTCTATAAGACGGACACCTGGTGATGGTCCCTGCCGTTTTTAGTGCAGAATGCACTATTGTGATGGTTTGGTGGGTTGGCGTTTGCTAAACCCCTAAACCACTAAACCACTAAACCACTAAACCACTAAGCCACTAAACCGCTAACGCGGTGTAAACTTTTAATCACCAATTAATTAATTAATATCAATTAATTAATTATTTCTGTAAAGGGGGGAGGGGGATGGAGAGCACCTGACCGTGTGCCCTTGGTAAATCGGGGAGTCCATTACGATACTTACAATTGAAGAACTCAAGGTATATATTTGTTTCAGAAAGCACTATGCTCTCCTTGTGGTACAATTCTATCTGGAAAAAAATACTTTGTGCTAGACGCATGCGCAGATCAGTCTTCATCACGAACATTGCGTTTTTCTTCTGCAGAAGGATTCGTGTAGACTCCGTGGCCCCAAGTTAAAACCACAAATTAATTGAATTAGACAGTAAGGCGTCATAGCAGATCATGTGAAATAATTCTTGATATGGCAATGCTGTTTTCTTAGAAAAGGTGATCTAGCATCTCATAATTAATTGATAACCTGATAACATCTGTGTTATAATCAATGTCGCCTTCTTTGCAGAAAATAAATCACGTTACCATAGACATCATGTTACATCCGTTTTCGACAAAAACAAAAGTATGTTACATGTTTTTGACAAAAACAAAAGTATCTCGTTTGCTGTTTCAATAACAAACTGAAATTCAAGCTATCGAAAATTAAAATAACAGTGACGTGTTTAGAAATTTTGTATTAAAGCCTAACGTGGTGTGCTTTTCAATGCGGTTGAATTCCTGTAGAATCCGTGGCGTTAATTTAATTAGACTTAAAAGGCATCACAGCGATCTGCGAGAAAAAAACAAGAATATCATGTTACATCCGTCACTTCCTTTCCTTTTATTTGTTCTCCATCAGTTGAACTAACCTCCGTTTTATTTTGTAAAACCTCTGCCGCTTTAGTGTTTGAACATGCTTTCGTGACGGTTCCGACATTTCTTGAAAGAAATCTTCACACTACGTGCTTCTCGGCTTCATGCTTGAGTGAGCGTGTGACGTGTTCACAGCGCTTTCGTAAATCGTAATTAGGTATGCAAAAACTTGCACCGGGATTTTCGGCGTGAACACCTGATAACCAGGAAACAAATATCCTAGCTGTACTGCGTTTTAAAAACCCTTTCGAAAAAGATGTTTTTTTAATAGATTTGTTCTTTAGTTTTGAGAATCGTCTTTCGTGCAGTTTAAACCGTAACTTAATTAAATTAAACAAATGTCATCGATGTCGCCGTAAAACAAACAAAAAACAAGAGTTTCATGTTACGGCATTTTCAAGGAAAACAAAAGTATTTTGTTACAAACGAACAAAAGTGTCGTGTTACGTTTGCAAAGATTAACGTAAGGAACACCTAGGAAAGAATACAAGTAGCCTGTGAACAGTTTTTCCGAAAGTAAAGTAAAGCAAATAAACACGAACATATATAAAACATCATACTTTCAATTGTTCCATATTGCATTCTGCACTTACCAAATCATCGAGATTTTTCAGTCATTTTACTGTAACCAAACTCCCTATAAGACGGACAACGGACACTTTGAAATCATCAACGGACACTTAAGAAGTGTTTTTTATCATGTTTTATTAGTAAAAATACTTCCAAACTTCATATCGCTAAAGCAAAGTTGGTCAGCGCCCTAAGGATACGCGTATACCAAGCTTACTAACCAAAAACAATGAAGCTTCTCTGCTTACGTGAAGCATCGATTGTAATGAAAAAACCGAGTCAATTTTCTGATAATTATTATTTATGTCCCATTTTGTAGGTTTTGAAAGCGATTTTAAACAGACACAAAACAGACGTGTATTCATTGTGCTTAGGTTTAACTTTATTATCTCAAAGTTACTGGTGTCATGTTACCTCGACTCTCTACAAGGCGGACACCTTCCTAAGACGGACAGTTGCGACCGGTCCCGAAGGTGTCCGAGAGTTGACTGTAATCAACAATCGGCAATCGATAGATGAGCTTATTAACAATTGCGGGTGACGGAGGTGGGAGGGTGACTTTTCGGCTTGTGATCATGGCAATAACAACAACAACATCTTTCATTTACTCAAGGTAAAATCTATTAGAAAGCTTATTCAGCTTATGGGGCGTGTTTCGTACTAGCTTACTGGGCCGTGTGCGCAAAATGACTGAAACTCCTAAAATTTCCGCGTCGGGCATTTCAATTTAATCAATAGGGTATTTAAACTGCCCTCGATTTTGTTGAAAAGATTTAAAAATGTCTTGGTCTTGATTGGTAAATGTTCTGAATTGGGGGCGTTAAATGAATATTTGACGCGTGCGAGGCCGGACAACATTTTTGTTCCGGACTGGCTAGACCTGAAGTCAGCTCATGGTTATTGTCCTTTAATTTGCCGAGACTATTTTGGTTATGGGAGTTTTGAATAAAGCAACAAAATAAATTAAGCCTAGCCTATTAACGAGAAAAGCCGTGGCAATCACCGAGCTGACGTCATATTTGCATTGCCTTCAGTTGTTGCTGTACGGCTTTTTATCCCAGGCCTTCACGGTATCGTATGACGTCACTACTTGTTTCGGTAATGTATGATTTGACGTATCCGAGGCACTCATCCGAGGCCGAAACGAGTTGACCACGACGAAAATAGAGGTCTAAGAACTAGGCAAATATTTGCACAGTTTATAGGAAGTGGAAAAGAGATCCGGATTTGGTGAATTACTGCTGCTGTACTTAATCAACAAAATAGGCTTTCATGAGTTATATAATATAATATTATAATATATTTTAATATATTTGTTTTGCATGCCTGGCTGGATGCATAGTATGATAATATTTTCAGCTGTTTTTCATTACATCATTTTTCTTATTCTATATTGCAGTTATAATATTTCAAATGTTTTTACAGTAATTCCTTGAGGAATGTTTCCTTCGCAATTATCCACGACACAATGTATCCATATTTTGCCGTTCAGAGTTAACACCTGAAAAAAGAAAAGAATTGTAGAGTTGTTAAGAACTTGCTGCAAGTACACACAAGTAGTTAAACTACACTAATAACTGTAGGCATTCTAGGCGGTCTCATACCCCTTTTTAATACACATAACTTGAGTTATTTTATTTTAAAGACAATTAAAATTGTCTTTATTCTGACCACCGACGCGGAAATGTTAAATTTTAATTTCCGATGTTTCGCTAATGTCGGAGATGCCATTTCCGAATCTAATAAGACTTGTAATTGTAGCAATAAAATAGCATCGTTGAATCGAAAAAAAGACAAAGATAAAAACAACATATTCAGCTTCGTTATAAATTCGTCCTTGAACGCCTACACTAACTAACAAGCAAGTCCAAAAGCAACTTCTTCCATCAAACTTATTTTCTTTTGCCTTTTTTTCTGACTTCAAAAAATTGAGGTTTTGACCAAAAAACATATTCCACGGGTTGACTAGAACGTATCACACCCTTCTATAATCCCATAGGAAAAATGATGAGACAGTCAATTCTCATAACATGGCTACTTCTTTTATTATAAAACAAGACAAGAAAAACTGAAAGATTGGTCAGAGCTGGAGATCAAAGGCTTAACTAGTTAGCTTGGCTTGTGTCTGCCGCTGGGTATACAACGACTTAGAGAGGTTTATATGAAGGAAAACGCATTTATAAGCAAAATATAAGGGAAAGCCCAGCATTTTAACTTACTTCAGTGTAAAAGTTAAGTGCACGTGTATGCTGTATATAACTCTTTAATGTGTTACCTGATACATGTTCAGTTCGAGGAGCATTTTCTGAACCTGGCCCAGCGAATACACGATTGAGCTTTGTAACTTCGTTTGTGATACTTTCTGCTACGCGTTCGTTTAAGTTCCAAAGGGATGATCTCTTCAGTGTCTTGACTAACGCCATCCACTTGGTCTTGGGACGAAGCTAACAGAGCGAATAAAACCAAGAAACAAACGACAACAAGTCTGTAGTGAAGCATTGTCAGGCTATTCTAAGAAATTGTTGCACGACTACAGGGCTTAAGTAGCTTGTGTTCTTCAGTTAAATAACCACAGTGTGTCAACATGCTATTAAAAACATCTGCTAAGTACATTTTCATTTTGAAGCATTTATCGAGAGATGAAAGCGTCTCTATCACTGAGTTGTCATAGAGCTAAAACGTTAAAAACTGCATAATTACCACCATTTGTTGACCATATGTTTAAAATGGAGTTTCCTTTTCATTAAAAGGTTTTACCACGCATTGTTAAGAGGCAGGCCGGATAACTATAATGTCTGATATTTTAAGGCTAATCGCCCGGCATTTAAACCGCCGGATATGGATCCGTTAGTGGTTGTAACATTAACGTCGCATTTTTATTTACTTTTTGCTACTTTTTTGCTCTTCTTTGTTAGCTCTTAAAAAGGAATACCCCCGAAGACAACGGCAACTTTGTGTAGACAATTCCAAGTGGCTTGGCTGTCAGGTCATCTATCACACGCGAACCGGCATCACACGTTACTTTGAGTAGAGGGATACAAAGTATACATCTTTCAATGCAGTTTTTAAAATTGCCAACTTGGAATTATCTTTGGCGCCTCCATAGCACTTCACTTACGCCATGCTATTAAAGTAATCTCTAGAGAAACTCAAATTAAAATGGAAATTATGCATTGTTGTGGTAAAGCCAAGATAAGATCCGGGCGAGACACACATCTTGTATATGAGACCAAAAGGAAAGCAACAAAATTTCTCGTGGAGAAAATGAAATGATTGAGAATGGCAAGGAATTAAAGAATTCGTAGATAACTAACTCCCTTTGGGTGTTAAAAATGCCCACAAGACCAGAATGACATTGAAATAAAATGATTGTCCGGTCTAGATGAAACTCAGTAATTCCGGCGTTTCAATGCAAAATTTTGAGAAGCTTTAAAAGCTTTTAAAAGCACCTGCCTTATGTTTGAAAACGTTGTATGAGGGGGGTGAATAGGAAAACGGATCGACGGATTTCGACTATATTTTGGCCCGGATTTCGGATTCAGAGCATATTTTTAAACGGATTTTCGGATCCTATCGAATTTGGTCATTAAATTACAACGGATCGACGGATTCGGTCATTAAATTGTGCCGGATCGGCGGATTTGCATACCCCTATTCACCCCCCTCTTGTGTTCATTTCCCTAAAATGTTATATCCATGGCAGAATGCATGACGTGGATAATCTAACTAACCAACCAACTACTGTAACTAACCAACTACTGTAACTAACTAACTAACTAACTAACTAACTAACTGACTGACTGACTGACTGACTGACTGACTGACTGACTGACTGACTGACTGACTGACTGATTGACTGACTGACTGACTGACTGACTGACTGACTGAATGATTGAATGAATGAATGAATGAATGAATGAATGAATGAATGAATGAATGAATGAATGAATGAAGGAATGAATAAAGGAACTGATGAATTAATAAATAGATAAAAAATAAATAAACAGATAGGCTACTTGTTGTTCTTTAGTTATTTTGAAAGTGCAGTCTTTTTCAGAGCTGGCGAGCTCTTAATTTTGTTGAGTGGGACCTGGAATGCGGATGTTGGGACACTTAGCACAGTTCTTGGGAAATTGGCTGCTAGCCCACCTTCCCCCAAGCAACAGTCAGTTGAGAACTGACCATCCCACACACCAACAGAATCTTGCGAAAGAAACAGCCCATTCTCCATTCCACAGAACGCTTACACGAAATCTACAAAGAACCACCTGTTGTAGCTTACCGGCGATCACCTAAACTTCGTGACCAATTAGTTCGCGCAAAACGTAAGGCGCCAGTAATATAAACGCCCCACTCAACCAACCTAGTCAACCTCATGGCACTTTCCGCTGCAACTTGAAACACGGAGGTCTCACCTGCCTCCACATTGACGATGGCAACAACACGGGAGAAGTGCGGGAAATCAAGCATCGCATAACTTGTAAATCTTCGAATTTGACTTATATGATAGAATGTAAGTCCTAATGTAACAAATGTAAGAAACAATACATAGGGGAAACTAAACGTAGTATTCGTGAAATATTCACTGAACATACGACCAGCCACGAACAATCCCAGACACGCTAATGCTTCAGCAGCAGTACCTACGCATTTTACAGGGACCGCGGAGACCATTTTAAAGTGGTAGGGCTAAAAAGCTGGCTAAGACAAGCAAGCATTAGGGGTCACTGTTCTGCCATTTATCGTGTGAAAATTCATAGCGGAGCTCCCGCGCGCACCGAAGGCATAAGTAAGCAAATGTTTATCCATAGAACCGAAACATTTTGAGGGTCGCCGCCACCCGAGTGCGCACGCACGGATTAAGCCTGGGGACGAGGAGGTTCCCCGTCCGTGCCTAAAGAAAAGATGGGGAATTACAAACAGCAAATAAAGCTCGCAGGGCAAGACAAAATATATGGACAACGGGTAAAATAACAAAGCGAAAGTACACAGCAAAACATCTGAGATGTTTATTATCCAACTGCTCTATTTTGTTTGTCTTTTTTCATGTGTTAGTGTATCGAAACCTCAATGTTCCTTTACGCAGAAAATGTGGCTCTCGTTCAATCGCTACACGGTTAAATTGTAATTATATTGGTCTCTAGTAGCATTTTTCGTAACCGTAAAACTAACAATTCACGTTATCTTCTATCGACTGAATGATGTGGACGTTTCAGTTATATTAGATCTAAACGAAGTTATGATATGAAAACGCGGGAAAATTTGTTTCCCGGTGTTCAGCTTAGCTTTAGCAAATGATTGTGTTAAAACGAAGCTAACCACTGCATAGCTCAAGTCCGCTGAAGAAAGAGACAGGACCCTGATGCAATCTAACAGCCTGTACTGAATTGCTGAGCCTGGTTTCATGACAGAACATTTCATGATGTTTTTACTTTCTGAACGTAGTTTCGATAGATTCCGTGTGGGCAAGGTTTAGATTTTTCCCATTTAGGCCATTTTTAAATAAATGGGGAGCTCTGCTTTTAGGCTTGCCTAAATCTATATAATACATTATCCTTTTCATCCGGAGCCCTAAAATATCAACCCAACCAAAAAAGTGGTAGGGCTATAGCCCTACCAGCCCCTCCCCCTCCGCGGTCCCTGTTTTTATCTACCTGATCACTCGATCCAAGACATGACACTCATTCCTCTGGAACTCCAACCGACAAATAATGCATCCCGCAGAAAGACTAGGGAGGCCTATCTGATACACAGAAGCATTGAAAACCATTCTTTTGGTACAAACAAATTATTTTGTATTATTAAAGATCGTTTTAGCAAGTGTCCCAACTACTTTTGTCCAGCATTATGGGTCGGTACTGTGGCGTTAAAAAGGTCACCCAGTCCCTCTCTTTTGAAATGGTAGGCAGACGGAAATGACGTAAGAAAAGTACAGCTGTGGGTCACATCCGCCATCTCTGACTCAAGTAGTGGCTGGAAGTGCTTTTGGAGATAACAACTGACAAATGCAGCCGTAAAACGCCTTAATCGTAAAGGATTTGAAGCACCGTAATGGAAGCAATTTTGGAAACAAAATTGACAACACCCGCGCGGGAAGGGAATTTGATTTGCATTGGTTAATGGTTAGTCAATCTTGCATAATTATTCACATGGCGTACGTATCAGCTAAGAAATTTTATTTTGGCCATTCACCCACTTTACTGTGCGTGTTTCATCAAAAGCGACTAGTGGCTTCGATCATATTAAATGTTTTCAGCTGAAAGCTCGCCGTCCAAAAAACATAAAGTGCTGAAAATAAAAAATGAACACAAAATGACACATGGAATTATCAAAAATCAATATGGTCAAGCAATCATATTGTTAGGAGAGAAATTACGATGATTTAGTTTTATTTGTTTACAAGCTTAGCTGTTAAAAAACATAGAAAATCCAACGTAGTAATATTGTTTTAGCAAGATATCGCTTTAGCTCATTAGCCAAACTAGTACCTGCTCTTATGTTTATTGTCCGTGTAATCCTAACTATAGAAAAGTGTTTAAAGTGTCTATCCAGCCTACAGGTTTTTTGTGGTTTTCGTATCTCTATAATGCATAGACAAGTTTTCTAAAAGAAATTTTTGGATTCCGCCACTTTTTCGCTTGTAGAAAACTGTAATCCACCTGCGCGGTTTTGTAAGTAATGAATGTTTCAAAGCTAGGATTAACGACAGCCAATAGATCTAAGGAAAGTTTGTTTATGTTTTCAAAAATAGCCTTCCTAGTTACTATATAAATAGAAGTGCCTTGTAAAATATTCTTTGGTTATGTTTTTGGAAGTAAAGTCTACTGTTGGAGCAAGTTTGTCTGTTACGTCTCTGGATATTCCAAATACTGCAATAGATTCCGGCCTTCCCGTAGCAAGCGTGGTCCCTCAGAATATTGGAGTTTTCCCTCAGGTTTTTATTAAAAGGGCTTTCCCAGGCCAAAAACCTATTATCACAATATTGTATGCTTGTTACATTGTAAGTGATTCCAGCGAAATAAAAGTCGAGAAGACACTTATTGTTGAAACTTTCTGTGTAACAGGCATGTAGATACATACTACCTATTAACCGAGAGTGAGGTCATTACAGGGGAATCTCAGACCGGCCATTTGCAGATTTGAACAGATCACTCCACATTTTATGGAAGCCAAAAACAAGTGTAGAAACCTGTGTCATCCTCAAACACCAGGGGTAGTAAGTTGGGGGCGAGGGAAACTCAGAACGGCGGAGAAAAATACAAGGGAGAGTACGAGAGAAAGCGAGAAGCGCCTGGGGACCTGGGGCCAGTTCCAAACGTTTCTATGAATGGTGTATCATGATTGGACAAAAAAATCTTTTGTATTATTATACCCAATCGAAAATTAGTGCGAATAAGGTGGAAGTTCGTCCAAAGAAGAGTATTGGGAATTTAGCACAAATCTTTATGGGTGACCTAAAGAACGCCCAATTGATTGATCAGATGATCTCAATTCTCATCACATTTTACCATGTCAGTTACTTCTAATCCAAACTAAAAGATCGAAGAAGCCAGGTATCTCATCGGCACCGACGCGCAACTCGCGCACATGAAGCAATTAATTTGTTAGGTTGCCTCAACAATTCACCAGTAGCTATTTATACTCATGGGCCGTGCATAGGGGCAGTATGAGAATAGTAAGGTTTAGTAAAGTGTCTTGATCAGGAAAAAAACACTCTTGTTCATTATCCAAAGCTCTTGCTTTTTGCTCAAAGCACTGGCAATTAGGCTAGTGCATCTATCACTTGCTCTACTCCAGTCTGCGGCACATCAAATCAGTTTCAAGCTAAATTTGTGTCACTTTTGGACGTTTCCTAGTTCCAGTCAGGTCAGAGGAGAATTTGAACTGATCCCTGTCACGAATTTAAAGCTCAAGCCGTAAGGGAAACATCCATACATTACGCTTTCTGACCCAAAATAAAAACAGTGACTGAGGCAGTTGACAATGAAAGTTTAATATGGTGCCACTATTATCACTAGAAACAGCGTCGAGAAAATTTGCAAGTAATATAAATCTTTTTTTTACAAACAACAAACTTTAACACTTTAAGAACTTTCGTTCCGAACTATCTTACACTTTATTTCTGATTATCAAAGATCTATCAAACAGTTACAAGTTACATGATAATATTATTCCTCTTATTAAAGTACGTATTATTTAATCGTGAACTTAATAAAAACAAGAAATCTACTGTTCATGCTTGATATATTTATTTGAATGTCTTATTCCATGTCTCAATCTTCATAGTCATTATAGTCTTCGAGCGGGCTCGGCCCTGTACTCTCAAAGGAATCCTGTTTAAAAGAGAAGAGAGAAAAAAATATCAAGAACTGATTGATCGTAAGCTTGGTCTTGATTGCCTGATACGATTTGTGACATCGAAGCTTTTTTACCATTGGTTTTGGATTAGCTTTTTCTTATTTCCATTACGGTTTGCGGTTTCTTGTCACTGTATGCAATTTTTGTATTTAATTGGTACGTTCGGGACAACGTTTACGATTTCTTATCTAGTTAAAAGACATCCCTTCCTAACTCAGATACAATTTTTAATGCAAAAGAAAGTCAATTGAAAGATTACCTGTCTTGCATCAAAGCTCCGCCGTTTACCATTGAAACAGGCCCGGTTTCGTCGAGTCCAGACTAGACATTTTGGATCAAACATCTCTCTTAGCATCTCACGGCGTTCGTTAACTCTGTTGGTAAAGTAGTCTTGAAATCCATTGTCGACGTCTCTGAGAGTGTCGTAATCTTCCTCTCGATATGTAGATACGATCACGACCATTACAGATATCGTCAATACATAAAGCGTTTTCATTTCGCTTACAACTTGGTTGCTTTTGCTAGAGACGTATGAGGAAGCTTAGTTCAACTCGGTGACTTCAGTGGGGCGTATGAGGAAGCTGAAAGCTTTGATTTGTCGAGGCAGTTTTATAACACTGCTTGGGCTGTAATTTGCAAGACTTTAACTTGATTCGCTATTTAAACCACGCCTTAGAATGATTACAACAGCTTTGAAAGAATTTAGGTGGGAGTTTTTACAACAGCTTTGCCGAAATTAATTGAATTCAACCACGAGCTTTTTTCAGTGTTTTTTATTTTGTGAATAGAAAATGACTTTGGCTAAACAGCTTGGATTTTCTTTATTCTTTACAGTTTTCCCACTAATTGCAAATTTAACCGGCGCAGGTGTTGAGTTGGTCTTATTTAAGACACAGTCTCCTGTATTCACAGTGTGGGAGATTTCCTCCCGTTTGGTTTTCATTTTGTGGAGCTTTTAAGATTTTATCTTGCTTTACCCTGCTCTTTTCAAAGAATCGTTTGTAACATAACATTAAAACAGTCAACAAATGTAAACGTTTCGTTTATTTTTTGCTCGTTGGACATCTGTTTATAAGTTGAACGCATGATTAGCGACGAAAGTAAATTACTTTTGTATTGTAGGTACCGAGACTTGCAATATTCTCTCTGCTTGATACAGTGTAAACATATCAAGTTTTCACCGCTTTCTTTTGTCAACCTAAATACTTAAAAGTAATGTTTTCAATTTTGTTTTCATAAAATGTTTTAAAAAAAAGAGTTGAATTCCTAATCGTCGGGACATTTTCGTCTTCTTTTGTAATTTTCGAAATATCTAGAATGTTTTGCTTCATTATGGTTCGTTATGTAACTCTCTGGCAATACATTTTTATTTCAGTTCGTGCTTTCAGGAAGTTTCTTTTTCAGAATTAGAAAGCTAACGACTTAGCGTGATTACATAAACCGAAGAGCTTTCGCCAAGCCGTTGACTCACGTCAACGTGTGATGTTATCCTTAAGGCAAAATAAAAACAATTATTTCGATAAAGTCGGCTTTTAACTCGTGACTCACTGGGAGACAAAAATGTTAAAAAAATTCAGGAAAAACCAATAAAACCTTTTGGTAATAATTGACCAAAGTCATGCAAATGCCGTGCGATTTGGAAGCGGATTTATGAAAACACGCATGAAAGGTATACGGTATTTACCAACCATTTATTGCTACAATTACGCCTTCGTAAAAAAACCCCGTAAAGAATAAAATATTTAAAAGACAAGTATCAGTTGCAATACTAGTAACTGAATGTTTGCACTGCTCTAACGAATGTCCCTTCGAACAACAAATGCATCGGATATCTTGAGATGTACATCAGGGAAAAAGAAATACACGTTTATTCCTAAACCTAGTTTGATTTAACGACGAAAAAAAGGGGGAGACTCCAAGTCACGGACACTCGCCATGCCTATTTAATTCAAACAAAAATGTATACCGCTCTCAATATACCAGGATTTACAAGAAAGTAATTTTCTTGGCTGAAAAACTTCTCGTTTCCCAAAAGTTATTTTGCAAATTGATTCGTAAGGCGAAAAGAAGTCTGGTAACCAACGATGAAAGAACGGTGAAGTGGAAATTAAATGAAACTGGACAGAAAAAAGGATAAAATCGGCTGTAACTCGCTTAAAACTATGAAACTTGGACCACTTTTCTTAGAAATCCTTTTTATTTAGAGGCTTCGGCTCCAGCAACTTAAGACCATCAACAAAAAGAATATCGCATTTTAAGAAAAAGCTGTGAAACAGTGGAAAGCATATCAAATCTCGGTGGGTGATCTTCATGTGCACTCTTTCCGTTTTCAGAATTATAATTGAATATTTTCAAAGTTGCCTGGAGATGTCTCCTCGAGTGAACTATCTTAACTGGTTTTAGACCGAAAAATAAACAACAGACCAGCTTTTATCTTTTAAATTAAAAAGATATATAGTCTATTTGTACCGATATAATCCTCGCAAATAAAGCGAGTTTGCTGCCTCAGTGAAGACGTTTGAAGTAATACTATCTCGGAGTTTGAACAATTAATTTGCCCAAAGTCACGAAGACCTCGCTATCTTTATTGCTAATTTATCTTGTTACAAGAACTTTTACATGAAACGTTCAGTGTGACATTCTCAAGACGAGAAAATGTTTTCAATAAACCCACCTACTCCGTGCAGAAAAGGAGAATAGTGTCCTGTCCTCAACTTACATAATAATAATGCATTGAAAAACTTTGTTATGTTAAACTCGCGAAACACGAATAATTGTTTTCTTTATATTCTCTTTGTAAACGGCGTAATCAAAGCCACTGCTTAAATAATTTAGTCAATGGCTCGCCAAAATAAAACAGTTACGCTACTTAATTAAAGATTTTCTTTATCGACCAAAATAAAACTGAAGAAGAAGTGATCTGGGAAAACGGCTAGGGTTTACTACGAAACATCAACCAATCTTCTAAAAACTTTTCATTACTGCGACCATCTGGTGACTTAAGCATAGTTGTGGGCGTCAATCTAAATCAATTGAAACCATTCGTGTAAAATGACCAAAAAACAAGATATAGTTCACAGAACCTGGAGGCTCCAGTAATTAGATTTTTCTAACAATGTAAATCTGTTAATTGGATTTTTCTATGGAAATATTTATACCATGAAGCTCCCACGCAATGCATTGTCTGCACAACTTTAGTTCAGTTTGAAATGGTTAAAGTAAAGAACTGAGCTTAAGCCGAAAATAACAGCTTCTTCTCTTGCTTTGCCTGAAAGAAGTCTCTTCTCATTTTATGAAACATTTTTCCTTAAGTTGTTCGATAGCACATATACAATATGGCCTCGCCGTCAACACCTCTGTTGACACCTGATGACTCATCTTTCAAACTGTAATTTTTTGTATTATTTCAGTTAACCTTCCTATTATAAGAATCTCGCTACATAGCAGCGATAAAACCACGGTGACCTTGAACTCGATCCATTTTCCTACTTTTATGCAGTCTAGGAGGAAGCTAAGGTCGTAGGGTATGCGGTTATCAGTAATTGTTGAGGATTTGCCAGCAAGGAGGCCTCTCAGTGCCAGATATGACAGAGAAACTGTAAAACTAAACAAACCAAACAAGCAAGTAACGACAGACTTTGAAAGAAGTTCTTTTAATGAAAAAGTCACTTGAAATACCACCGACAATCGAGGCTACGTCAGTTGTCTACACCACCGGATCTTGTCCCGGTTTTCGTGGCATGAAGCGACTAGGAGTGTTGCTTTCCCCCCTCCCCCTCTGGATGAAATGCTAGTCCATCGCAGGGTTAGCATCTCAGCAAGTTGTCAGGTAGCCTGTTCCAGGCGCTCGGTTAGTTAGGGAGCAGGGCAACGGACGGAGTTAATGTAGTGGTTCACAAAAAGAAAGCCAGTGTAAAACTTTTTTGCTGAATGACACGTGATTAGCGTTTAAACAGTATGAGGCCGGGATTGATTGTTTAAAAAGACTTCGTGGTCATAACCCTAATGTTTGGTCTAAAGCAGCCGTTGTTCAAAACATTTATGAAACGTTAGCGTTCATGACAGTATTTTGATTACAAAACAGACGAATATTCATTTATTAGATTTTGAAACTTTAAACACGCCATATTTTAAGTAATCTTCTTTACCTAAAATTTGTGTCAGTATTTTTCCATTAGCCATCATTGATTAACGTGCCTTACTCGAAGGTCTTTGAGAATAAATCATGCATTTTTAAAAGTTAAGGAAAGTTGAAGAATTCGGATAACTCTTCACTACTATTTTCGAAGACAAAAATGTCCTTAGCAACACCACTAAAATTAAGCGATGTTCATCTTTCGCCTTTATCCTGATCGTTTACATTTCTCACTTATTGGAGCAATGTAATTAACATGGTAAATGATTCACCTCACATTGTCCTTAAGAGCCGGCTGTTTTCACAAAGACAGCTTTTGTATTTCTAAACCCTCCTATCAAGCAGAAAGAAAAGAAAGACGGCGAGATTTATAATTACTTTTCAGAACTACCCGTAAGCACTCAGCAAGTGGTTGTCAAAACTCAAAACAGCTTTTTAATCGTAACTTACCTTTTCACCTTTTTTGGCGAAAGAAAACCTATAATTCAGGTCATCAAATCGAAGGTCATCGAAGCGAAGTGCTAAAAGTGACTCAAACCAAGATTATTTTTATTAAAACATTGTATTGATTCGAAAGAGCAAAGAAAAAGTAGATCAAGTCATGTTACGAAAACAATTGTCGTATCAAAATATTTTTCATTCTATTCTGGTAAAAGTAACTACAAAGATCGAGAACCGCAGTAGGTAAAATATCACGATTTTGTGGCGTGTCACGTGATGCATTTCCTCCATTCAGTTTCCTTCAGTAAAACTTCATGCAACAGGTGAGCTAATCACTTACGCAGCTGTAATTTGAGTCGTCACTTAACGCAAAGTTGTGTTAACACCTTGCTACAAAGCGGCTAAAGAAAGGACGAATGATACAAGGACAAAGATACGATGGATAAGACAACCGTGAATTCGCAATGCTTTCATGAAAAGAATGCTTGACAACGACCTGAACAATCGGTGAAATCAATTTTACATGAAAAACAAAGCACTATGTAAACAGCATTTGATAATTTTTTCCACAAACAAAAGTTTGTAGACAAATGCTGCAAATCGCTTTTCCTGATTTAAACTACGGACATTTTCTACTTTCCACCTTTAACTTTAACTTTTCGTGTATTTTAAATTTCTCTTCCCTCAAGGAAGGCTGCTTTTGTTTGTGCTTTGAGTTCTCAAATCTTCGTTGTGTCACGTGGCTTAAGCCGCTGACCAATTTTCTCCTTCTTCGTTCCAAGTTTCACAGCGGTCAAACGCAAAAATGACTAGAAAGTGTGTAAATTTCTGTAGGAAATTGTTATAGAAACAAGTTGGTGAAAGAAAATTTCAAGCTGGGAAGCTCAGTGGAGATCAATTAGCAGATTTCCCATCCATAAGCAGCGTATAAACCTTAACTTACCAGGAACGGCGTAATTTTTTGGCTTTTTAAAGAGGGTCTCAATAGGGTGGTGGCTTTTACGGTTAACGGTTAAAATTTTGGCTTTTTTACGGCTAACGGTTAATTTATTTCCATAACGGTAAACAGAAGTTAAAAGATAATTTTCATTGTTTTAAAAAGTTAAAAAACAATTTTCCATTATTGAAAAAAACATATTTTAGGCCTCAGGGCCATTCTGGGACGATAAAGTGAACTAGTTTGGTTTATTTATAATTACTGACCTATTTTTTACGGTTAACATATTTTACGGCAAACGGTTAAAATTTTCCAATTTTTACGCCTAACGGCTAAATTTTTGGCCGTTTTACGGCTAACGGTTAACCCCATTGAGACCCTCTTTAAAGCCAAAAGTTAACGAAAGTTTCCGAAAGCTTTTGGAAAATTTAAGACTTTGTGTCAAAGCACAGGCAGACCACCCTATGTGTTCGTGGTTAATAATTGTTGACATAGGTCATGTTGAAATCAATGGCGCCATTGATTTCCAGACCTTATGTCAACAATTATTCCACGACACATGGGTGGTCTGCCTGTGGTCAAAGTATCTAGTCGAAAAGCGCTGACCGAGCGAGTCCCAAGTTCATGAATAAGAGTCTGTTTCAATGCGCATGTGTGCAGTCACGCAAAACGTCCTAACGGTCACGAATAACATAATAACGTGACATTTTGTATGGATAATTTTGGCTGGAATTGCGCAGAAACTGCGCACGCGCACATCGTTTGACCGCTGTATGGTTCCAAGTAGTTATCGTCCGTTGCTTTGGAGCTTTCTCCTGGCGTTGCAATTTCTCTCCTCCTTTATGACTTAAAAGTCTTGTGTAGCCTTTCTGCTAGCTAAAAATTAAGTTGCTTAGAGCCAAGGAGGAAAGGCCGGCGTAATCCCAACACAGCACAACAGAACAAGAGCCCTGTCATGCAAAGGATTACGAATTCAAAAGACAATGAACAGTACCAAAACTACATCACAATAGCTTAACATTAATAGTTTCTGCAACACTTATTGGCCAATATTACTTGATGGTTTTACAAGAAGGAGGTGAATTTCTTTTGTAGGCTATCGTTTATTTATTTTTTTATTTATAAATGGGATAGCTAAAAGGGTCCTTGAATAAGAAAGTGACTGACTAAGCTTTTCTTGGGGCGGTATGCCTACTAACGAGGTGGTCGTAAGGCGAAGTTCTAATAGATTAGAGACGGAACTTTATTTTTTGGAGGATGTAAGACAAAAATGGAAAAGAATTGTATGCAGAGCCTAAAACGTTAAAGTAAGTGCTTGCAAATATGATGAGTATAAAATAGAATGTTCATCAAGTGGAGAAAATATTTGCACTTGTTCATGAATTAAAAAAATGTTGGTCCACGAACAGTTATTATCTCTTCCTCTCAAAAATATTATATTGTAAATCCGAGCGTTTGTGTAGTTGTTGTGTCTTCTTTTTTCTTAAAAAAAAAAAAAAAAAAAAAAAAAAAGTGTTAAGAAATGAGCAAATGGGCGTTTCCCCCTTCCCCGTCCAAACCTTCTCTCCTCTCGAAGGGGAACGAAGACCTCACCCGAGAGAGCGTAAAACCGAGACAATACAGCTGACATCACAAATTCTTTTACCAAAACACACAGATCATCTTTCTGTGAACGTATCTCTGTTATGTTATAGATAAATCTATTTAAGGTGGCTCGCAACGGTTTATATATTCCCATATTTGGCATTCTATTGCAGCTAAACGATAATGTTAAGGTTGAACTTTAAGTACAATACTGTAAAGGTTTTACCAATGAACAAATTTAAGTCACGTGATGTCAAAAATCGTTGCTATAGCAACGACCAAAAATCGCAAAGATACCTTCTTTTTGACCTTTGAAACTAAAATCTAAAAAAACTAGACTGTAAAAGTTTTTATTTTTTTCATATATGTTTTGTCTAATTTTTTTGTCTAAAAGAATCTCATATAATTTTTAAAAACCTTCTGTATGTGCCCACTTAATTCATAGCACCTAATTTACGATTTTTATCTTTTTTATATACCAGTTCATGCTTGTAATTCGCTTTAGTTTTTAAACTCTTTTATATAACTATTTCAATTACTAAATATTAGCTTTTAACTCTATTTTTATAACTATTTTAAACAATTAGATATTTTATATGTTTAGAAATTGTATTTAGCAGGGCCCCTCTGGAGACCAGCCACTGTGCTGAATGGGCCACCCTGCATAAATAAAGTTTTACCTTACCTTACCTGGAGTTCAGAACCACCTTCAATTTATGACGTACCAAGCCCGAATCCTGTCTACATATTTTTTCAAATTGGCAAAAATGTTTCTTTTGTTTATTAGATAAAAATATATCAAAATCAAGAACTTCCACAGAGTAGTTTTTGAGTTAGTAGCCTCAAAATACACCCTCGTTCCCAGGGCTTTTCCCTTAGTAATTTGGGGAAGCCCTATGAACGAGGTTGCTCATAATAGGGTATCTTTGACCTCATAAATTATGATGTTGCAACGGCAATTTTGACGTCTCAATGGCCTCAATTTCTTTATTCGTAAAACTTGCATAAGCTTGTTTTAAAATAGTATATGGTATAGCTGCGATAAAACACCAAACACAGGCATGTTTTATTTTGAGTAAACTATAACGAGCCACCTTAAACGACGACCCAATGCTTCGCGACAATTTGCATGGAATTTTTTCTTTTTGCGTTACGATCCCATAATTTCCTTAGTTTTCTCTTGCCCCCCCCCCCCCCCCCCCCTCCAAAACAATTGCATTAGTATGTCTTCAATTTCTCTGGGAACGATTGTACGTCATTGAAAATCCCAAGAGGAAATTGAAAACAATGCTTATGCAAATGTTTTTTTTTTTTTGTATTATGGGAACGGTGAAAAATCGAATTCAAATTGTAAAGTTAAAATATCAACAGGATGACAGGTTTCCAACCCCAACTACATTCCTCAGATGAATCTACCTAATGTATCTTTTTTTTATAAAATAATTGAGATACTACGCGCGCTCTCTTGGTCGATAGGTGTGTTTAGATGAGAGTATGTAAACACGGTTGTGACGTCACGGTTTCTGTGTTCCCGCACATTTAACATAACTCCAAAGACTTGTAAGTATGTCATCAAATTTGGAATACCAATTTTGTTGTGCTCCGGCTTCTCTTCCTACTTAGCCCGAGGAAAACAAGCAAAAAAAAGACCACAGCGCTTTGCCTGCTTCTATCGTGAGCGCTAGACGAGCTCGTGGAGGAGCTCAAGCGAACGACAAAATATCAACAAGATACGCAGTAACATTCAATTTTCATTTGTACTACAATTTCCTATCATTCTTTAGTGTATAGGTCCTTCCACTTCTTATTAAACTTTGCCGGCCGATCGTCCGTCTTTTTCCGTCAATCTCTAAAATACGCTAATTATCTCCCTTTCTTAGCGTTTCTACTGTACATTGCATTATCTACTTCTTCTCAAATGGGCTTGGGAAGAGGAAGAATGGAGATTTTGTGACCAAGCGAATGTTTCTTTGAGGTTTATTCTACGTTTGAGAACATTACAAGACGGAGGAAACGACAGTGAAGAAACCGGACTCGTTTAGATCACTATCTTACAATTTACCGTACAATAAATGCATACCTTGCTACCGGCCTCGCTAGTCCACTCTTGTGTTATTTATACCTATCGTAGCTTTTTGGTACGCTTCGGCTGCATATCAGGCGAGTTTGGTCGAGCCTGGTTCGTATTTTGGTGGACGCTCCGTTCCTTCAGCAAAAAATCCGGTTATATTTTCGCTCTGTTGAGCCATGCTTGCAGGTACGTCTTTGACTTGGTCTTCGCACTTACAGTTCCTCTTCTCCTTTTCCACTCTTTGTTGAGTTTCTCTTACATTTTCATTAGCGAAAAATTGATTCCGACTCAATTTTTCCTCTGTGTCTCTCTCGTCGGCAATCGCGCATGGCGGCGCGCTCTGCGGGGGTTTTTCTTTTTACGACCTCTTAACACCGCTAATTTAATACGAAGTTCTGTTCTATTGGTAAAACGTCTTTTCAATTCATCACACAGTAACACTATTTACTCATGACCGTGATATGGGGGCATATCAGGTCAGTGACTTGATTCGTAGGATATCAGACAGTGTCGCGCTTCTGATTGGCTACTTGCGAATTTGGGTGCGGTAGATTCCTAATTATCCTGCAAAACTTCACAAGGCATTGCGAGACTTTTAACCGTGTTTCGGGCTGCCAAATCATTTTCGGGCAAGTTCACTTCACTTCGGCGATCAAGCACAGTGACATTCATTTCCAGCTTAAATAAACTCCTCATCTGTTCTTTCCTACAGGCGTAGTTTTTTAGCATTTCTTTTAGTTTTTGTCATTTCCTTTTCTGATTCTGGTCGCTCGACACGGCGCTACTTGCCACAATTTTAGTGAACTCTACACATTTTGATTGGTTCATGTGTTGTCAAATGCGCGTTTTGAGAAAATCTATTTCTCAGATGTAAATACAAAATCCCTCATTTGTGTATTTTTGAAAAATTAATAGGGACTTTTCCGTGTTTCAGCCTCATCTACACTCGGGTGGTTGGAGAATTCTCGAAGTTATGCAAACCCTCGACTGCGTCTCGGGTTTGCATACTGTCTCGAATTCTCCCAACCCCCTCGGTTGAGATGAGGCTATGTAAACACGGAAAAAGTCTCTATTGCTTAAATAGTTCATAAATATTTTGAATTATACACAAATCGATCGTCATCGAAATCCGTAGTGACATTTCTTTCGAGCTGATATGTTTGTGAATGTATGTTATTGACTGGTTTCTGTTTATTGAAATATCAAGGAAACTATCTCAGTCTTTTACGGGAAAAAGGGTACTTGTCACGTTGCTTTTGTTATAAAAGAATCTTTTGTTATAACGTGGATGGCCCATTTCACTACATTGACTTAGACCAAGTGTAGATGTGATTAATTCGTGTAACGAGTGTGACTATTGGACTAAACCCGGTTAATAAGACCACGATTTTTAACGCTGCCTGTAGTTTAAATAATCGACAGTTAGTTTCCTTTCTCACAGTGCAATATTTTTAGAAATTCCTTTCGCATAGCGCGGTTCATCACTCCGTATATTATTGGGTTTATCCACGAGCTAAACGATGCAAATAAAACTCTTAATAACGCAATAGTCGAAGGAAGTGGCAATTGGAAAGCGTATTCTAGAATTAATATAGCAATTGTCGGCACCCAACAAGCACAAACACCCACAACTGCAGCGAATAATATCCGAGATGTCCTGACTTCCTCGGCTCGCCTGTATTCAGAGTTGTTCCCACGTTGCAAAGATGGTGCAACGGCATTGTTGTGTTTTCTTATAGCGTAGAAAACGCTTCCGTAACCAATAACAATGCACAATGATGGAAGAGCAATAAAACAACCAACTAGCAGCAAAAACACAACCAGCTGGGACATGTTTCGAGGTAACACTTCTCTGCAGTATAAATTATCGGGATGCCATTGAAATTCGACATGGGCTACCATGACAACCAGGATACCCAGAAACAATGCGATTATCCAGACTAACACGAGAGATACCACGGTTTTCTTTTTCGTGAAACGAGTTTGATAATATTGAGGCTTGACAATGCAAAAATATCGATTGATTGCTGTAAGAGCCAGAATAAAAATTGATACAGCACCCCAATAGTACGACATAAAACCATTAAACTGACAGAAGTTGTAATCAAAAGGCCATTCGCGTAAAGCCGAAGCAATCGTAGAAAATGGAAACACAAAAATGGCCATTGACAAGTCTGAGAGCGCGAGCGCTAACACGTACAAGTTGGTGATGGTTCGAAGTCTTCTATTGCGATACATGGCGAAACAGACGAAGATATTGCCTGTTAACGACAAACATATCAAAACAACCATAAGCGATGTGTGTATAGCAACTCTAATCACACTTCTTGTATCTTCTATTCCTTGGGAGGCCTCCATTGAAGAATGTAAAATTGTCACACGAAAGGGAAAGTGTGAGAGTCTGGAAGGTGTTAAAAGTAAGTCAAATAAAATATTAAAATTTTAATTAAAGTAGCCCAAATCTATCCACTGAATTGTGGGCAAACCTCCAGATGTGCAGCTTTTTAATAACACGTAGTCCTAAATTACTTTTTGTTTTTACCAATGCCGCGGCATTATTTTGTGATTTTTGTTAGGAAGAATGACTATAGAAGATTTTCTTTCTATTGTGCATTTTGTTTTATTCCACACTCAAAATCTGTAGGTCTCCGGAAATTAATTTGTCGCTTTGCTGGATACAGGACAGTTCAATGCAAACGATTCGAACCTTTTATTGAAAAACTGTGCGCTCTTTGCTTTAAACAACACGTTCTTTTTTTCTGTTTTCTTTTTTAAATTAAAACTATGACTTAGAGTAACATAACTTTTAACCAGCTGCCACTGAATATTAAGTGTTGTCTAAACAGTATCTAAAGGCTGTCTGGGGGCTTCCTCAAAGCCAGGCATTTCAGCTACAGTAATAGAATTTGCTAGAATTCCCCATGTATTTTTTCGAGTTGGCGAAATCGCGAAATTGTATGGTTCAAAGGTGGAAAAATACCTTTAATGCTCTGCTCTGAATAAAACATTCCATTAACCCATTTATAATCCCATTTACACAATTTTTTAATAAGCGCGGAAACTTTCTATTTTCACCCCACTCTCTCTATCGTAATAAACCGAAATACAAATCAAAAACTTTACATAATTAATCTGGCACAATATTCAAACATAAAAAATATTTGATCGCACGGAGATCGGAAAATTCCTGCTATTTATCTTCTGTTTAAAAACGCTTCAATGAAAACTGGGTGCTTTACGTTTCTTTCTGTGCCAAAAGAAAGGAACTTTTAAACCGACGTGAGTTGTATGATATCTTATGGAAGAGAACAAGTAACCTTTGATCAGGCGCTCTTTCGCATTTAAAAAAGAGGCTAACTGTTCCCGGAAAAGATTTGCTTGACCACCTCAGCTTTAATTTTAAGGCTTGTAGCAAAGATGAGACTGTTGCTCCCGCATTTGACTTTGTCTTATTAATGTTATTTTGCATAATATTTCTTTTTCGTTATTTCTTTGTTTTCGTTCGCGTTCGTGTTTTCGTGCCATTTATATTCTGTTAGGTTTCTTATGCATAATTTCGCTTTGTTTCGTTTGGTTATTCGTGTAAGTTTCACCGTTAGTTTGTCATTCGTCCTCAAGGTTTAGTACCATTCGCTTCGATAGATCGCTTCTCGAGGATTTTTATGATTTATCGTCTGATCCTGTAGCCATACAACGTTTCAACCGTATCTCTTCGTAATTAACAGTGACTACTGTATTTCATCGACTTGTTAATAAACTTGTGTACGTACGCGTCTAAAATGTATGGCAGTCACAGAGACATTTCAGTGGGGTAGACCTCTGTACAGATCTAAGTAAACCTCGAAATTTCAATAGAAGAAAAGAATACTTAAAACCAATCAGAATAACAAATTTGAAGTAAATCGGAAAAGGTGTAAAATTTCGAAGAAAGACGTTAAGAATTTTACCACCTTAGTTTAAAAATACAACTGTCTTACTGATTGGTCATATCTCATAATGACAAACACACTGCCTTCACCTAAGCTTCCACTTTCTATGAATATCTCATATATGGTTGGCTTGTTGGCTTTGCTTGCTCTTCTAACTTGTGAATACGTCGCTAATGCTAACAAAGGCCTTGAAGTAGCGGACTAAGGAAGCGAACATAACCCAGAAACCTGGTGAAAGGCAGGACAAAAATGGGCTTTGTCAGAAGAAAGTCAACAATTTACGTTTCGTTATTGATTGCGGGCACTGTTACTGTAACACTAATCTTTTCCATTATCCCGTATTTGAATCGTTTCATTCCACTAAACAAACGGGACAAACAAGGTGCATTACATTTTAACGTGATTGTGCAGGCTGCATCGCCAATCAAGAAAGTGGAACCTCTTCCACACCGAACGTATTTAATATCTCGTAAACGGTGCACAGAAAAATTATTTCTTTTGATTATGGTGTTTACAGCCCCTGCTAACTTTGATAGAAGGAACATTATTCGGAAAACATGGGCCAGCGATCCATCCTTAAAAGCAAGATGGAAAACGATGTTTCTTCTTGGCCAAGCCGTGGGTGACAGCACCGAGAAGAAGTATTTGGAAGATGAGGGGTTGAAATACGGTGATTTTATACGAGGAACACAGAATGAAAATTATTACAATCTAACATTGAAGACGCAAATGGGTGTTGAATGGGCGGCAAAGTACTGCGACTTTCAATTCCTTCTCAAAGCAGACGATGATGTATTTGTTAATCCTTACAGATTGATGGAATATCTTGGAAATTCCGACACACCGAAAACAGAGCTTTATTTGGGGCGCGTGGCCAGCAGTGGGATAGTTCATCGTAGGGGAAAATATGCAGTATCTGTGGAAGAATACAACGGAACTAGATATCCAGCCTTCTGCAACGGGCCAGCTTATCTGTTATCCTGGGATCTGGTTAATAAGTTGGTTGACTTGTTTGACGTTAAGAAGCCTTTGAAACTCGAAGACGTTTACATAGGTACATTAGTAGATAAGTTAGGGGTCAAACCAGTGAGACACCGGGGATTTCGTTTGTTGCAGTTTGGTTCAAGTTCGTGCAAACATTACTCTGATACTGTTGTTTACCATAAAGCCTCGATACAATGTACGGAGGAACTGTTCAACGAAGCAATGAAAGAAAGAGCAGAGGAGGAACTTACAAAATCAGGAACAGTAAATACTGGAGAAAATATTTCAAGACTGGAAATAATGACACCAAAAACAATATAGACGCGTTTAAACTTAGACAGTAAAATGTTTAAAACACATACACTTTTCAATCAAGAAAGCCCAACATAAACTGAACTACACGTTTCCTGTAAATAAGAGGCGGTGTGGTCCAGTATTGTTAATAACAGGCCTTTGTTTCTATTTATATTGTCATAACAAATGGTGTGTTCTGAAAATATGTGATTAAATACAATACGCGGTAACCATGGACTTGGGAGGTGTTGTATAGTACTAATATATAGATTTAGGCAAGCCTAAAAGCGGAGCTCCCCAGTTAATTATTTTGCACTTTATTGAAACCTGAATTCAAGCCATTGTACAATTTTAAGGCTAAGAATATAATATTCGTTTTTTTTTGTTTTTTTTATAAATATTAATATTGTTACTTACTTTTTTTTTTACCGTGTCCCGGGGGGGGGGGGGGGAAGAGGTACTACCTAAAATTTACTAAAGGGGAGTGCCACTGAGTCGCTGAGACTCTGGACCTGTTCCAGAGAAAAACGGCTCAATTTGCGACCCTGTTCCAGACAAACAGTGCAAAATAGGTACCCTGTTCCAGACAATATCCACAATGAAAAATATATGAAGATAGATATAAAAACACTAGCGTACATCACAAAGCGCTCACTTGACTTTGTCTGTGGCTTGGAGAAAAACCAATGAGAGGAGCGGAGTTTCATAGCTAAACTTGATAGTGTTCCACAGTCAAAAGGGTGATTTGTATACCCTGTTTCAGAGTCAGAGAGGCAAAAGGCACACCCTGTTGAGCAGCACATACCCGTATAGCCCTTATATGGGAGTACCGTATACAGCAACACCAAATAAGCCGAGAACAAACAAAATCAATCAAAACGTTTTAATTCCACCGACAGCATTATGATCCAGAAGTCTGGATGGGAAATTATGCTGCAAAACGGGTAATTATGTAACCTTCGTGTAGATAAGGAGGGGGTAGTAGGGCTGCATGTTGGGGTAGATAGGCATATCACGTGGTAAATTAGCAAATCACTTAACATTTAGAGTATAAAGGAAATAATATACATCTAAATTAAGAATATGGTTAATTTTCTTTTTTTCATTCATTCGTTTTTATTTTCACTATTTGCCTATATTTTAATTTTGAATGGAAATGGCAGAGGTCATACATGTAGCAAAGGGTTTACAGCATATTGCCATAAGCTAATGCCAAGCAAACCGGAGTGAAAGCTAACCACAAGCAAACTAGAGTAAAAGCTAATCCCAAGCACACCGGATGAATTAAGCTAACTGCAAGCAAACAGGGGTGAACCTAACTACAAGCAAACCGGAGTGAAACTAACTGGAAGCAAAGAAGGGACATTCTGTAACCCCATCCCACCCCCCGCCCCCAAAAAAAGGATGATAGCACCTTTTTTACTTTTACATGTCTTTTTGAGTCCCCTTCCTCTTAAGGGGTTTCACTTCACTTACAGAAATAAAAAAAAAAATTCTGGGAAGATAGAATATTGTTTGTGAGTCTCAAACTCAGTTTTGTTCTTTGATTACGCAGAAAAAATAGAATCATGTTTGCTTGTGTATAAAACTATGCAAGAAAAAAAAATAGCATCAATACTTTAACTGCTCTTTTAAAAATTTGTATGCTTTATTGTACACATTTTTGTGGAGTCATGTTGCCCATTCGTCATGGAGTTCACAAAGTAAGCAAATGAGTCATAATTTGGTTGCTTCATGGTACCTAATGGATACTGCAAATTTTATCTGGCTTTAGAATATTTCACTAATTTTAACATTATAGCTGTTCTTATAAATTGTACACAGCATACAACACATAAGAATGAAATTGCTATTGCATATTGCTTGCAATCACGATTTTAACGTCTATACTTTAGAATTACAGTACCACCAGTTTCAGCATTACCAATCCAAATTCAAATTATTACATTGCTTTTTAACTCCACTACCTCCCCCAAGATCAACAAAGATCTTATGATATAAGTAATTAGACAACTAATGTAAGTCCTGTGTAGTCGAGGGCTCAAAATATTTGGACACTTAAGGTCATGTTAACCGGCCAAAGAGATTTTAGCTTGGTCACATGTGGTTTCTTACCAGCCAAAACATTGAAAATAGAAATTTTAAACTCCCATTCATTTCTGCTGTTACTGTTTTGGCTGCATATTCTTAAAAAGATCACTTCATAATGCCCTTGTTACATCTAAAAAGATGTGAAAGAGACAGGTCAATCAAGAAGTTGTTTTTGAAGTACACTGTAAATACGTTAAATTTAAAATATAAACTTTGCTCATTTGCAGCTTTTCTTGATTTCAATTTAATGAATTTACTAGTCTCTTGAAAATGGCATCATGAAGACACCCAAAATAAGCTGGATAATCTTAATCCTTCCTGTTTTCTTTTGATGTCCTTGTCCACATTCTTTTTTGTGTCTCTGACTCATGTTAACCCTGAATCGCCACAGTTAAATAAAATGAAAGGCATGAAATTAAAAAAAACACGAGCTTGTAAAAGTGAGCAAAACTACTGGATGCGAAAGGATACCTTATATATTTAAAGAGATGTATCAGACAACTATTTTTTTTTACTGATAACTGCGGTCAACTACAGAAAAAACCCCGGTAACTCGAACTCGGATACTCGAAACTTGCTTACTCATTCTTTCTCTTGGATTTGACCCCACTTTTCAGTCATTTTACTCGGTTATCGTCGGTAACTCAAAACAGTTCGAATAATTTGTTTCCTAAAAATTGGGTAAATTTTTACCCTGATAATCGAATTCCGGAATTTGCAACTCGCAACGGTTGCCCATTGATTATAGCAATGAACAGATCTTATTTAAGTCATTTTCCACTCTAAAAAAAATGTGTGGTCGCTTTAGAGTTTCTGGAAGATATTCAATGCAAGTACTGATACTAAGTGCTTAAAAATAGATTAATTAAATTGGCAAAAAAATATTCAATAACCGCTACTCAAAACCCGCTAACTCGAACTATTTTCGTTTCCCTTCAGAGTTCGAGTTAGCAGGGTTCTACTGTAAATATTTTAATAAACTCAAGACCACTGCAACCCTTACACTCCCTCTTAATTAAAAGGTTTGGCCTTTAAATACTCCCCCTCCCCTCTACCCCTATATATACATGTACATGCATAGGAAAAACATTGCCACATTAATTTCTCAAAGAATATAATTATATATTTGCTGCGCTGAATTCTGGATGAATCAAAATTCATTATATCATTAACCTTTGTTGTGTGCATTTTCAATCCACAAATTTATTTTTTTATGACAAATATAAATTTACTGTTGAATTCTGAATAAACAGCAAAAAACCTCAAAATTAAAATTGGTATTTTATGTAATCACATGCTCAATAGTGAAAAACTAATGAAAGTGGATTATTTAATATATTTGGGAACGAAGAGCTAAGTATGAAGCTGAGTTAACTCACTAAATGAAAGTAATTTTACCTCCATCATAATATCAATAAACTGCATACACTAATCGACTATCACTCAAGAAACGAATCCAGGTGCTTCGTGAAACTACATCACTTTCATTCTCATCTCAGCTGCTCTTCCAGCACTGTAAAAAAAATAATCATATCACAAGCATTTAAAAATCGTAAGCTTTATTTTCTTCGAGATGTGTTGAAGTAATATTCTTTGTGAATTCGTTACTCGAAGGCCCAAAATTATTTGTTTACATAATCAAATCCTCCTATTTGATCAGTAAAACCTGGTAAAACTGAATTTTAAGAATAGTATTTTTCAAATTGTTCATGTCAAAGAAATGCTTAGTGGCGAAAGCAAGTAAAATGTGCCGTAAATATAAGCTTACAGCTTTGCGTATAAATGACGGAAACACTGCAGTTTTGTACTCACCTTCACCAGTTGGCCGCAGTAGGTACACTCGTCTGCTCGTTTTATCTCCGTTCCCTTGTTCTCCGCTATTTCTTTGCCTGTTTTCTCGGCACCTCTCTTGCTATTTTAGTCGCTTTTCTTCGCTACTTTGCTACCAGGTTCGACAGGCGCTTTGCTATACTTTTTCGCCTGCTTTCTGTCCGGGTTTTCTGGATCTCTCGCGATCTCTTTCCCGTCGCAAATCGCTTAAACCCTGTTTCCTCGAAGTTAAGTTTACCCTGCTCTCGTTTGTAGTCATCGGCATAACAAGGAGCCAAAATAAATATGTTTGTCTCAAGTTCTAACTTTCAGACTAGCTGAATAGGATTTAAAAATACGTAGTAATTTTGAAAATTTCTTTGCCAAGAGACCTCACACTGCAAAATTATTTCGCGCCAGTACTGCGCGAGTTGTCAAGACCTTTCAAGATCCCGGATGTGCGCAACACCGTACGCCGTACGCGCCCGCGAGGCATGCCGCTAGCCATGATGACCATGAAAACTCGGATGCATAGGTTACATATTTTATTTCATGTGTTTTTTTTTTTTCATGTGTTTTTTTTTATGGGTATGGTGCTCCGCTCTGCGGCCCTTACGGGCCGCTAAGGAGCTCCGCTAATAACAAAGTAAAAGCACTAAAACTTGTACATAATCTCAAAATAATCCAAACGTTGATTAAATTTGAATAAACAAAATGTAGTTGGTTAATCAATCTTTTACAATATATTCTGCTTTAATGAAAAAGTGCAATTGTTTTATCGGTGTAAGGAACGACATTTTATATTGCTAGACCTCTAGAATCGGCGTCAATTCTCAATCGGGAACGTTTGTGATTTGAGTCAAACAACTCTCGATAGCCCGCGCTACGATAGAGAAAAAGTCAAAATAAAAGATCGGATATATTTCCTTCAGAATTCGAAACTTTTAAGAGTGGTCATCAGGTGTCTCACTGAGAAAAATTAATGGAAACATAACCAAAAACTCAATTTTTAATATCGCAAACCTGTTTTGTATTTGTTACTTCTGTAAAGTAGTTTGTGCTAGACGTCGACTTCCCTGCAGTTTGGTAGCAACAGACAGCCAAATTTAAAATTTGCTTTATTTGCATAGGGAAATTAAAATGACTGAGCCTCTTACTTAGAAATTATATATAATGCTAAAATATCTCTTCATAATAAACAAATAAGTAAGCCAGGGGTAAATATTTACGAATTCGGAATTAGCCAAGACCATATATTTGGCGCATCCCGTAGAAAACAGAAAAACATTTTAACATGCCACACTTCGCATCCCGACTAAGGGCTGAAATTGGTTTTAGAAATTTTGACAACTACACTGAACTGGCTTTGATATTTTGGTGTTCTTATTAATTTAGCGCACAGTGAAATGAAATAAAGTTACCATGAGAACATATAATTAGCGAAATCGCGCTCATAATCTGATTGGTTCGCAATCCAGGCTTCAAATTTCAAACATTGTTTGAATAAAACGCAGTTCCAAACGTCGCTTCAATTGAGACAAAAGCCTAAATACAAAAACGATTTACTTCATGTACAAGGAACTTGATCAAAAAACAACGCAGTTTAGAGATGGATAAATTTTGCAGGCAAAATTTCGAGCATAATATATAGGCCATATTTGTGCCGTTTGTAGCAGGAATCATTATGTCCGTAGATAAATCTTAACTTTAAAGATTTTAAATCGACCCAACAGGTTGGAAGGACAGACCCTTTTCTGCTAAAAGTGAAACAGATCCAAACCTTAATTTATAACCCAAATAATCCGCCCAACTGAAATGACCCCTAAAATCCTAAGGTGGGACATATCTTTTGGACGCGCTGACAGTTGGCGGATCATAGACCGCTTCTCAAGAGAACGATTTTGCAAATTCTTTTTCGGATTTCCCAAAAAAATCGATGAAATTCAAGGTTGGGTTTAAAATCCCTCTCCGTTTTTGGATTTTTGTTTTATTGGGAAATCCGAAATCTGGATTTAAAAATCTAAGCCGGATTTCCCAATCAAATGCACTCTAGAACCTCTTTGTTTTCGAGTTGCAATTAATTCTGAAAATATTCAATCAATGAAACTTTTCATTATTGGGGATTTTCATCAAAGCACAGGCGTATCGGAGGTGCGGTGAGGCGGCTCCACTTTCCTTCATTATTGTTGATCTAGCTGCGACGCAGGCTATGTTGATCGAGAAGCATAAAAAAGGAAAAATAAAGGCTTCAAAACGTACGTATTGAACACAATTGATTTGAATTAAAAGAGGCGAGTGAAAAAAGGCGGGAACGGGACGGGTCTGACTTAAAATCCCTTGTCCGTCAGTTTCATTTCATCCTAACTAAACACTGAGAACGCTTGACGGAATATTCAGCACTCGCTCGTCCAAAATTACCATGATGTTTCAAGCAACCAACAGCGTTACCTCCCTTATGATTTGATGAAAAATCTTCTTATTCGGGGAGCAGGGATGGCGCAGTGGTGAGAGCGCTCGCCTCCCACCAATGTGGCCCGGGTTCGATTCCGGCCCGGTACCATATGTGGGTTGTGTTTTTGTTGGTTCTCGTCCTTTCTCCGAGGGTTTTTCTCCGGGTTCTTCGGTTTTCCCTCCCTCCACAAAAACCAACACTTCCAAATTCCAATTCGATCTGGAATCAGTGGGATCAAAGAGTACCACCTAGTGGAAGATCCCACTGTAAATTCCCATTTATTCATTTTATTATTTATTTATTTATTCTAATGAAGCATGTTATATATATTGAAGTGCAAATGTGCAGGCATTCCAGCGGGTCATAAAAAGAACTATGCTATACCAAATGGCACGCCTGGCACGGGGTATTTATATTTATTTTTTCAGGGAATAGTAAAAATCGAAAACCCCACCTAGTGTTTCAATAACGGCTCTTGTTCCCCCAACCGACTTGTGGTAATTCATGGGTGAGGTGAAATGTAAGATGTGAACAGGTGACATGGCCAAACGGCATGCACAGAATCCCAAACTACACAGATCGGAATGTTACTAGACAACGTGCTTAAACAGGAAGGATGAAATAAAACGAGAAAAACACGAACACAATCCCAGCAGTAAACGAGAAGTTTTATGATATTAAAACATAGTTGATACTGAAAACTGACATCCGCTTTGCAACAGATTGGTTATACGACTGGAATGCCGAGACCATACCTGAAGACTGGTGTAGGGGACTGATCGTTAAACTCCCCAAGAAGGGGGATAGGACACAATGCACAAACTGGCGAGGAGTAACACTCCTCTCGGTACCAAGCAAGATCTTCTGTAAAATCATTCATATGAGACTCAGTGATGCCATCGACACCATCTTAAGAAAAGAGCAGGCAGGCTTTAGACCAGGGGTAGGATGCATAGACCACATTTTCACGCTCCGGAATATCTTTGAGCAGTGTATTGAGTGGAACACCAAGGTACACGTGAATTTCATAGACCTGGAAAAGGCCTTTGATAGCATTCACAGAGACACCTTATGGAATATCCTGCTAGCCTATGGGTGCCCTGAGAAGATTGTCAGCATCATCAAACTTTTCTACAACAACTTCACTTGCAGTGTTATCCATAAGAAGAAGCTAACAGACTGGTTCAGTGTTAGGAGCGGGTTGCGCCAAGGTTGCGTCTTGTCTCCCATGTTATTCTTAGTAGCCATTGACTGGATAATGCGCAAGACAATAGGCAACAAAAGACGGGGCATCAGATGGACACTGACGTCTTTGCTGGAAGATCAAGACTTTGCCGATGATGTGGCGCTAGTGTCTTCTACTAGAGATATTACAACGAAAACGATCAGACCTCTCGGTAGCTGCCAAACAACTGGGCTTGAGCATCAGCAGGAAGAAGACCAAGACAATGCAGCTTACAGATACACCATTACCAGTGGAATTGGAGAATGAAGATTTGGAGGAAGTAGAGGAATTTACTTACCTGGGAAGTGTTATGAGCAAAAGCAATGCCACGGTTAAAGACATTACCAACCGTCTCCAGAAGGCCAAATCATCATTTGTCCAACTGAATAAAGTATGGAGGTCACCAAACATCAGTGAAAAAAAAAAAACAAGATAAAGATCTATAACAGCAATGTCTTGTCAGTACTACTGTATGGTGCAGAATGCTGGAGGGTTACCCAAAGAGACAGCCAGAGACTATCAGGTTTCCGCACTTCATGCCTGAGAAAGATATGCAGGATATACTGGCCCCAGAAGATCACAAACAAGGAACTCTATCAAAGGACAGGACAACGGGACATCACCATGGTAATAAAGCAAAGAAGATGGAGGTGGCTAGGGCATGTTATCAGGAAAGGTCGAGAAAGCATAACACGAACTGCATTAAGATGGACACCGGATAGTGGAAGAAGGAAGAAAGGACGTCCACGGGAGACTTGGAGGAGGACAATCGAGGCAGAAATGAAAACAGCAGGGAAGACGTGGAAAGAACTTGAGAAGGCAGCCATGGAAAGGGAGCAATGGAAATCGCTGGTCTCAGCCTTATGTGCCTCCTAGGCGCGAAGAGGATTATTTATTTTTTTAAACATAGTTGAATAGTCTCGCTCCTATGAGCTTCCTTTAGCTCAGTGCTAGAGCGACCAACCGGTGTGTGGAATGTCCTGGATTCCACTCATGTTGGGAGAATTTGAAAAAGATTTTCCCAAATAGCTTGTGTTATCGTCTGATTGATATTTTTCCATCTCAGTAATCTAATTTATTCCGCTTGTGAAATAAGATCGTGTTCCACAAGGAAGCATGTTTAATTATTGATATAAGCTCTAGAAGCCATTCAAGATGATTTAGAGCTCGTGCATAATTTACTTCAACATTGAAGCTACCACGACAGTCTACTTGTTCCAGGGGTAGCGTCCCGGGGTAGCGTTTATCATCCTCGATAACGGATCAAGGAGCGAACTATGCCGAGACAATTTCTATTCGTGCCTGGAATTCTTCGTTCAAGTTTTTTTTCTTTAGAATCTGAGAATATTATTAAGAAGAGCAATTTTACTGATTGTGGTAAGGTAAGCAAATAAACAATATACTCAGTAGCTGTAAACTTAATTTTTTCATTTCCTTCAAAGGCTGTGACGTTGAAAAAGTTTTAAACATTATGAACAAGCAATCTTTTAAGGATAAATTTTATTATTTATTGTACGCTAAAGATGTTCAGAGTCCTCACAAAAGAGGAAATGTCACTGCACGCTAAGTAAATTTGACCGATTCACTGTGATGGGACGATTACTTTCTGTTCCCTCAGACTTTTGAATTATTACAAGACTTATGCTGCGTTTTGGTTTTTGAGAACTTTCATTTCAAGATAGTTTACTTTTAAAAAAGCACTTTACTAGATTTATTTTGCTCAGTACTGACTACTTCACATCCCTTCCTCATTTATGTTAAGTTTACTTTTTGTTATCCTAAACCCGATGTAATTTAATGTTAAATTCTTGCCCTTTTCCATTTCTCTTTTTCTAGTTGTTTTGTATATAACCACTAAATTTAAAATTTTGAAAAAATGGAATAAATAAATATGTGAAAAATGAAAAGACTTGTTCGTTTACGGTCTTTCGATGCGATATGACAGGCGTCATTTGGATCCCACTCAAAACAAACATTATTATCATGCTATACTAATAACTGTCTCAAACATGACAAAAGTCGCACACGCCTTCTTACTCTTCGACCATAACATTTGCAAACGTCTCTTTCTGTATGACAGACTCACAGTATTTTCACAGTTTGAACAACGTGAATTATCAGACTGTGACTCTGGAAAAGATAACGTTAAGGTAATTTTCTTTGAAGGATATTTGCAGAACATTACGGGTTTAGTGTAATGGGGACATTATCGGATATATCCGGATATAAACAAGATTTATTTTAAGAAAAAATAAACTATGGATTTTGGTCCGCAGAGACCAAAATCAGTCAACTGTTTATATTTAAGTTATTAGGTAGTTCTAAGTTTTCGACAAAATGCTTGTTTTCTAGCATCCTATCACATTTTAGAATTCCTCTATGCCCATGTTTGGGAGAAATTTCGGTAACTGCATTTTAACTGAAAGGGAAAATGTTCTTATGCGGCAATTGGAAAATAAAAAACATAAAAGAATTCACAAACATCCACTTATTTAGTATGGAGTAAGATTTTTTAAGATTTTTTAAAAACTTTTTCACCACAGGACGAATCTGAGACAAAAGCTAAGGGAAAGTGATGTCGCTATTTACTTGCAGGTGGAATTGTATAATCATGTTAATGTGGATCATACTTGTGGTGAGTACAGTGAATAATTAATAAACCCCTTAATGACATTGGTCTCAGTAAGACAGGATATTGTCTTATGCGAAAAGAATTGTGGCAAAAAAAGAACGACATGGACCTCGAATGAACAAAAAGTGAACAGGATGAACTTAAATGCAAAAATATAACGTCCTTGCATTCTACTTATTATGAGCAACGAAGATTTAATGCGTCTGAAGCCATGTACAGCTATTTGGTTATGGTAGAATAAAAAATAAATTAAAAAACGGGCTGTCTAGCTCTGACTAAACCTTTTCCCTTTTGATGTCAGACTATGGCTAAGAAAATTGTAATACTAATTAAATTTTTCCCGGTCGAATGAGAGAATCGACGCGGAGCGACGAAAAAAAATTGTCCTTGTATTTGTCCCCAGCGGTTTCCAGAAGAGGGAGTGTCAAGTAAAACATCGTTAAGAAAAGAACAGAACAACGTAAAGAACAGAAGAAAGTTCTTGATAAGAATGGTGCCAAATACATGTATACCGGGTACAACCTGCACCTGGTAACGCGAAGTGGGCTTTTGCGGGTCGCAATTTTTTGCCACCTTTCGGGTAAACTTGCAAAGGCTCTTTACAGATGTAACGAACGTGTTTAAACCATCTGAAAACCAATAGGAGAGTGAGAAATTTCCAAGGAATTTCATTGTTACTAGAAACGAACATCCGAATAATAACTGACCCATTCCCCCGCAGAAAGGAATATTACAATATATATACAATAGTGCTTTGCACTTGCTGCTTTAGATATGTTTATTATTTTTATGTTATTTATTTGTTCAGTTAAAACTAGAAATGAATAAAACATTTTAAATATTAGAAAATTTAATTCAAATATTTTGTCATTCTATTTCACAGTGCTGCTCTAACGTTTTTGCTGATTTAGAATCGGGTAAGTTGTTATTTTTTAAAATTCATTTCAGTGGGAATTACAATATCGTATAATAAATATATCTTATTATTTTGCGTCTGCTAAAAGTATCTTTGTGGCTCGTTTATCAGTCTAAATCACCTACTGCACTGAGAAATGAGCTGTACTGCTTATCCTTAATGCGCATTATTTCACCCTTGATTAAAACACACGCATTAAAAATGGCGGCTTTTGACTGGAGCTTGCCAGAGAAGTGAATCGTCATTTTCTTGTAAACGAGTCTGGCGACCTACCAATTCTCTCTCTAAACAATCGTCTGAAATCTGAATTTAGCACGCAATCGGGAATATAATAATGATATTATAAGGAATTATTGCGTATGGCCAAGGTGTTGTTGCTCCTGAGCGAGCATTTATGTCAAATTATTTATGTCTATTTATGTCAAAATGTAAGTTCCTATAAGATAAACAACCAGTTGGCAATCGAAACTGGTTTGACAAAAATCTCAGAAATGACCTTAATGTTAGAACAATCAGTGAGATCTGAATGATTCTTACATCTCATATATACAATGCATATGCCAGGAAGTAAAAGAAGTTTTGTTTTGTCTAGGTATTTCATTAAATTCTTTCTAGAAAATAAAAAGTGTTTGGAAACCAGTGAGGAAAGTTTTATATTGACAGCAGGGCTTTTTTTTACATCTCCTCACTTTTCATATTTATGCAAAAATAAGGCAAGTAATCAAGCACCACAAAACAAACAAGTTTGAACAGAGGATAGCAGAGAAGATATGTGGCTTTCCTTGATTTTCAGGTTCGGAAGATTCTCAGTACTGGCGGTTAGATGGAAGTGATGTCGACATCGGGTCAGTTAAAAATGGCTGCTAAGTAATTTATTTTAAGAAGTATGTCTTGTATCACTGACTACTTGACGTACCTTAAACACTCTTCATTTGCTATTGTTCGAATAACTCGTTGTTTTGGAAGGCAACAAAACAGAATAAAACCTTACCAACTTTTTAGCATGCAAGTGTCCCTGAATGTCTTTTCCAAAACTAACAATGGCTGAACATTTTAAACTGACATAAGTACAAATGTAACACAACAACTGATAGTTCCAGTTCAGTTCAAAGTTCCAGTTCACATCTGGATCTAGGAGTTCTACCCTGGGGCCAACTGAACGCAGCCTAGATCTAGGGCACTCTCTTGACTCTTGATGGCCGTGAGGTAGTATCATCACTTTGTCCCATGACATGTTTGTATTCCACTGGTTTGTCTTTACTTGTTGTTCCAGAAGGAACAGGTTCACTAAACTCTCGGCTTGGTGAAGTTTGTGTTGCTCTCTGAGCCTCCGAAACATCTGATGACTTACTGGTGGCTGGTAATACATCATTATCACGCTCTAGATACTTTTTCACATGAGTCACATTCCGACGGTCCTGTACACCATCAGCCTCAAGAAGAATACTATTGCCATTTTTCTGAAAAATTGTAAAGGGAGACTGTTTGAATGGTGTTGAAAGTTTGTTTTCTTTCTCCTGTCTCAGTAACACCTTATCACCTTCTTGAAACTCGCTTTCACGTGCATTTCTTCTGTAGTCTGCATACACCTTCCCTTTCTCTTTCCGCTCACTGTCACGATCTCTGACTTCATCTTCAATACGAAACTCTTGGAGTTGGGGTAGTTTGGTTTTGACGCGTCTTCTAAACAACAATTCTGCTGGGCTAAACCCCGTTGTAGAATGTGGTGTACTACGATACATCACTAAGAAGCTGTCCATCTCTGACTTCCAGTTGCGACCCTCTTCTTGAGCAATACGCAGGCGCTTCAGGATACTGCGGTTTTGTCTTTCGATTTCACCGTTGGCCTGTAGCAATAAAGGTGTGGTTCTCCTGTGCTCAATTCCGTTCTCCTCCAAGTATTTCTCGAAATAGTCACTGACAATCTGCGGTCTATTGTCAGTCCTTGGGGACAAAGGAAGGCCGCGAGGGACGAAAATCTTGGAAAGCAATGATACAATCTTCTCAGCGGTAGTTGGTTTGGTAAATTCCATCTTGAATAATCGGCTGTAGTAGTCCACCACGACAAAGACATAATCACCGGAAGGCAGTGGACCCAAAAAGTCAGAAGGCAACACTTACGTGATATCAGCTCAGGTTCAGATGGTTTGAAACTAACTGACAGCCATGACAGGTCTTACAAGCTTTCTCCGCTTCTTTGTCGATGCTTGGCCACCACACTTTGGTTCGCAAACGTTTCTTCATTGATACAATTCCAGGATGAACTTCATGTGCCAACTTTAGTACTTGACTACGAAGTTGCTTACGTTCCAATCGCACTTAATTCGCCTCGCACAGGTGGGTACTCTTTGAATTCTATGGCATGCTACTTTCCATTCAAGAGACATTCTCTCACACTTTTCAGCTCTGGGTCATGTTCTGATGCTCTCTCAATTTCACGAGTTGTCAAGGCGTTGATTCTTGAGCCACCCACTTCACATACTCCTCTGTTAAGTCTTCGTCTCTTGACGGCGTCACTGGATGTAGTAGGCGTGACAAAGAATCTGCAATATTCTGGGGACCTGGGACGTATTTCACGGTAAATCTGTAAGGTTGCATTCTGAGAAGCCATCGCTCGATCCTAGCACAGGTCTTGGATTTAGGCGAGAAAATACATTCCAGGGGTTTGTGGTCAGTCATTAATTCAAATTCAGCACCATACAAATAGGCATGAAATCTTTCGCTGGACCACACGCCTTTTTTATCGTAACTTACCTTTTCACCTTTTTTGGCGAAAGAAAACCTATAATTCAGGTCATCAAGTCGAAGGTCATCGAAGCGACGTGCTAAAAGTCACTCAAACCAAAATTCGTTTTATTAAAACATTATATTGATTCGAAAGAGCAAAAAAAAAATTAGATCAAGTCACGTTACGAAAACAATCGTCGTATCAAAATATTTTTCATTCTATTTTGGTTAAGTAACTACAAAGATCGAGAACCGCAGCAGGTAAAATATCACGATTTTGTGGCGTGTCACGTGACACATTTCCTCCATTCAGTTTCCTGAGTAAAACTTCATGCAACAGGTGAGCTAATCTCCTTTGTAGCTGTGATTTGAGTCATCACTTAATTAACGCAAAATTGTTTTAACAACTTGTTACAAAGCGGCTAAAGAAAGGACAAAGAAACGATGGGCAAGACAACCGTGAATTTTCAATGCTTACATGAAAAGAAAGATCAAGAAAGCTTGACAAAGACCTGAACAATCGGTGAAAAGCAATTTTACATGAAAAAACAAAGCACTATGTAAACAGCATTTGAAAATGTTTTCCACAAACAGAAGTTTGTAGACGAATGCTGCAAATCGCCTTTCCTGATTTAAACTACGGACATTTTCCACCTTAATGAACATAACTTTTCCACCTTTAACTTTAACTTTTCGTGTATTTTAAATTTCTCTCCCTCAAGGAAGGCTGCTTTTGTTTGTGCTTTGAGTTCTCAAATGTTCGCTGTGTCACGTGGCTTAAGCCGCTGACCAATTTCCTCGTTCTTCGTTTCAAGTAGTTATCGTCTGTTGCTTTGGAGCTTTCTCCTGGTGTTGCATTTTCTCTCCTCCTTTATGCCGGTTCGTCTTAAGTCTTGTGTAGCCTTTCATTCAAAGGATTCAATAGACAATGAACGACACCAAAACTTCATCACAGTAGCTTAACATTAATAGTTTCTGCAACACGGGAAAGAAACCTGGGAACCCTAAATTCCGCCTACTTTTGTTCAAACGACTCTTGGCTAATATTAATCGATCTACTCTCTCAAGAAGTTTTACTTGATGGTTTTACAAAAAGGAGGTGATTTTTTTGTCGGCTATTGTTTGTTTAAGTAATTTCTTGGATATAGATTTTGTTATGAAATTTAGCGATATAAAATCACGACGTTTCGACCTCTCCGAGGTCATTTTCAAGTGCGAATAAAAATATAAAATTAGCATAAATATATTAAAATAGTAAAATAGGCAAAATTGTCACGAACGCTGAAATGCGATAAAATATGTAAAAATAAGTGACAAAATATTAATGAGGTTAAAAGGGGTTAAAAAACTTAAAAATACAGAAACAATAAGAGTAATTAAAAAGAAAAAACCGACCTAAACAAATAGTTTTGCGCGGATGGAATCGCATTGTTTGTTCAGAGTTGGTTTCAGTTCTTTGATAAAAAACATTTCATAAATAAGGCAGTCAAACTTGCTCTGACACTTCTTCAAAATTCTAAAAAACTGCGCAATGTCATCTGGGGCCATATCGTGTTGTTCCTTGAGGTGATTACCAATGGCCGATCCCTTGTGTTCTTCAATTCGTTGGTGAAGATGTCGGCACGTGTATCCGACATACCCTGCATCACACAGGTTACACTGAAAATTATACACAACGCATTGTTGATTCACAAGGGGTGGCTTGTCTTCCCTCACTTTGATTTCATCCTTGATTTTCCAACTCGTGTACACGGGGCTGATGTCTACCTTGATCTTCCGGCTGAGGTCTCCAAGTTGTCTGCGGACCGAATTTGCAGATTTCTGGTCTTTGAAAGGCAGCACGATTCTGATTGGATCTTGCTTCTCAAGATCGTTTTGTTGGGTAGGTGCACCCTCGGACACTTTAGACTCAATAAATTGACGGATGGTAGACTGTACAAGTTTTTCTGGGTAGCACAGACGGGAAAAGGTCACTTTGAGGCGTTCACACTCTTGATGAAACAATTTCCACGAAGAAGAGAGCTTGAATGCACGGTTGAGCATGGTGTTCAATAGTGATCGTTTATATCTTACATCCACATGGCTATGATCGTGTAACAATAGCCCGGTGTCCGTAGGCTTTCGGTACACCTTCGTGTCTAAATGGCATCCATTCCTGATGATATCCATTCCCAAGAAGGGGAGTCTGCCATTTTCTTCAAGCTCCATTGTGAAGTTGATAGAAGGATGACTGTTGTTTAATGTAATTAAAAACTCAGAGGCTGTTTCTACATCAGGCATTGCGCTAAGCGTATCATCGACATAGCGTTTGTAGAAGGCAGGCATCTCGTTTCTGGTTTCTAATTGTTTCTCGATGTTGCACATGAATGTGTTAGCCATGAGAGGTCCCAGTGGCGAACCCATAGCAACACCGTCCACCTGTTCGAAAAGGCTTCCTTCGAACTGAAAAAGCTGATTTTTCGTCGCAACTCGTAACAACTCAATCAGATCCGACTTCGTGATGTTAAGATTGTGTTCTTTGTTAAACCAGTCGTTTTCAAAGGCTCTTTCTGAGATGTTTTCAATGGTTTCATCTACAGGTACGTTGGTGAAAAGTGAAGATACTAAGATGTCATGGTCGTTGATTTCCATCCCATGGAGTTCATTGGCGAATTGGAAAATGTCACTGACGGTGTGGTCGTTGACGGACAAGGGTTTCAACTTTTCATCCAGCCACTTTGCAAGCTTGTAATTGTATGTTCCAGTAGCCGACAGTATCGGACGCATGGCTAGCTTCTTCTTGTGGGTTTTTGGCAAACCACAAAGATGGGCAAGTCTCGAGCCTTTCTGGATTACTGAATCAGCAATAGCTTTGGGCAAGATTCTTTGTACCACCGAGGATAACTCTTTCTCTTTCTGAAGCAACGGATGGAAATGCTTCGGAGGTCTTCCTCGTGTTCTTGGTCTCTCAAGGCCTACGGGCGTGAACTTTGTCTCGTCATTAATGGATGACTCCTTCAACAGACGCACATAGTGACATTTTCCAATTCGCCAATGAACTCCATGGGATGGAAATCAACGACCATGACATCTTAGTGTCATATGACGTATCTTCACTTTTCACCGACGTACCTGTAGATGAAACCATTGAAAACATCGCAGAAAGAGCCTTTGAAAACGACTGGTTTAACAAAGAACACAATCTTAACATCACGAAGTCGGATCTGATTGAGTTGTTACGAGTTGCGACGAAAAATCAGCTTTTTCAGTTCGAAGGAAGCCTTTTCGAACAGGTGGACGGTGTTGCTATGGGTTCGCCACTGGGACCTCTCATGGCTAACACATTCATGTGCAACATCGAGAAACAATTAGAAACCAGAAACGAGATGCCTGCCTTCTACAAACGCTATGTCGATGATACGCTTAGCGCAATGCCTGATGTAGAAACAGCCTCTGAGTTCTTAATTACATTAAACAACAGTCATCCTTCTATCAACTTCACAATGGAGCTTGAAGAAAATGGCAGACTCCCCTTCTTGGGAATGGATATCATCAGGAATGGATGCCATTTAGACACGAAGGTGTACCGAAAGCCTACGGACACCGGGCTATTGTTACACGATCATAGCCATGTGGATGTAAGATATAAACGATCACTATTGAACACCATGCTCAACCGTGCATTCAAGCTCTCTTCTTCGTGGAAATTGTTTCATCAAGAGTGTGAACGCCTCAAAGTGACCTTTTCCCGTCTGTGCTACCCAGAAAAACTTGTACAGTCTACCATCCGTCAATTTATTGAGTCTAAAGTGTCCGAGGGTGCACCTACCCAACAAAACGATCTTGAGAAGCAAGACCCAATCAGAATCGTGCTGCCTTTCAAAGACCAGAAATCTGCAAATTCGGTCCGCAGACAACTTGGAGATCTCAGCCGGAAGATCAAGGTAGACATCAGCCCCGTGTACACGAGTTGGAAAATCAAGGATGAAATCAAAGTGAGGGAAGACAAGCCACCCCTTGTGAATCAACAATGCGTTGTGTATAATTTTCAGTGTAACCTGTGTGATGCAGGGTATGTCGGATACACGTGCCGACATCTTCACCAACGAATTGAAGAACACAAGGGATCGGCCATTGGTAATCACCTCAAGGAACAACACGATATGGCCCCAGATGACATTGCGCAGTTTTTTAGAATTTTGAAGAAGTGTCAGAGCAAGTTTGACTGCCTTATTTATGAAATGTTTTTTATCAAAGAACTGAAACCAACTCTGAACAAACAATGCGATTCCATCCGCGCAAAACTATTTGTTTAGGTCGGTTTTTTCTTTTTAATTACTCTTATTGTTTCTGTATTTTTAAGTTTTTTAACCCCTTTTAACTTCATTAATATTTTGTCACTTATTTTTACATATTTTATCGCATTTCAGCGTTCGTGACAATTTTGCCTATTTTACTATTTTAATATATTTATGCTAATTTTATATTTTTATTCGCACTTGAAAATGACCTCGGAGAGGTCGAAACGTCGTGATTTTATATCGCTAAATTTCATAACAAAATCTATTGTTTGTTTGTTTATTTATTTATTTAATGGCATCTCAAATTACATGGTCATACAGAACTCCTTTACAGACGAGCCACAAAAATCTATACATATAAACGGGGTAGCTAAAAGGGTCATTGAATAAGAAAGTGACTGACTAAGCTTTTCTTGGGGTGGTAAATAAAATGCCGACTAACGAGGTGGTCGTAAGGCGAAGTTCTAATAGATTAGAGACGAAACTTTTGCAGAGCCTAAAAAGTGCTTGCAAATATGATGAGTATAAAATAGAATGTTCATTAAGTGGAGAAAATGTTTGCACTTGTTCATGAATTTAAAAAAAAATGTTGTTGTTAGTTACTATCTCCTCCTCTCAAAAGTAATGGTCCGTCCGTGACCCGTGTTTAGAAGTAGCAAATGGGCGTTTCTCCCCTTCCCCGTCCAAACCTTCTCTCCTCTCGAAGGGGGACAAAGACCACACTCGAGAGAGCGTAAAATTGAGACAATACAGCTGAAATCACAAATTCTTTGACCAAAATACACAGATCATCTTTCTGTGAACGTATACCAAAAAATGTTATAGATAACATAGCACAGTGGTAAGAGCACTCGCCTACCACCAATGTGGCCGGGTTCGATTCCCGGACCCGGCGTCATGTATGGGTCGAGTTTGTTGTTGGTTCTCGTCCTTGCTCCGAGGGTCTTTCTTTGGGTTCTCTGGTTTTCCTCTCTCCACAAAAACCAAAAACTGCTAAATTCCAATTCGATCGGAAATCCGAGGGCCACAGGCTTGTCAATCGTTGACTGTTACGTGCTCCCCAGGTAAAATAAGGTCAATTTATTTTATTAATCGGGCGTGGCCGATTTATAGTTTACCCTTTGGTCGTCCTAGAGCGTAGTATCCTGGCGCGGCCAAAAAGACGTAGCTTGGGGTTGCTACAAAACCGCTACGGGTGACGCATACCGCAATGGTTTTCATTTTAGTTTTGACAGGAAATCGTTGCAGGCACACTTGGTCGACTTTTGGGTTAATGTGTAATCAGGTTGTGTTTTTTTTCTTCGGCGGAAGGACAGAGAAAAAAGCTTACAATCAATCAATCAATCAATAAAATTTATTTACCCTCGGAGCTGACGAGAAGATAAGATTGAACTTTAGTTTTAAAACATTTATTTCTTTCATTCTGGCAGCAGCAGATGAAATTATATTAAAAACCAAGCGCTAAGCTGTGATAGCGAGCAGGGTGGCCGAGAACTGGCAAATACGCAAACGTCGCAAGAAAAAAAATTCGAAGTAAATTAAGACCAAAAAATACAACGGTTCAACGAAAAGTTAACTAAAGCAGAAAGCTGAATTATTCTACGTTTCACATGCCAAAAATTAGCTCGTATGGTGGGGGCTTTTGGATAAAATACGAATTTAACTACATCCATGGGCAAAGTACAGTATGGGGCCCAGTTCTCGGCCACTTTTGACGTAAACTTGTATTTCTTACCTCAGAAGAACCGCAGGAACTTGAAATTTCTCCCAGAGCTAGCTACATTATTCAGCTTTTTGGTGTAAAGCTATCGACCGATCAAAAATTAATTTGCCCGAGCAATAATAAAAATAAAAGCTCCATTTGTGGGCCCAGTTCTCGGCCACCTTGGCCCAGTTCTCGGCCACTAAAAAGCTAGCTTGTGCGTAATTATCTGTAAAAAAAATGCTCAATTAATTTTCACAGTCATAAAATCACTCTGTAAACCTATTTATGTTATATCGATCCCAAATTATTTTTATGAGGCTTTGTTTTACTTTAGAAAAGAAGGATTTTAACGCGCCTAGCTAGTTGCCTATGTGCAGGTTCTGGCAAAACCGCATTGTGTGACCCGTGCATTTAGATGGTTTATTTTGCAGTGAAAAGGTCTTGAAAGATTTAGGTGTTGTAGAAATAATAGACAAGACAAGAGTCAGCTCAAAACTTAGAGATAAGATTGAACTTTAGTTTTAAAACATTTATTTCTTTCATTCTGGCAGCAGCAGATGAAATTATATTAAAAACCAAGCGCTAAGCTGTGATAGCGAGCAGGGTGGCCGAGAACTGGCAAATACGCAAACGTCGCAAGAAAAAATTTCGAAGTAAATTAAGACCAAAAAATACAACGGTTCAACAAAAAGTTAACTAAAGCAGAAAGCTGAATTATTCTACGTTTCACACGCCAAAAATTAGCTCGTATGGTGGGGGCTTTTGGATAAAATACGAATTTAACTACATCCATGAATTTTAAGGAGCGTAAACAAACAAATTTTTCGGGAATGCAAATTCACCTACCTCCGCGTAAACTCGACGTGTGAGCTTTCTATATCGAATTGAACGATCAAACTCAAGATACTTAAAGCACATGAATCAGTCTATCGTTTGAAGGAAATACCTTTTTCTTTTAATTCAACTGGAGTGTGAAAAAACGCGTTAAACACAAAGTGGCCGAGAACTGGACCCGGCCGAGAACTGGGCCCCATACTGTACTGATATTCACCATTGTGAAATTGCACTTACTTTGACAAGTTAAAGTTATTTTTGTAAATGAAAAAGGTAACGTCATTGATGTCACGCCGTGTTTTTTTTTAGCAAACTAGATGGTTTACTGGTTTCTGACTATGAATGGGGGTGTGATCTTGCGGTATATTTTTTGAGCCTGACTCCGCCGTAAAACTTTTTTTTTATTTAGCAAGAACTGTGTCGATTTTCATTTCTGAACAATTGGTCGTCAAGTCGTTTGTCACAAAGAGTAGAATGTTTGTACAGCATGTTTTGGAATTATTTTAGATTTGGTTAGTAAGACGCTTCTGAAGACCTGAGCAAAACATTGGGAATGTACAGTATTAATAGGAACTTGAATGGAATTTTTCACAAGTTGGATTAAGGTATCAACTGAAAAAAATGGACTTCAAAATGAGAACTTGGATTTTGTTGTAATTAAATTTTATCGCGGATTGGATGCATAATATCACGGCTTTGAAAGTCTTCAAATAATTAGAAAGGTTCCTTTCTTCCTTTTTATCTTATTGTTATTTTCATGTATTGATTATTCGAAAGTGGTTTTCGTTGATACGAAAAAAAAACGGGTTTTCACTGAATTGCTTGAAGTATTTTTAGACGTGATAATATTGGCTTAATCAAATACTTGTGCACGAAATATTTGTTATTCTTTTGTCTTGAAACTTGAGGAAATTGAAATTTTTGTTTGACAGTAGTGTATGAAAGGCATTTTATAGAACTGAATAAAAAATAAGAAACATTGATAAAGGTTATTTCAAAGATTTATTTTGCCTGATTTTGAAGGGTTTCAGGAGTTTTAAAGAGTGCTGGTAAACGGCTGTATGTTGTTTGTGATTACGGATCTTATTTAGTTTCGAACGCTCTAATTTTTGAAAGGTTAAAACAGGTTAAAACCGGGCGGTTTCATGAGTTTTTTGGGTAGAAAGGTACGGTGGTGGTCAAAAAAAATGTTTAGAAAGGAATGACTGTAGTAGCACGTAAGTCGGAGGTTTGCGTGAGTCACGGGGTATAGTATGCGTGAGCTGGATTTCCGGCGTCATAACGGCATGTTTTGTTTACTGAAAGATACATAGTTAGTTAGCTTAGTCGGCTTGGGAAACTATTTTAAAAATGAATGTTGTAATAGTTATTATAGTTCTATTCCATTAGTCTCGGCGCGCTACCTCGCCGCGAAGGATGAAAATGCTAGTGGAAAGAGGTACTGTAAGAAAGTATAATAATAGGAGGAACTTCTTTGTAGCTCTGAATTAAGACGTATGATAAAATTTTAGAATAAGAAACTTTCGATATATGGTTTTATATTCTTTGTGGCGATTTTTTGAGATGCTTTTCTTCGTGTGTGACAGACACAGGACAGAACGAGAGGTGGATGAGAAAGATGCCGAAGATGAATAGGCACCGAAAAACGACAAGAACCGTCAAGGACTTATCTTTAGAGGGCGGGGAGTTTTGGCATACTGTATTTCGAGGACTGGACTGGACTAGTAAAACGCGGACTAGTAAAACGCGGACTTGTAAAACGCGGACTAGTATAACGCGGACTAGTAAAACGCGGACTTGTAAAACGCGGACTAGTAAAACGCGGACTTGTAAAACGCGGACTTGTAAAAGGCGGACTAGTAAAACGCGGACTAGTAAAACGCGGACTTGTAAAACGCGGACTAGTAAAACGCGGACTTGTAAAACGCGGACTTGTAAAACGAGGGCTTGTTAAGCACGGACTTGTAGAACGCGGACTTGTAAAACAAGCGCTTGTAAATCGGATAAAACTAAACGGTTTAGCGAGCGAAACAATTTGTGTTTGAAGCTTTTGTGTGTTTCTTCGACGGCATATTTCTAGCTTTTTTGAGCACTCTATGGTCTGTTTTAGCGTGGAGATGTTTTTTTGCAGTATAGCACATGTTCGTTCTGCAAACCCCTACTAAAACAACGGGATTGATGCTATGAGTTGTGTGCATATGTTTCTTTCTTTCCACTACTTGACGTCTGTTGAATGCAGTCGTTTGTATTGCTCGCACGAGGTAGAACGGGGCCCGTCCAGAAATCAACAGTCAATGGTAAATAAAGGTGACGGGCCTACACGACTCCTACGTTCGTGACATTAGAATATTTGCCGTTAATTTTTCGGTCTTTCGACCTTATTTGCCTCTACTTCTTTCTGAGGGTACTGTTTTAATTTGGGGGCAGTATGTGGTAAATAAAGGTGACGGGCCTACACGACTCCTCGTTCGTGACATTAGAACATTTGCCGTTATTTTAATCGGTCTTTCGACCTTATTTGCTTCTGACTTCTTTCTGAGGTTACTATTTTTTTTGAGACATTATGTATTGAAGAGAGCCGTAAGATGATTGTGGCCAAGGAAGTGTCTAGAGGCGTTTTACAAGTCCGCGTTTTACTAGTCCGCGTTTTACTAGTCCCGTTTTATGTCCCAGTCCAGTCCAGTCCAGTCCAGTCACGAAATACAGTATGCCGGGGAGTTTTAGTATAAACAAAAACGTCTGCAAGTCCCAAAAACGAAGTCTTTCTATGCAGGCTGAATTCTTTTTTGGTTAAACCGGCGGTCATGTAGGTCTACAGAGATGCATATGAAAATTCGTAGCTGAGCAGCAATTAGTGAGAGGTATTTCAGGGATCTCTCGGATTTTGGCGCGTGGGATCAGCGATTAGAATCTGAGACGCCCATGGTGGGGGATGGAGGTAGGGGATGAATTGGGCCTAAAAGAGTCACGTTTGATAACAATTAAGAGGTGGGGGCGGGAGATAGAGACGAGGTCTGGGACCGAATAGTCATGTTCCGACAACTTGTGCCCAGAACAGGTGGTTTATTTTGCGGGCGCGTGAAGCGCGATACAGCGAGCGCGAAGTGCGAGGGCGAGCGTGAAGCGCGGAAAACTTGCAATGCGATTAAGTTACGATTTCATAAAGCCTTCATCAATTGCTATTACAGTAATGGTATGAAACAAATGTTCAATCATTCATCAACAAGTTGTGATCATTTTCTTGACAATAGTAGTTCCCCGGTAAACAGTTGTAGTACTGTCCCATCAAAGTGCAATGGCTGGAAAATACCGAAAAGCACACGACCTTCAGGTGAAACCGCACCTTACAGTATTACCAATACACTGCACTTTGCTAAGTCTTAAAACTTTACATTTTCTAGTCGTCTACTTCAATCGTTTATTTGTATTGTGTGAAATACATTTATAAATTGAAACCATCATGTCATTAAGTAATAATGCAATCTCGACAACGTTCTAGATATTATATTATGCACACTAATACAGCTCATGCAAGCCCTGTGACTTACACAAACACAGTCGGACTGAGTGCTACTTAAGTAACTGCTTCGTGGTTTCTGCTGTACTGAACCCTGCCTTTCAAGGCAAAGCGCCCGATTTTAAGCTTCTCAATCTAGTTCTTGTTTTTTAACTTAAATTTAGGTGGCTATGTTCAATTTGCACTTTAGCAAGAGTGGGTGTAAGGGAAATGTAGGTGTAAATGGCATAGCAACGACCAGAAAGGCAAAGAACATTTTTTAACATATTGGCATTCTATACAGCTTAACGATAAGTGAATGTTAAACTTTGAATGTAGGAAATGAAAAATTGTAGGGTAATGGCATAGCAACGACAGAAGGAACATTGAGAAAAATTTAAAACTAGGGTTAAAGTTTTTTATCCATATATTTTTGTTATGGACATAAAAAAGAATTTATAATTTTTAGAAAACTTCTGTATGTGGAGTCCAGAGCCACCTTAAATTTATGAAAAATTGACGTAGCTCCGAATCCTGTCTACATATTTTTTTTTAAAAAAATTGGCAAAAATGTTCAAAAATGGGCAAAAATGTTAGGTAAAAATATCAAAATCAAGAACTTCCACCGAGTAGTTTTTGAGTTATTAGCCTCAAAATAGGGTATCTTTGACCTCATATGATGTTGCAACGGCAATTTTGACGTCTCAATGGCCTCAATTTCCTTATCCGTAGACCTTGCATAAGTTTGTTTTCAAATATTTCTCTTAACATTATTGGTATAGCTGCGATAGAACACCAAAGACGGGCATGTCTTATTCTGAGTAAACTATTACTAGCCACCTTAAAACGATGACCAAATGCTTCGCGACATTTTGTACGGAAAGTTTTTTTTGGCGTTTTCGCTTTTCTCACGATGCCATAATATGTACTTATTGACTGAGTGGGAGGGCCGGACGGGAAAATATTTGACTCGAGGTCAGGATGGATACAGACGCGGCAGCCCGTTTCGCGCGCATTTTGAAAAGCCAATGGTAGCTCGTAATTTGTTTGGGAAGCCAGTAAAGTGCATTTGAGAAGTTTAAAAACTTCTGTTAAAATTGTCAACCAAATCTCCAAGTTTTAGCTCCATTCCAAGAAGATTTAAATCCGACTAAATGCCTCGTACATGATTGCAGTAAGTAGAAATTTCAAAGGAAACGTTTATGAAGGACTACAACAAAGAATTTGCACGACGTTTCGGCTAGTCTTGCTCGTCTCTCGGCGAAGACTGAATTTATCCTGATTGAACAACTTAGCGACGTTTCTTCTGAGCCGAAATTCACAATTGGTTTGAACGAGAGGATTAATTAATTTTCCACCAAGAAGGATTTTGGATATTAAAAACAACATTAGATCTTAATCTACGAAACTACATAAAGACTTGGAAAGGGATTGTACTGGCAGTTCAGGATTTTGCTTCGCTTCGTTTCCCTTCGGCTTCAAGTTGTTTTGTTTACCACGGATCATAGGATTCATGAACGTCTGCTGTTGCTGCTTAGTCCTTGAATTCGTTAGTTCCTCGACGATGTTGAGCTCTGCATTACAGTTGATGTCCAAATTGTGCTTAAAATGCTTTGTGAAAACAAGCGGAAAACTGTGTCATTATCAGGTTAGTCGTAAACATGTACTCGCATTTTGTTTGTTGTGATTAAAAATTACGCAGCAGAAAGAGAAATTTGAGTTTACTTCGCTTTTGCATTTTGTCTTCAATGTTTATCATGACTTCAAACCAGGATACGTCTTTGTCCGATTATGTTGGTTTTTTTTGACGGCTTTTATTTCGATTTTATTGTTGTTGTCAGGAGTATTTCTTCATCAATTGGCAAGTTTAAACACGTTTTGTTTTCATTTTTGCGCCTGCAAACTACATCGCTTTCTAGATAGTAAAGTTTTGATAAACATGTTGGACATTCTTTGCCTTTTAGAAAAATCTTAACTATATATGGTTTATCTGAATTCAAAGCTGTGGAATCATTTGGTTCCAATTCCGGCATCTCGCAGCAGTAGCGGGGCCGTACGCCTTTCTAGTGGGGCCGTACGGCTTTTTCCGGCCCTGCTAGAGCGAGGCGTACGGCCCTCATACGGGACTTTTTTTCATGGAAATTGCGCGCGGGTCCGTACGGGTCATATGATAATATACTTTGTTTACCCCCTCAGAATTAACATTTGCAGAAGCATTGTCTTCAGTTTCTCTGGGGACGACTGTACGTCATTGTAAATCCCAAGAGAAATTCAAAACAATGCTTATGCATTTATTTATTTATTTATTTATTTATTTTTTTTTTTTTGGGGGGGGGGGGGGTGGGAGGTAAACAAGGTGAATTATGGGAACGGTGAAAACATCGAATTAAAGAATTGTAGACTAAAAATATCAACAGGATTACAGGTTTTCAACTACAAATACATTCCTCCGATGAATCTACCTAATATATCTTTTTATAGTTTATAAATATTTTGAATTGTACACAAATCGATCGTCATCGAAATCCGTAGTGACATTTCTTTGGAGCTGATATGTTTGTGAATGTATGTTACTGACTGGTTTCTGTTTATTGAAATATCAAGGAAACTGTCTCAGTCTTCTACGGGAAAAAAGGGTACTCGTCACGTTGCTTTTATATAAAAAAAATCTATTGTTATAACGTGGATGAGCCACATTCAGTACATTGACTGAAACATACTTTCATTACCTAAAGTCAAATACGAAACATAATCTCAATTCATTTAAATATTATGCAGCGAACAAATGGAATATGCTTCCAGACGAGGTTTGGCACCAAGGACTTTAATTTATTAAGCTAATACGAAGTCTCGATTTTAAATCTAACTGATTTTAATCCCGTAATATATTCTTGTAAATAGTTGATATTTTTTATTATCATATGATCCGTACGGACCCGCGCGCAATTTCCTTGGAAAACCATATGAAAAAAAGTCCCGTATGAGGGCCGTACGCCTCGCTCTAGCAGGGCCGGAAAAAGCCGTACGGCCCCACTAGAAAGGCGTACGGCCCCGCTACTGCTGCGAGATGCCGGAATTGGAACCAAATGATTCCACAGCTTTGAATTCAGATAAACCATAGTTAAGATTTTTCTAAAAGGCAAAGAATGTCCAACATGTTTATCAAAACTTTACTATCTAGAAAGCGATGTAGTTTGCAGGCGCAAAAATGAAAACAAAACGTGTTTAAACTTGCCAATTGATGAAGAAATACTCCTGACAACAACAATAAAATCGAAATAAAAGCCGTCAAAAAAAACCAACATAATCGGACAAAGACGTATCCTGGTTTGAAGTCATGATAAACATTGAAGACAAAATGCAAAAGCGAAGTAAACTCAAATTTCTCTTTCTGCTGCGTAATTTTTAATCACAACAAACAAAATGCGAGGACATGTTTACGACTAATGCACCTATCAATGTTAAGCCCGAGGGGGGGGGGGGGGTCGGGCTAACCACGGGAATTTGATCGTGAGGTAGGTCCCCAGGGTAGGGATTTTGATCGTACGTGATGGCCCCAGGGTAGGGATTTTGGTCATATATAGAAGGTTTGAAGGACATCTGACCACCTTTCATGGGGATTTTGACCAATTATTTTGTCCCGGGGGTGGGGAATTTGACATTTTTTTATAGAAAATGTCAAAATCCCCACCCCTTGCCCGACCCCCCCCCCCCCTCGGGCTTAACATTGATAGGTGCATAACCTGATAATGACACAGTTTTCCGCTTGTTTTCACAAAGCATTTTAAGCACAATTTGGACATCAACTGTAATGCAGAGCTCAACATCGTCGAGGAACTAACGAATTCAAGGACTAAGCAGCAACAGCAGACGTTCATGAATCCTATGATCCGTGGTAAACAAAACAACTTGAAGCCGAAGGGAAACGAAGCGAAGCAAAATCCTGAACTGCCAGTACAATCCCTTTCCAAGTCTTTATGTAGTTTCGTAGATTAAGATCTAATGTTGTTTTTAATATCCAAAATCCTTCTTGGTGGAAAATTAATTAATCCTCTCGTTCAAACCAATTGTGAATTTCGGCTCAGAAGAAACGTCGCTAAGTTGTTCAATCAGGATAAATTCAGTCTTCGCCGAGAGACGAGCAAGACTAGCCGAAACGTCGTGCAAATTCTTTGTTGTAGTCCTTCATAAACGTTTCCTTTGAAATTTCTACTTACTGCAATCATGTACGAGGCATTTAGTCGGATTTAAATCTTCTTGGAATGGAGCTAAAACTTGGAGATTTGGTTGACAATTTTAACAGAAGTTTTTAAACTTCTCAAATGCACTTTACTGGCTTCCCAAACAAATTACGAGCTACCATTGGCTTTTCAAAATGCGCGCGAAACGGGCTGCCGCGTCTGTATCCACGAATAGAAAGAAAAAAAAATTCAGTCAGGTCATATGATAAAATGCTTATTGACTGAGTTAGGTCGGGCCGGACGGGAAAATATTTGGCTCTCGGTCAGGACGCACGGACCTCGCTGCGCTCGGTCCGTACGTCCTGACCTCGAGCCAAATATTTTCCCGTCCGGCCCTCCCACTCAGTCAATAAGTACATAGTATTTAATGTATTTTCATGGAGAACCTGTAAACTAGCTTTTGAGCTAAGTATTCTATCCATGTAAAATAAAGTTATCTATCTATCTAAGGGCCTGTTTACAAGCAGGTAGGGTAACCCTAGGTGCTAGGGTTACCCTATCAAGAGGGTTAGAAGATAGCCCGGGTTTACAAGCAAAATTCGCAGGTAGGGTAACCCTACTTACCCGGGTCAACTTACACCGGTTACGCTTCAGTTAACCTTGTAAAATTTTGTCGTTAGAAACTGTTATTCGAAAATAATTCCGTTCCAGTGCAAAAATACGACAAATTGCGAACGAACACGATGTTTCTTGGTCACAATTCGCTGTTTTTGTCGGTATTTTTAAACATATTTAGCTTTTTGGAGCCAAAATAAAGTTGTCCCGGGTAGGCGAGTTATCCCTAGCAGAGCGTTTACAAGGCGCTAGGGTTACCCTAGCAGCTAGGGTAACCCTAGCACTCAGCTAGGGTTACCCTAGGTGCTAGGGTAACCCTAGCGCCTTGTAAACACGTCGATGAAAAAAAGAAGAAATGTGGGAGCGCTAGGGTAACCCTAGGTGCTAGGGTAACCCTATGTGCTAGGGTTACCCGCCTGCTTGTAAACAGGCCCTAACTATCATCCTCGGAGACCCAGGGGCAGTAAGTGGGGCGAGGGAAACGCGAGAATGCGGGTAAAAAAATAGCGTTATATGCCGATTTTTTCCCCCGCAGTTTCGCGCTATTTTTTACCCGCATTTTCGCGTTTCCCTCGCCCCACTAACTGCCCCTGGGTATCCGAGGATGTCTAACTGTCTATCTAGACCAAGTGCAGATGTGATGAATTCGTGTAACAAGTGTGACTATTGGATTAAACCCGGTTAATAAGACCATGATTTTTAACTCTGCCTGCAGTTAAAATAATCGACAGTTAGTTTCCTTTCTCACAGTGCAATATTTTTAGAAATTCCTTTCGCATAGCGCGGTTCATCACTCCGTATATTATTGGGTTTATCCACGAGCTGAACGATGCAAATAAAACTCTTAATAACGCAATAGTCGAAGGAAGTGGCAATTGGAAAGCGTATTCTAGAATTAATATAGCAATTGTCGGCACCCAGCAAGCACAAACACCCACAACTGCAGCGAATAATATCCGAGATGTCCTGACTTCCTCGGCTCGCCTGTGTTCAGAGGTGTTCCCACGTTGCAAAGATGGCGCAACGGCATTGTTGTGTTTTCTTATAGCGTAAAAAACGCTCCCGTAACCAATAACAATGCACAATGATGGAAGAGCAATAAAACAACCAACTAGCAGCAAAAACACAACCAGCTGGGACATGTTTCGAGGTAACACTTCTCTGCAGTATAAATTATCGGGATGCCATTGAAATTCGACATGGGCTACCATGACAACCAGGATACCCAGAAACAATGCGATTATCCAGACTAACACGAGAGATACCACGGTTTTCTTTTTCGTGAAACGAGTTTGATAATATTGAGGCTTGACAATGCAAAAATATCGATTGATTGCTGTAAGAGCCAGAATAAAAATTGATACAGCACCCCAATAGTACGACATGAAACCATTAAACTGACAGAAGTTGTAATCAAAAGGCCATTCGCGTAAAGCCGAAGCAATCGTAGAAAATGGAAACACAAAAATGGCCATTGACAAGTCTGAGAGCGCGAGCGCTAACACGTACATGTTGGTGATGGTTCGAAGTCTTCTATTGCGATACATGGCGAGACAGACGAAAATATTGCCTGTTAACGACAAACATATCAAAACAACCATAAGCGATGTGTGTATAGCAACTCTGATCACACTTCTTGTATCTGCTATTCCTTGGGAGGCCGCCATTGCAAAACGTAAAATTGTCACACGACAGACTTAAAAGTGTCAGAAGGGTGTTAAAACGAAATCAAATAAAATATTAAATTTTTAATTAAAGTAGTCCAAATCTAGCCTGCTGAATTGTGGGCAAAACTCCAGATGTGCATCTTTTTAATAACACGTAGTCCTAAATTACCTTTTTGTTTTTACAAATGCCACGGCATTATTTTGTGATTTTTGTAAGGAAGAATGGCTATGGAAGATTCTCTTTCTATTGTGCATTTTGTTTTATTCCGCGCTCAAAATCTGAAGTACTCCGGATATTAATTTGTCGCTTTGCTGGATACAGGGCAGTTCAATGCAAACGATTCGAACCTCTTATTGAAAACTGTGCGCTCTTTGCTTTAGAGAACAACTCGTTCTTTTTTCTGTTTTCTTTTTTAAATTAAAACTATGACTTAGAGTAACATTACTTTTAACCAGCTGTCACTGAATATTAAGTGTTGTCTAAACAGTATCTAAATGCTGGCTGGGGGCTTCCTCAAAGCCAGGCATTTCAGCTTCAGAAATGGAATTTGCCGGAATTCCCCATGTATTTCTTAGAGTTGGCGAAATTGCGAAATTGTATGGTTCAAAGGAGGAAAATACAAGCCTTAAAATTATAGCGCGGAAACTTTCTATTTTCACCCCACTCTCTCTATCGCAATAAACCGAAATACGAATCAAAAACTTTCTGAACTTTACATAATTAATCTGGCGCAATATTTAAACATGAAAAATTTTCCATCGCACGGAGATCGCAAAATTCCTGCTATTTAACTTCTGTTTAAAAACGCTTCAATGAAAACTGGGTGCTTTACGTTTCCGTCCGTGCCAAAAGAAAGGAACTTTTAAACCTACGCGAGTTGTATGATATTTTATGGAAGATAACAAGTAACCTTTGATCAGGCGCTCTTTCGCATTTACACGAGAGGCTAACTGTTCCCGGAAAAGATTTGCTTGACCCCCTCAGCTTTAATTTTAAGGCTTGTAGCAAAGATGAGACTGTTGCTCCCGCATTTGACTTTGTCTTATTAATGTTATTTTGCATGTTATTTCTTTTTTGTTATTTCTTTGTTTTCGTTCGCGTTCGTGTTTTCGTGCCATTTATATTCTGTTAGGTTTCTTATGCATAATTTCGCTTTGTTTCGTTTGGTTATTCGTGTAAGTTTCACCGTTGGTTTGTCATTCGTCCTCAAGGTTTAGTACCATTCGCTTCGATAGATCGCTTCTCGAGGATTTTTATGATTTATCGTCTGATCCTGTAGCCATACAACGTTTCAACCGTATCTCTTCGTAATTAACAGTGACTACTGTATTTCATCGACTTGTTAATAAACTTGTGTACGTACGCGTCTAAAATGTATGGCAGTCACAGAGACATTTCAGTGGGGTAGACCTCTGTACAGATCTAAGTAAACCTCGAAATTTCAATAGAAGAAAAGAATACTTAAAACCAATCAGAATGACAAATTTGAAGTAAATCGGAAAAGGTGTAAAATTTCGAAGAAAGACGTTAAGAATTTTACCACCTTAGTTTAAAAATACAACTGTCTTACTGATTGGTCATATCTCATAATGACAAACACACTGCCTTCACCTAAGCTTCCACTTTCTATGAATATCTCATATATGGTTGGCTTGTTGGCTTTGCTTGCTCTTCTAACTTGTGAATACGTCGCTAATGCTAACAAAGGCCTTGAAGTAGCGGACTAAGGAAGCGAACATAACCCAGAAACCTGGTGAAAGGCAGGACAAAAATGGGCTTTGTCAGAAGAAAGTCAACAATTTACGTTTCGTTATTGATTGCGGGTACTGTTACTGTAACACTAATCTTTTCCATTATCCCGTATTTGAATCGTTTCATTCCACTAAACAAACGGGACAAACAAGGTGCATTACATTTTAACGTGATTGTGCAGGCTGCATCGCCAATCAAGAAAGTGGAACCTCTTCCACACCGAACGTATTTAATATCTCGTAAACGGTGCACAGAAAAATTATTTCTTTTGATTATGGTGTTTACAGCCCCTGCTAACTTTGATAGAAGGAACATTATTCGGAAAACATGGGCCAGCGATCCATCCTTAAAAGCAAGGTGGAAAACGATGTTTCTTCTTGGCCAAGCCGTGGGTGACAGCACCGAGAAGAAGTATTTGGAAGATGAGGGGTTGAAATACGGTGATTTTATACGAGGAACACAGAATGAAAATTATTACAATCTAACATTGAAGACGCAAATGGGTGTTGAATGGGCGGCAAAGTACTGCGACTTTCAATTCCTTCTCAAAGCAGACGATGATGTATTTGTTAATCCTTACAGATTGATGGAATATCTTGGAAATTCCGACACACCGAAAACAGAGCTTTATTTGGGGCGCGTGGCCAGCAGTGGGATAGTTCATCGTAGGGGAAAATATGCAGTATCTGTGGAAGAATACAACGGAACTAGATATCCAGCCTTCTGCAACGGGCCAGCTTATCTGTTATCCTGGGATCTGGTTAATAAGTTGGTTGACTTGTTTGACGTTAAGAAGCCTTTGAAACTCGAAGACGTTTACATAGGTACATTAGTAGATAAGTTAGGGGTCAAACCAGTGAGACACCGGGGATTTCGTTTGTTGCAGTTTGGTTCAAGTTCGTGCAAACATTACTCTGATACTGTTGTTTACCATAAAGCCTCGATACAATGTACGGAGGAACTGTTCACCGAAGCAATGAAAGAAAGAGCAGAGGAGGAACTTACAAAATCAGGAACAGTAAATACTGGAGAAAATATTTCAAGACTGGAAATAATGACACCAAAAACAATATAGACGCGTTTAAACTTAGACAGTAAAATGTTTAAAACACATACACTTTTCAATCAAGAAAGCCCAACATAAACTGAACTACACGTTTCCTGTAAATAAGAGGCGGTGTGGTCCAGTATTGTTAATAACAGGCCTTTGTTTCTATTTATATTGTCATAACAAATGGTGTGTTCTGAAAATATGTGATTAAATACAATACGCGGTAACCATGGACTTGGGAGGTGTTGTATAGTACTAATAACAAAGTAAAAGCACTAAAACGTACATAATCTCAAAATAATCTAAACGTTGGTTAAATTTGAATAAACAAAATGTAGTTGGTTAATCAATCTTTTACAATATATTCTGCTTTAAAGAAAAAGTGCAATTGTTTTATCGGTGTAAGGAACGACATTTTATATTGCTAGACCTCTAGAATCGGCGTCAATTCTCAATCGGGAACGTTTGTGATTTGAGTCAAACAACTCTCGATAGCCCGCGCTACGATAGAGAAAACGTCAAAATAAAAGATCGGATATATTTCCTTCAGAATTCGAAACTTTTAAGAGTGGTCATCAGGTGTCTCACTGAGAAAAATTAATGGAAACATGACCAAAAACTCAATTTTTAATATCGCAAACCTGTTTTGTATTTGTTACTTCTGTAAAGTAGTTTGTGCTAGACTTCCCTGCAGTTTGGTAGCAACAGACAGCCAAATTTAAAATTTGCTTTATTTGCATAGGGAAATTAAAATGACTGAGCCTCTTACTTAGAAATTATATAAAATGCTAAAATATCTCTTCATAATAAACAAATAAGTAAGCCAGGGGTAAATATTTACGAATTCGGAATTAGCCAAGACCATATATTTGGCGCATCCCGTAGAAAACAGAAAAACATTTTAACATGCCACACTTCGCGTCTCGACGAAGGGCTGAAATTGGTTTTAGAAATTTTGACAGCTACACTGAACTGGCTTTGATATTTTGGTGTTCTTATTAATTTAGCGCACAGTGAAATGAAATAAAGTTACCATGAGAACATATAATTAGCGAAATCGCGCTCATAATCTGATTGGTTCGCAATCCAGGCTTCAAATTTCAAACATTGTTTGAATAAAACGCAGTTCCAAACGTCGCTTCAATTGAGACAAAAGCCTAAATACAAAAACGATTTACTTCATGTACAAGGAACTTGATCAAAAAACAACGCAGTTTAGAGTTGGATAAATTTTGCAGGCAAAATTTCGAGCATAATATATAGGCCATATTTGTGCCGTTTGTAGCAGGAATCATTATGTCCGTAGATAAATCTTAACTTTAAAGATTTTAAATCGACCCAACAGGTTGGAAGGACAGACCCTTTTCGGCTAAAAGTGAAACAGATCCAAACCTTAATTTATAACCCACCAAAATATCACCACGCACCAAGCTAACGTTAATCCGCCCAACTGAAATGACCCCTAAAATCCTATAGTCCATCAGCTGAGATCCGAAAATTTGGGTTCATGGCTCACTTTCGGGGAACAAACGAAACATGTCTTATCTTAATCCTTGCCTATTAAGCATCACAAAAATGTATGATAGCAAGGTTGGAACGGTAGCTTTCACTTATAAATCGAATTTTAGATTGGCTCCCCTATACGCTTCTTTATTTGGCCGCCATCTTGGATTTTTGCGGTGAAAAAGCTACAAAGCTGCCTGCATTCTTTTAACGTAAACGAATCGCTTTCAAACGCAAATTTAAAACTTATTGGAACTAACAACATGATTTCGTTCATTCTAGTGTTTCAAAAACAACAACGTGATGTCATATGTGACGTCGCCACTGCTGATTATTCTTCACAATATGACTGTTTGTACCACAAAATAAAGCAAAAAGTGCAGATTTAAAAATTATTTCACGATGAAAAGAGAGCGCGTAGATAAAATACCATTGCCATTCAAGTGTCTTGAATATGTCCCCCAAAAAAACAATCGTCATTTTCCAAACCAGCCCTTTATTTCAAACATATGGTCCCACGGACATGCAAAGTACTTTAAAAAAGAGGGAAGAGGTGCGAAGACCAGAAAAGTGGAGCTTTGCCAACGTACGAAACGTACGTCCGAGCTATGGCAATTAGCGGGGAGGAGTTGCAGTATCCGAGGTGATCATTAAAGATACGAAAGCATAAGTGTATCAGCTGTACGAGAAGACGTGTCAGAGTGTGGATGTGCTGTGCTATGAGATTCACGGCGCCAGGGAAAGTGAAGCCAGAGAAAAGCGAACGGCGCCAGAAAAAGTGAAGCCAGAGAAAAGTGAACGGCGCCCGGGAAAGTAAAGCCAGAGGTTCTCCCACCACGCGAGGCATCTCCACTAACCGAACTCAATGTTACAAGAGGAAATTTTCAAGCCACAATCTAGAGAAGAGCTACTGATTCCCTTCCGGTAATTCCTTCACCGCTCCAGAAGAGTTGAAAGAAGCATAGCAGCAGTGAAGGAGGACTTTATACGAGTGTGGCGATTCTGTCTGTTCTGTACTCAACAATCTCTTAACTGAGCCCTATTCTAACCTTATGCGTGGACGTAGCTATGTAATCTGATTTGGGGTATACTGATTAATGGTGTAGTATACTTGAAAAAACGTAGCATTGCGATGGAACGCCTTTATGGTAATTTTGTTATTTTAGATGATTGAGGAGCAAAAGGAAAACGAGCTGAAAAACAAAATGGCGGACATTGCGACCTCATTTATTGCGTACTTTGCTTTTATTACCGTAAACAATGCTAAAATAATGTCCCGAATATGTAGTACCTCTCAAATATATATCTAAGCAAAAAATCAGTAAGTATTTTAGAACGAATAAAAAAAATAAGGATTTTTGTTTTAAAATCCAAGATGGCGGCCAAAAGAAGGATATGAGAGCAAATTTCAAATTCGATTTACACAGTGAAAGCTACCGTTTTGTCCTTGCTATCACACAGTTTTATGATGCTTAATAGTCAAAGAGTAATATTAGACAAGTTTCGTTTGTTCCCCTTAAGTGAGCCATACAACCCCACTAGCTGATGGACTACTAAGGTGGGACATATCTTTTGGACGCGCTGACAGTTGGCGGATCATAGACCGCTTCTCAAGAGAACGATTTTGCAAATTCTTTTTCGGATTTCCCAAAAAAATCGATGAAATTCAAGGTTGGGTTTAAAATCCCTCTCCGTTTTTGGATTTTTATTTTATTGGGAAATCCGAAATCTGGATTTAAAAATCCAAGCCGGATTTCCCAATCAAATGCACTCTAGAACCTCTTTGTTTTCGAGTTGCAATTAATTCTGAAAATATTCAATCAATGAAACCTTTCATTATTGGGGATTTTCATCAAAGCACAGGCGTATCGGAGGTGCGGTGAGGCGGCTCCACTTTCCTTCATTATTGTTGATCTAGCTGCGACGCAGGCTATGTTGATCGAGAAGCATAAAAAAGGAAAAATAAAGGCTTCAAAACGTACGTATTGAACACAATTGATTTGAATTAAAAGAGGCGAGTGAAAAAAGGCGGGAACGGGACGGGTCTGACTTAAAATCCCTTGTCCGTCAGTTTCATTTCATCCTAACTAAACACTGAGAACGCTTGACGGAATATTCAGCACTCGCTCGTCCAAAATTACCATGATGTTTCAAGCAACCAACAGCGTTACCTCCCTTATGATTTGACGAAAAATCTTCTTATTCGGGGAGCAGGGATGGCGCAGTGGTGAGAGCGCTCGCCTCCCACCAATGTGGCCCGGGTTCGATTCCGGCCCGGTACCATATGTGGGTTGTGTTTTTGTTGGTTCTCGTCCTTTCTCCGAGGGTTTTTCTCCGGGTTCTTCGGTTTTTCCTCCCTCCACAAAAACCAACACTTCCAAATTCCAATTCGATCTGGAATCAGTGGGATCAAAGAGTACCACCTAGTGGAAGATCCCACTGTAAATTCCCATTTATTCATTTTATTATTTATTTATTTATTCTAATGAAGCATGTTATATATATTGAAGTGCAAATGTGCAGGCATTCCAGCGGGTCATAAAAAGAACTATGCTATACCAAATGGCACGCCTGGCACGGGGTATTTATATTTATTTTTTCAGGGAATAGTAAAAATCGAAAACCCCACCTAGTGTTTCAATAACGGCTCTTGTTCCCCCAACCGACTTGTGGTAATTCATGGGTGAGGTGAAATGTAAGATGTGAACAGGTGACATGGCCAAATGGCATGCACAGAATCCCAAACTACACAGATCGGAATGTTACTAGACAACGTGCTTAAACAGGAAGAATGAAATAAAACGAGAAAAACACGAACACAATCCCAGCAGTAAACGAGAAGTTTTATGATATTAAAACATAGCTGATACTGAAAACTGACATCCGCTTTGCAACAGATTGGTTATACGACTTATTCCATAAAAGCTGGAATGCCGAGACCATACCTGAAGACTGGTGCAGGGGACTGATCGTTAAACTCCCCAAGAAGGGGGATAGGACACAATGCACAAACTGGCGAGGAGTAACACTCCTCTCGATACCAAGCAAGATCTTCTGTAAAATCATTCATATGAGACTCAGTGATGCCATCGACACCATCTTAAGAAAAGAGCAGGCAGGCTTTAGACCAGGGGTAGGATGCATAGACCACATTTTCACGCTCCGGAATATCTTTGAGCAGTGTATTGAGTGGAACACCAAGGTACACGTGAATTTCATAGACCTGGAAAAGGCCTTTGATAGCATTCACAGAGACACCTTATGGAATATCCTGCTAGCCTATGGGTGCCCTGAGAAGATTGTCAGCATCATCAAACTTTTCTACAACAACTTCACTTGCAGTGTTATCCATAAGAAGAAGCTAACAGACTGGTTCAGTGTTAGGAGCGGGTTGCGCCAAGGTTGCGTCTTGTCTCCCATGTTATTCTTAGTAGCCATTGACTGGATAATGCGCAAGACAATAGGCAACAAAAGACGGGGCATCAGATGGACTCTGACGTCTTTGCTGGAAGATCTAGACTTTGCCGATGATGTGGCGCTAGTGTCTTCCACTAGAGATATTACAACGAAAAACATCAGACCTCTCGGTAGCTGCCAAACAACTGGGCTTGAACATCAGCAGAAAGAAGACCAAGACAATGCAGCTTACAGATACACCATTACCAGTGGAATTGGAGAATGAATATTTGGAGGAAGTAGAGGAATTTACTTACCTGGGAAGTGCTATGACAAAAAGCAATGACACGGTTAAAGACATTACCAACCGTCTCCAGAAGGCCAAATCATCATTTGTCCAACTGAATAAAGTATGGAGGTCACCAAACATCAGTGAAAAAACCAAGATAAAGATCTATAACAGCAATGTCTTGTCAGTACTACTGTATGGTGCAGAATGCTGGAGGGTTACCCAAAGAGACAGCCAGAGACTATCAGGTTTCCGCACTTCATGCCTGAGAAAGATATGCAGGATATACTGGCCCCAGAAGATCACAAACAAGGAACTCTATCAAAGGACAGGACAACGGGACATCACCATGGTAATAAAGCAAAGAAGATGGAGGTGGCTAGGGCATGTTATCAGGAAAGGTCGAGAAAGCATAACACGAACTGCATTAAGATGGACACCGGATAGTGGAAGAAGGAAGAAAGGACGTCCACGGGAGACTTGGAGGAGGACAATCGAGGCAGAAATGAAAACAGCAGGGAAGACGTGGAAAGAACTTGAGAAGGCAGCCATGGAAAGGGAGCAATGGAAATCGCTGGTCTCAGCCTTATGTGCCTCCTAGGCGCGAAGAGGATTATTTATTTTTTTAAACATAGTTGAATAGTCTCGCTCCTATGAGCTTCCTTTAGCTCAGTGCTAGAGCGACCAACCGGTGTGTGGAATGTCCTGGATTCCACTCATGTTGGGAGAATTTGAAAAAGATTTTCCCAAATAGCTTGTGTTATCGTCTGATTGATATTTTTCCATCTCAGTAATCTAATTTATTCCGCTTGTGAAATAAGATCGTGTTCCACAAGGAAGCATGTTTAATTATTGATATAAGCTCTAGAAGCCATTCAAGATGATTTAGAGCTCGTGCATAATTTACTTCAACATTGAAGCTACCACGACAGTCTACTTGTTCCAGGGGTAGCGTCCCGGGGTAGCGTTTATCATCCTCGATAACGGATCAAGGAGTGAACTATGCCGAGACAATTTCTATTCGTGCCTGGAATTCTTCGTTCAAGTTTTTTTTCTTTAGAATCTGAGAATATTATTAAGAAGAGCAATTTTACTGATTGTGGTAAGGTAAGCAAATAAACAATATACTCAGTAGCTGTAAACTTAATTTTTTCATTTCCTTCAAAGGCTGTGACGTTGAAAAAGTTTTAAACATTATGAACAAGCAATCTTTTAAGGATAAATTTTATTATTTATTGTACGCTAAAGATGTTCAGAGTCCTCACAAAAGAGGAAATGTCACTGCACGCTAAGTAAATTTGACCGATTCACTGTGATGGGACGATTACTTTCTGTTCCCTCAGACTTTTGAATTATTACAAGACTTATGCTGCGTTTTGGATTTGAGAACTTTCATTTCAAGATAGTTTACTTTTAAAAAAGCACTTTACTAGTTTTATTTTGCTCAGTACTAACTACTTCACATCCCTTCCTCATTTATGTTAAGTTTACTTTTTGTTATCCTAAACCCGATGTAATTTAATGTTAAATTCTTGCCCTTTTCCATTTCTCTTTTTCTAGTTGTTTTGTATATAACCACTAAATTTAAAATTTTGAAAAAAATGGAATAAATAAATATGTTAAAAATGAAAAGACTTGTTCGTTTACGGTCTTTAGATGCGATATGACAGGCGTCATTTGGATCCCACTCAAAACAAACATTATTATCATGCTATACTAATAACTGTCTCAAACATGACAAAAGTCGCACACGCCTTCTCTCTCTTCGACCATTACATTTGCAAACGTCTCTTTCTGTATGACAGGCTCACAGTATTTTCACAGTTTGAACAACGTGAATTATCAGACTGTGACTCTGGAAAAGACAACGTTAAGGTAATTTTCTTTGAAGGATATTTGCAGAACATTACGGGTTTAATGAGGGACATTATCGGATATATCCGGATATAAACAAGATTTATTTTAAGAAAAAATAAACTATGGATTTTGGTTCGCAGAGACCAAAATCAGTCAACTGTTTATATTTAAGGGAGGCAAGCGTGGCCGAGTGGTTTAGGGCGCTGGTGTTGTAATCCGGAGGTCACCGGTTCGAGGCCTGCCCTTGCCACTAGCTGGATTTGTTTCTCGGTTGTCCCGAGTTCAAATCCTCGACCACGCTTTGTATATAGCCAACTGGTCTGCCTCCCGCCAGTTGGAATTTTTAACCTTGTTATGTTCATTTATAAATTATTTGTTTCCTCTGTTTCAGTGGCATGCCTGTAAACTAGCTATCTCGTTGAGATATGAAGCTAAGTGCATGACCACTATAAACACATATTTATTTTTTTTTATTATTATTATTTTTATCACATTTTAGAATTCCTTAATGGCCAAGTTTGGGAGAAATTTCGGTAACTGCATTTTAACTGAAAGGGAAAATGTTCTTATGCGGCAATTGGAAAATAAAAAACATAAAAGAATTCACAAACATCCACTTATTTAGTATGGAGTAAGATTTTTTAAGACTTTTTAAAAACTTTTTCACCACAGGACGAATCTGAGACAAAAGCTAAGGGAAAGTGATGTCGCTTTTTACTTGCAGGTGGAATTGTATAAACATGTTAATGTGGATCATACTTGTGGTGAGTATAGTGAATAATTAATAAACCCCTTAATGACATTGGTCTCAGTAAGACAGGATATTGTCTTATGCGAAAAGAACTGTGGCAAAAAAAGAACGACATGGACCTCGAATGAACAAAAAGTGAACAGGATGAACTTAAATGCAAAAATATAACGTCCTTGCATTCTACTCATTATGAGCAACGAAGATTTAATGCGTCTGAAGCCATGTACAGCTATTTGGTTACGGTAGAATAAAAAATAAATTAAAAACCGGCTGTCTTGCTCTGACTAAACCTTTTCCCTTTTGATGTCAGACTATGGCTAAGAAAATTGTAATACTAATTAAATTTTTCCCGGTCGAATGTGAGAATCGACGCGGAGCGACGAAAAAAAATTGTCCTTGTATTTGTCCCCAGCGGTTTCAAGAAGAGGGAGTGTCAAGTAAAACATCGTTAAGAAAAGAACAGAACAACGTAAAGAACAGAAGAAAGTTCTTGATAGGAATGGTGCCAAATACATATATACCGGGTACAACCTGCACCTGGTAACGCGAAGTGGGCTTTTGCGGGTCGCAATTTTTTGCCACCTTTCGGGTAAACTTGCAAAGACTCTTTACAGATGTCACGAACGTGTTTAAACCATCTGAAAACCAATAGGAGAGTGAGAAATTTCCAAGGAATTTCATTGTTACTAGAAACGAACATCCGAATAATAACTGACCCATTCCCCCGCAGAAAGGAATATTACAATATATATACAATAGTGCTTTGCACTTGCTGCTTTAGATATGTTTATTATTTTTATGTTATTTATTTGTTCAGTTAAAACTAGAAATGAATAAAACATTTTAAATATTAGAAAATTTAATTCAAATATTTTGTCATTCTATTTCACAGTGCTGGTCTAACGTTTTTGCTGATTTAGAATCGGGTAAGTTGTTATTTTTTTAAATTCATTTCAGTGGGAATTACAATATCGTATAATAAATATATCTTATTATTTTGCGTCTGCTAAAAGTATCTTTGTGGCTCGTTTATCAGTCTAAATCACCTACTGCACTGAGAAATGAGCTGTACTGCTTATCCTTAATGCGCATTATTTCACCCTTGATTAAAACACACGCATTAAAAATGGCGGCTTTTGACTGGAGCTTGCCAGAGAAGTGAATCGTCATTTTCTTGTAAACGAGTCTGGCGACCTACCAATTCTCTCTCTAAACAATCGTCCGAAATCTGAATTTAGCACGCAATCGGGAATATAATAATGATATTATAAGGAATTATTGCGTATGGCCAAGGTGCTGTTGCTCCTGAGCGAGCATTTATGTCAAATTATTTATGTCTATTTATGTCAAAATGTAAGTTCCTATAAGATAAACAACCAGTTGGCAATCGAAACTAGTTTGACAAAAATCTCAGAAATGACCTTAATGTTAGAACAATCAGTGATCTGAATGATTCTTACATCTCATATATACAATGCATATGCCAGGAAGTAAAAGAAGTTTTGTTTTGTCTAGGTATTTCATTAAATTCTTTCTAGAAAATAAAAAGTGTTTGGAAACCAGTGAGGAAAGTTTTATATTGACAGCAGGGCTTTTTTTACATCTCCTCACTTTTCATATTTATGCAAAAATAAGGCAAGTAATCAAGCACCACAAAACAAACAAGTTTGAACAGAGGATAGCAGAGAAGATATGTGGCTTTCCTTGATTTTCAGGTTCGGAAGATTCTCAGTACTGGCGGTTAGATGGAAGTGATGTCGACATCGGGTCAGTTAAAAATGGCTGCTAAGTAATTTATTTTAAGAAGTATGTCTTGTATCACTGACTACTTGACGTACCTTAAACACTCTTCATTTGCTATTGTTCGAATAACTCGTTGTTTTGGAAGGCAACAAAACAGAATAAAACCTTACCAACTTTTTAGCATGCAAATGTCCCTGAATGTCTTTTCCAAAACTAACAATGGCTGAACATTTTAAACTGACATAAGTACAAATGTAACACAACAACTGATAGTTCCAGTTCAGTTCAAAGTTCCAGTTCACATCTGGATCTAGGAGTTCTACCCTGGGGCCAACTGAACGCAGCCTAGATCTAGGGCACTCTCTTGACTCTTGATGGCCGTGAGGTAGTATCATCACTTTGTCCCATGACATGTTTGTATTCCACTGGTTTGTCTTCACTTGTTGTTCCAGAAGGAACAGGTTCACTAAACTCTTGGCTTGGTGAAGTTTGTGTTGCTCTCGGGGCCTCCGGGACATCTGATGACTTACTGGTGGCTGGTAATACATCATTATCACGCTCGAGATACTTTTTCACATGGGTCACATTCCGACGGTCCTGTACACCATCAGCCTCGACAAGAGTACTATTGCCATTTTTCTGAACAACTGTAAAGGGAGACTGTTTGAATGGTGTTGAAAGTTTGTTTTCTTTCTCCTGTCTCAGTAACACCTTATCACCTTCTTGAATCTCGTTTTCACGTGCATTTCTTCTGTAGTCTGCATACACCTTCCCTTTCTCTTTCCGCTCACTGTCACGATCTCTGACTTCATCTTCAATACGAAACTCTTGGAGGTGGGGTAGTTTGGTTTTGACGCGTCTTCTAAACAACAATTCTGCTGGCCTAAACCCCGTTGTAGAATGTAGTGTACTACGATACATCACTAAGAAGCTCTCCATCTCTGACTTCCAGTTGCGACCCTCTGCTTGAGCAATACGCAGGCGCTTCAGGATACTGCGGTTTTGTCTTTCGATTTCACCGTTGGCCTGTAGCAATAAAGGTGTGGTTCTCCTGTGCTCAATTCCGTTCTCCTCCAAGTATTTCTCAAAATAGTCACTGACAATCTGCGGTCTATTGTCAGTCCTTGGGGACAAAGGAAGGCCGCGAGGGACGAAAATCTTGGACAGCAATGATACAATCTTCTCAGCGGTAGTTGGTTTGGTAAATTCCATCTTGAATAATCGGCTGTAGTAGTCCACCACGACAAAGACATAATCACCGGAAGGCAGTGGACCCAAAAAGTCAGAAGGCAACTCTTACGTGATATCAGCTCAGGTTCAGATGGTTTGAAACTAACTGACAGCCATGACAGGTCTTACAAGCTTTCTCCGCTTCTTTGTCGATGCTTGGCCACCACACTTTGGTTCGCAAACGTTTCTTCATTGATACAATTCCAGGATGAACTTCATGTGCCAACTTTAGTACTTGACTACGAAGTTGCTTACGTTCCAATCGCACTTAATTCGCCTCGCACAGGTGGGTACTCTTTGAATTCTATGGCATGCTACTTTCCATTCAAGAGACATTCTCGCACACCTTTCAGCTCTGGGTCATGTTCTGATGCTCTCTCAATTTCACGAGTTGTCAAGGCAACAGGTGTTGATTCTTGAGCTACCCACTTCACATACTCCTCTGTTAAGTCTTCGTCTCTTGACGGCGTCAGTGGATGTAGTAGGCGTGACAAAGAATCTGCAATATTCTGGGGACCTGGGACGTATTTCACGGTAAATCTGTAAGGTTGCATTCTGAGAAGCCATCGCTCGATCCTAGCACAGGTCTTGGATTTAGGCGAGAAAATACATTCCAGGGGTTTGTGGTCTGTCATTAATTCAAATTCAGCACCATACAAATAGGCATGAAATCTTTCGCTGGACCACACTATTGCCAAAGCCCCTTTCTCCGTTTGAGAATACCGGCGTTCTGTATCGGACAAGCTTCGGCTTGCATAGCTAATAACTCGTTGCTTATCTTCTTGCTGTTGGACTAGTACAGCTCCTAATCCTACAAGGGTTGCGTCTGCGATCACCTAAGCTGGGGCATTCTTATCAAAGTATCCAAGTGTCTCTGCACTGGACAGTCGCTTCTTTAACTCTTCAAATGATTTCTGTTGCTCCAGCCCCCACACGAAGGGTTCACCATTCTTTAAAAGCTGGCGGAGAGGTGCAGATACCGTTGCGGTCAGGTCAGGAATAAAACGTGCAGTAAAATTAACCAGTCCTAGGAAGCTCCTCACTTCCGCAGCACCCGTCGGTTGCCGGGCGTCAACAACTGCCTTTAATTTAACATCCGCTGGACCAATTCCACGTGCTGACAACACATGACCCATGAATTCCAAGTGCGACATCTTGAATTGACACTTGTCGCGGTTCAATGTCAACCCCTTGCTGCTCAATACTCGGACCACATTCTCGAATCTTCTGTCATGCTCCTCCTCAGTGGCTGCATGCACTATCACATCATCAAGACTGTTATGGGCGCCATCAGCAATCTTGCAGAACTTGTTGGAGAACCTTCTGGTACATCTCAGGCGCACAATTATCCCTAACATGAGTCGCTTGTATCGGTAGAGTCCATTGTGTGTGCAGAATGTAGTAATATCTCTTGATTTAGGTGACGGCTCTATCTGATGGTAGGCAGAGTTGAGATCCAATTTTTGCTGAAAAACTTGCTACGATTCAAATCTTGTAAAATTTTATCGATGGTGGGTATTGGGTAACGTTCCCGCTTTACTACCATGTCGGCTTGACGCATATCGACACTCAAACGGATGTCACCTGAAGGCTTGGGTACGACTACCTCTGGTGATACCCACGAACTCGGACCAATCACTGTCTCAATCATGCCTAGCTTAACAAGTTCATCCAGTTTGTCACTCAGTTTTTCATGAAGGTGGTATGGAACTCGTCTAATTGGTTGTGCAATGGGCTGTACCTCTGAATCAATTGGGATTTTTTGCTCAAAATCCTTCAATTTGCCAATACCTTCACAATATCCGGGAAATGTTTCAAAAATGCTTGGTCCCCCCTTTCTGCTCCATCTGTGATACCTTTAGTGAGTTAACTTAAGAACCCAGCTTCAAAACTCAGGCAATGGCAGTTTCTCACCCAAGGAAGGCATGTCCCTCATTTTCAATATCAACAAATTCGACCCCACTCAACACTCTCTCTCCAACAGGCACTTCTGCAGTAAACGTGCCTGTAAGTGCCTGTAAGTGGCCGATAACTACGTAAAAAACTCCGACAATGATAGTGCTGTTTGATTGACATTTCTTAGTGTTCACTTTCTTACTTTTCTTCTTCCTCTTTCTTGCTGTAGCGAAACAAAGAAAACTGCAACGTTACATGTAAAAGAAAACTTTAATAAAATAAGTTAACAATTTAGCATTCGGATCACAGATCGAGTAAACAAGGTTTTGGATTTAAGACCAAAGAGTCGTTACCATATCCATATCGCGTTTACGAAAGCGTTTCCTCCACCCGCTCCCAGTCCCCTGGCCCTACTATATCTGGACACACAAATGTAGATATAGAAGATATATATAACTGTCGCTTTATTAGGATATAATTGAGGCCGAAGCATGAATTTCTTTTATTAATTTTCAGTTACAACAATGCATCGGAATTCAGCATTGGCCGATGTTCTGAGAGCAAGTCACTTACTTTCAATAAATCAATATCCTACGTCACAGCTCCTTGCTTAAACGTCACAGCCGACGAAAGTTTTACATATTCCATATGGATGTATATTACGTTTACCATAAAAGATGAGTCCCCAACATTGTATGCGGACATGAGAGTTAAAAAAGATGCATATGGTTTCTATTATACCATAGTGGACCGTGCAATCAGTTTAAGACTGATCCTCGGTAGTCCGAACTATACAGAAGTAATGAAGACCGATGTGGAAATCAAATTTAACACGTGGACACACTTTGCTGCTACTTTTAATAAAGAGAAGAAGGCCTTAAGCTTGTACATCGACGGCAAGAAGCAGTACTTTGCATCATTATGGCAAGGAATAGATTATTTTTTCAAATATGTTAAAGGCAAACCTACCTGTACCATTGGTAACATGCCTGAGTTCCTGGCTGACAGGAAGTATCAATTCTATGGTTCAGTTATGGATCAATATCTTCTGAGTACTGTATCAGAATATACTGTCGATTTACTTAGAGGTGCGTTCTATGGTTCTTTGTATAAACTGGATTATTAAGTTTGGATTTGAAAACGTTCAACATACTTTAAAACATGCCCGAACATGGAAAAAATGGGTCTATTCAACAAAAATGTAAATAGATGGCATCTCTAGTCCGAAATTCTAAAACATGCAAACGGTTAACAGAATGTAAAATCTACACCTAACAGGAAAAAAGATAAACATTCATCTTAGATTATATTTTGTGTAATATCCGCCCACTCCCCCGAGCCAAGCAAAACAACAACAACAAAACAATAAGACACAGGACATACACCAAGGACCAAGGGCAGCAAATAATTGAAATTGACGAATACAAACTATGCACATTTCTATCAATTTTAACTAATTATTGTTAAATTAATTGAATATCACCTGACAGGTTTTCCAGTTCTCAACAACTCCGCTAACCAAGTAAACGGTTCTGCTGTATTGGTAAAGTGGACGCCACCCATAACAGGACAGTGCCCGGTCCATGCATACAGTATTTATTACAAAGAAGTGAGTTCCACGGAATGGACATCAATAAAGGTGACGGAGAACACAACCCAGTACGTTCTTCAGCTCATCTGCAACAAAGAATACGAAATCGGAGTTACAGCGTGGAATATGAACGGGGAGACGTCTCTGAATGACAGTAAGCTGTGGAAAGTCACAACAGGTGGAGGTAATTGTCAGCTAACCAGGCACCTATGAAGTTGTGCTATTTTGGTCAATTTTGTCATTTAAAACTCGTCTTTAAACTAAATGAAACCTCAAAGCAATGGTTTAGAACCGTGGAAACGCACCAAGGGAATACTGAAAAGCTAAAAAGGAATAAGCATGGTCCCAAATGGACACGACTGAAAGGTTTTTTTGTTGTTTTGCCGTAATTTCATCAAGAAAGTAATTTTAAAATTGGCAAAAGACACTAAAAAAGTTTGTCCTAGCCCCTAAAACGGGCAAGATTTTTTCGGTAGTACCGGTTAACGCCTTCCTCACCCCTTCTCCTTTTCGGTAGGCCTCCAGTTTATAAACTCGTTCTTGGTAGGTATTGAAATCACTGAAAGCCTCTCCTTCGCATGAACATGGTATTTTTTCTCGTTGTAAAATGCAACTTAACGTGAATTGAGAAGATCTCCCGTATTTGAATTCGTCTTACAACATTTGGTTAAGTTGTAGTTTACTACGAAAAGGACTATTGTCTTTTTATATTTACTGTAGATAACTGTATTTGTAAAAGATGCTTGACTCAAACCTTCTCGCATTTTGGCATTATACAATAAAACGTTCCTCTCTATTCTGCAAGATTAAGCAATTAATGTTGTGACTTCATAAGAAAATACTGCATTTATCTTGACATAAGCCCTTACTTTAGTTCCTTGTTAGGTCACTTGTTTACCTTGCTTCGTTTGTGTTTATTTATTTGTTTTCATAGCCAAAGCATCCCCACCTGCCATAACAAACTTGGAGAAGTCTAACTGCTTGGTCAATCTTACGTGGTATGTCAGTAAAGATGCTCATTGTCCGTTGACCAAGTACACTATTCACTACAGGCAGATTCAAGTCGGAGGATCAAAGAAAAATACCTGGAGTAAAATTGACATAACAACAGTCTCAAACACTTACCATCAATGGTCACTTCAGTGTGACACACAGTATGAATTTGCAGTGTCTGCTTGGAACGTGATGGGGCAAAGCAACTTGTCAGAGACTTGGCAGATAAAAACAAAATCACTTCAAGGTATACCAGCAACTTATTACTTAGGGTAGCTTTTCCTTGGCAATTCCCAAGTTAATAATAAAAACCAGCTTACACAGTCCAAAACTATCGTATAATCAGCTCAAAAGAAGTATGCGTCTGCTAGCATGTCTTATTACTCCTTATACATGGTATGTTAACCGGGACGAGCTATTAGACCTATAAGACACACAAAGGCTTTAGTCTCTAGTTCGTCTTTCAAAACGCACAAAAGCAGATAGTCGGTCTTCACGCGTTACTCGTCTGATGCCCGTCCTTCTACTAACAGACGGATAATCCGCCTCGGCCAGGATCATCTCTTAGTCCGTAGTCCAAGACACACAAAGGCAGGCTACCCACTCTCCATCTTGTGAACATTTTTTTTATATATATTAAGATGTATAACCAGACGCACCCAAAACATTTTCGAGGTCGTCAATAAACAAACAATGTTAAGTTACTCTCGCTAATTCTAATCAACCTCATTACTGTATCTGTTATTAATTGCAGAATCTACAACTGGAAAAACAATTGGTATTATTTTAGCAAGTATCTCTGCTTTTCTTGTGATGATCGTGGCGACTATCTGCTATAGAAGAAAGTTGACGAAGAACCGAAGGCGAAGCACCATAAAGAGAAAATGGTCAGTCAGATGATTAAACTTCAGACAAGACACACTGAACTTTTCGACAAAAAAAGACTGATTTTTTTTTGTCGTAGTTCGACTTAAACTATTTTAGGAGGTTGGATTTATGATAGATGTGTGAGCAAAATTTGGCAATGGTCTAAGAAAAAAAATATTACTCAATATATCCTGACAAAGGTTGTTTAAGGCAACCTTGCTCAGATCTTTCGCTTTTTGCTGCAGATTCATATCCAAGTAAACTTGCGGCGAGTAAAAAGATGAACTCGATTATTTCTATTGTAATGACCGTACTAATGGATTATCAAAGGCATTTATCGAGCTGTTGTTTAAGTTGATTGTGGAGAAAATCGCTACCTGTTGACTGTTTTTTTGCTTTTCTGGAATTTGTAGAGAAAAATTCGTTAACTGCCTTTCTTTTTGACGTACTACCCAATTGTAAACATCAACTTACAAATGCTTGATTTCAGGTCCAAGTCAGACATCACCCCTCTTCAGCACTTGGAGGTTTGGCCTGAACAAGTTACTTTGCTGGAAGAACTGGGCCGAGGGGCGTTTGGAAAAGTACATAAAGCAGTGCTGAGAGAATCACCAGGAGTGGAAGTATTTCACAGCAATATCAGAGGGAAACGTGTGCAGTTTAAAGAAGGAAGAACCATTGCTGTCAAAGTTCTCAGCGGTAACTGATTGTTCTCTTTTCTAGTTTGGCAATTTATCTCTGTTTGCAGATCAGATACACGTACTTGCATTAAAAAAACGCTGCCTTTAATTTGTATCACGACAATCATTTGGTTTGGCATTACGTCCTTCTGTTATACACTTAGGAACATTTCATGGTAATGAAAACGATTGACTAATAAACTTGAACCGTGAAACCTATTTCTCAAATGTGCAGAAAAAAAAAACGATAAAACTCGCATAGATGTGCACGTCAAGGACACATCAAGACCAATAGGATCGAAGCACTATTGAATTAAATGTATTTTCTTTCAGTCACTTGCACAACCATATAAATAAAAGAAGGAGAAACTCCGGTGCAAATCATTCCTTACACTGCTGAATGCATGCAAATTAGTAAAATGGTCGAAAAAAGGTTCTATTACTATTTTCTAATCACATCGGCGCGGGACCATCAGCACTCTCGGCTGCTTTCTTGAAAAACGAACCGCCATTTATTTCATTTCATATCGTTTTCAATAGCCCTTATGCATGTTTACGTCAACCTGGCTTGTTTCACCACCAAGCCTCGCTTTCAAAGTGCAAACTTATAAATATTATCATGAACGAATTCCCAAAGCAGCAAAGATGAAAAGAATACCCACGTGAAAACTGCATTAAGGTGGCGAAAGCTTGCGAATAATTTGCGTAAACGAGGCTTGGTGGTGAATTTTGAGCTTATGACGTTATCATGCATAAGGCCTATTTGATTAGGTTCTCGATGAAGGTTCAAGGGCGTTCTCATTGGCTTACAATGTTTTTTGATGTAAAAATTAACATTAATTTAATAATTCCTACGATAGCATTGGCAGATGAACAAGACAAAGAGCAGTTTGTGGAGGAAATTGATCTCATGAAGCAAATCGGCTTCCACACCAATGTGCTTAGCATGATTGGCTTCTGGACCAGGTCAGAACCCTTCCTTTTGTTGTTAGAGTATGCACCATGCGGGGATCTACTACACTGGCTCAGAGAAAAGAGAAAAGAAGTAAGGCTTACATGTCTTAGGAGATATTATACTGATAATTCCATGTTAGGACAACATTAATGGTAACAAGCCCTAACATCAAGACAAAACTCTTAGAAATGTATTTTAGGTTTCCTATTCAAAAGTGCAAATGTCTCCAGTTGGATGAACCATTAGGTTGTAACATGATAAAATGGCGTGAAAGGAAGCGAAACTCCGAAGCGATACGTTTGAGACTCGATTCAAAACCGTTCGTAACAATGACACAGCCCATATATAAAAGAGATCCGTGTCAGGCTTTCGTCGTGTTTAAACTGTAGTAAAAAGCAATTGGTGAAACTACGCATAACTTCTTTACATCTACGTCGTCAATAGAAACAGTGATATTAAGTCTTTTAAAAATGATTTCTTTGTTCGAAAGGTTGACATTGGGAAGTTTCCCCAAGTTCAAAAGATGGAACTTTTGACACCCGATACAGCTAAAACCAAAAACCGACAGAACACTGCTGGGATTACTTTAAACATTTTACCTGAAAGTCACCAAGACAGAGAGCAGAACAGTAATGAAGTAATTGAAGGAAAGAATAATGGGACTAAAGAGAACAAAGATAAAGAAGTAAATAATCGCATTGCACAATTTGAAAATCGCAGCCACGAAGACATATTGGCGATTGAAAAAATTGCCTTTGACAATTTCGGTCAGGAAGTAGACGAAGAAGACAACAAAAGTTTGGAATCAAAACGCTTCATAAAGGTGGAGTTGGACAAGCGTTGCACAGAACCAGTAGAAGTGACACAAGAGGCCAGTGATGATGTCCATGATAATACTGGAGACTTGATTGCTAAAGACATGCTAAGCTTTGCATGGCAAATAGCACGAGGGATGGTAAGTGATGAGCAGTCACTACAAAAAACTGGTTGATAATGACTTCACCAATTATGTTTGCTTGCTTTCAAACAAATGCAGAACAACTCGGCAAATTTTGAGGTCAGAAAGATGCACATTCCCGCAATACAAACCAACGTGACGGCAAAAATAGGCGCTTCTCAGACGGATCTAATACGTGGCAGACTGTTCCGTCATAAATATGACTCACGTTTAGTGAAATTTTACTCGAAACAACCTGTTGTGTAAAAACGATAACTGATAGAGGGAAATTATCGGGTTTTTATCGACAATCAATTCGTAAAAACCCTGCACCGCCAAGGCGTAGCAAATTACAAAATGCCGAATCTCCAAACGAAATGACCTCTTGGATATTAAGTGTCGATTGAATATATAGTCAACGCTTATAATCCTACCAGACCTGCTGAGCCGGCAAGCATTAACATTTTTACCAAGTCGTTGCTGTTTTGTATTTCTTCTTTCTTCACTGCAGAGTTATCTGTCAAGCAGGAAATTTATCCACCGCGATTTAGCAGCTCGTAATGTTCTTGTGGGAGAAGACAAACATGTTAAAATCGCAGATTTTGGCTTGATGCGCCACACCGACGGTGATATATACGAAGTGAAGAGACAGAAAAAACTGCCCATAAAATGGATGGCACCGGAAGCAATTAAGGACAGTATCTACACAACACAGAGTGATGTGTATGTCCCTTTTATATATAAGATAGTTTACGTTATTCATTTTTTACCAGGAACTTACAAGAGATGGTCTGGTATTGCCTGCTTAAAAGTTTTTTAACAAGAATATAGACTCTTCTGTGCGTATGACTGTTAGTTTGTCATGTTTCAGGTGGGCATATGGCATTCTTCTTTGGGAAATGTCCACAATGGGTAAGAAAATTATCACATACAGTATAATAGACATAAGACATAAAAGACATAATTTATTTAATCACGAAGAGCTTAGGAGCCGTAGCTCGTTAAAACGCTCTCTTCAGTGAGCATTCATGAAGTTTTCTTGTTAACGTTCTTGTTTGAACTCAACAACAAGAGGCACAATACGGTAAAAACATTTATTATAACAAATTTCGTTGCAGGTGGCACACCTTATCCTGGAATTAACAACAAAGAGCTTCGCAATCTTCTTTACACTGGTTATCGTTTAGACAGACCAGATAGCTGCTCACAAGAACTGTAAGTCAATCCTCAAGATAAGATTTGAACAAACGTTACCCTACTCTTAAATAATTGAAAGCTTTCAAAGTCCAATTTTCAGCTTTAAAATACGAGATAACCCCCACTGTTTTCCCTGAATAGAGCCTGAATAACTTTCATTGGTGGCTCAGTTCTTTAAGTTGTCTCACTTGTGTCCATATTGGCGTTACCGCCAAAAACCGATAGGGCTCTTATAACCGTTTTTTAAACTGCCATCAGAATTCATTCCATTACACATGTTTTATTACAGTTGGAATAGAGAAAGTAGATGACAAATTATTCGAAAAGAAAAAACAGTTGGCTTTATCACTGTCATTTTGTTTATATTTTCTGCAGTTTGAGCTGCCATTCAATGGTTTTCTGTAGATATGCACATATCTATGATCAATTAAAGCGTTCACGCTTCTCAATTCGCACAGTAATGTTGTAGCCTGTGTACAGGCTATAATGTTGAAGAATAATTTGAAACCAGTTACGGGATATAGACGTCTGCATTAAACTCTACTCATAAAATTGACTCACACTCACAGGAGGCACCAAGTAACGCAATTAAAAAATTAACCTATGATTGGTTCTAAGAAGCGCTGCGGCGTGGGATATAAAGCTGAAATTTTCACATTTTCGTAAACCATTTTGAATTGTATAGAGCGGTTTTCACTTGAGTGTCGAAAGTAATTTACGTTTGCTTTGGTTTTGCGTTCACTACGCTTAGTGATTGGTTTAAAAATTTCGCGCCACTTTCTCGGCTAATCAGGAGTAAAACCAAAACCAATCGTGTCTCGCTCGCGCACGTTTTCCCGCGCTTCGTGCCAACTACATGTATTTGCTTCGAGTTTTGATTGGTTCACTGGATTGTCTGTGACCTTTGTGATTGGCCAGAGTAATTTCTTTGGTTTTGGTGTTACGACACTCAAGTGAAAACCGCTCTATTAATGTTTTATTAGGTATTCATTAATGCTGGAGTGCTGGCAGGAAGATCCCAGGAGGAGACCTACATTTGAACAAATTGTGGGATTACTGGAAGCTATGATGATGAGAGATACTCCGTATTTTGATTTTAATCAACTGGATGAATCCCATTCCTACTACAATGTAGCGTCATCGGTCAGTTGTACCACTGAAAATAGAGAGTGACTGGCGGAGTTTGTAAATTATGTTCGGTTAAAGGGCGAAGCCCGTATTGAAAATGTGTTTTCTGGTGCTCAGATCTTAAGCTGCGTCCACATTAGGCCGAAACATGATTAGTCTCATCACGAATGAAACATGTTTCGTTGTGCAAAGTGTTCACATCTGGCAATGCATTGCGCAAATAATCATAATTGAAACATGATTAGTCTGATCATGACTGAAACTACCTCACGAGGTAGTTTCAATCATGATCAGACTAAACAAGTTAAAAATGGCGGACATAAGGTGAGGAGGCGAGTGCCCAAAAGCATCAAGTTTGGGCTTTCTATGTGACCAAATGTTTATTTAAAATATAGGCTAATAAAGCGATACAATATGGGTTATCGGTGTTGGATAGAAAGCAGAAAATTTGGCAGAATATCGCCACGAAAGTTTACGACGGCGGCTGCAAGCGCGCAGCGTTACAGCATTGCAATTGAAAAACAAACTTCACAAAATAAAAATCTTCTCAGTGTAGCGCAAATTCTGACAATACTGTCTTTTTGCTAAACGCTTTCAAGCCCTGCTTCATCGAAGGGCTTGAAAATAGACAGAAAGACAAAGATTTAATGGAAACTTTATTGTAATTTTGAGCTATATTTTTACGGTTCAATATAGTGTTTATGCAAGATTTATGCAAGAACCGTGAAACCGCATAAATTACACACCAGGTATGAAACGTGTTTGAAACTGACACCTAATGTGAACAATGCAATAACAAGCATGTTTAGGTGAAACACTGCCTCGTCCCCCAGTCGCTCGCTTGGGGGAAATGCTAGTTAATTATCCCCTCGCGCTTCGCGCTCGCTCCCAATCCACCCACTCGCGACTATCTATCAGAATCCGCGCTCAATCGGCCTTGGAAAAGCCTGTGGAGGAGGCAGGATGAAACATGTTTCGTCGAAACATGTTTATTCTAAACATGTTTCGGGTTAAATGTGAACGCAGCTTTAGTTCCACTACCGTATTAAGTTCGTGCAGGGGCACCTATCGAGAATATAGTTCAAAACCACTTAAAGATAGCACCGTTGAACGTATTTTAGTATTTAAACGGCAGATATAGGCATATTTTTATCTCTAAAAATTTTTTATCTGTTCGGATTTCCTAGCTGAAAGTCTAGTGATCCGAAAGTTATAAGGATTAAAACTTACCTTTTCGAAAAAATTCCAGCCAGAGAAGGGCTCCCGAAAATTCTAGGTGACCTTTTTAGAGTAAAAATCCGTTAAAAATGAACAATTATACCATTGTTTAGATATTCAAAAATCCTAGGAAAGGCAGGCAAGCAAAAAAATTTACAATGAATGTTCCGAAAATTCTAGATCTCAAATCGTCTTCCGAACAGATATTTTAACGAAATATTCCGTTGGGTGCCCCTGTTCGTGTATAATACCATTCTATAATAACATTCTAATTACTGACTTTGGTCATTGGTTAGACCGCTTTTTTTACGATGCAGTTTTGACACGAGTTTATCATTTTTTGTCCTTTATGGTTCCAGATTGTAAGTGGACAGTATTTAGTAAATAAACCCCTTCAGGTGGCTGGCATAATAGAGGATAATGCCCAAGGCTTAAAGATTGTCGAAAAATGAACAGTTGACTGAGAAACGAAGCTTCGAGGGCAACTGTGAAATTTTAAGGACAATCTTTCAGCCAAGGAAATTATTCTCGAATATACCAGCAAGCCAGAAAGGGGTTTATTTATTTTATAACCCTCCGATTAATTTCTACAACGCACTTTATTGCGATTGAAATCTTAACATAATCGAGCTTCCGTGCCGAAAGTTTCAAGTAAATCTATCGAGCCGTTTTATAGATTTTTCAACAAGCGCTTAAAACCGAAAATTATCTGAAAATTGCAATACGAGTGGTCGTAAGAAAAAAACAAATTCTCAGAATCGCTTTGTGGAAACTCGACAAAACTTTTACGACTTCGAAAGATCACTTTAATACACACTTTGGCGTTATTTGAGATTACTTCCTCTACGTAGTGTTTGTGTCTCGGCTCATTTATTATCGCTACACCAAAAGTACAATCTGAAACATTTTTTGTGATTTATTCGAAATCAAACATACAGAATATTTTATTTGCAGTACATCATAGTTTAAGATGCTGGTATTAGTTTTTAAGCGGCAAATCTGATTCACGCGAAAATCAGGTTTTACTGTATTAGCGGTTTTCTGTTTATCGTTGCTATGGAAATATCGATTACTTTAAAATATATATCAAAGTAAACTTCAAGCTAAAATCAATATATGGTGTAATTTTCATATCGATCCGAGTCAGGGAAGATCGTTTAAAGGCCAATTGCAAATTGAAGGTATGGCCCAGAAAAAACTGTATCGAGCCACCTTAAAGCGACAAAAGCCGGATACAAAAACGATTTACTTTATGTACAAGGACCTTGATCAAAACGCAACGCAAGAATACGTGATTAAAGGCCCACCTTCATCCAAACGGCCGTGCGATCGTTTGTTATTGTTTTCAAACGGATTAATTGTTCTTCTCGCGATCTCATTGGTTGACGGAATATTCTTACCAGCGAGAAAATCGTCACGTATAAATTCAAAACAAATCAGAGCAGCTAACTCAGCGATTTACTTTGTGACGTTGCCCCAATCTACGGCCTCAATTTACAAATCTTCAGGCTTCCATGAAAGGCATTTACTCCCAGAAACTTTGATATTTACTGATGTTCGCCATGTGAAAGTTTCAATGAAATAGAAAGCGAGAAGTTAGTTAGTTTGTTTGCGTCTGTAAGCGTAAGCAAGCGACTAGGCAGGAGACTCCAACATTCGATTGTTTTGCATATTGTAATCTTGTCTTGTAAGGAAACAGTGATTTTGAAGTCTTTCATAGTCATTATAGAGGTTAGTTTGAAGGGAAACAAAGAGCGTATATGACTCGATAGCAACTCATTGATTATCGCGTGCAACCGAGAGTTAAGTAAGATTGCATCTTGGCTTTCTGCTAATAAACTTTCTTTAAATATTAAAGGCTGGTTCTCATATGATCGCCCCGATCGTCTCTGTCGCTTCTGTCGTTTCCAATTTCTCATTTGATTGGAGCAGGCAAACTTTTTGAAGCGACAGAAGCGACAGAGACGATCGGGACGATCATATGAGAACCAGGCTTAAGAAAACACACTTTATAATTTTCAAATCCAGAGGGAAGAAATCAAATCAAAATTTTTCAATCACAATAAATCCCCAAGAAATTGAGCATGCAAGTTAAGTATACTAAATTTTTGGGTTTATAAATAGATGATGAGTTCACATGGAAATATCACATTGACCAAGTTGCTACTAAAATATCAAAAATGACAGGTATTACTTATCTCTAAAAACTCTACAGACAATTTATGACACCATGGTATACCCTTATTTGACATACTGTAATATCGTCTGGACAAGTACTTATCCATCCAGGCTTAAATCATTATTTATGCTGCAAAAAAAGATAGTTAGAATTATGAAGTTTGCAAAATACGAGGAAAAATCTAGACCACTATTCCTATCATTAAAGATTCTTAATATATATGAGTTAAATACATACCTGATGGCACTCTTTATGTACTCATACTTTAGTGATAATCTACCAAGTTATTTTACTAATTATTTTAAATAAAATGAAATGATCCATAGCCATAACACTAGAACAGCCTCAAATATATATATTGATTTTAAAAGGACAAATTATGGGAAATTTTCTCTTAAATTTAGAGGGCCCAAATTTGGAACAAATTAACTAAGGAACTTAAAGTATTAAAAACATATAGCCTATTTAAAAAATCAGCAAAAGTTTATGTGCAAAATCATATGTATTCCTTAAGCTAGATTATCAGGCCCGTAGGGTGGGGGGCATTTTTGGGGGGTTGAAAAGATAAAATTTTTTACACAAAACAATCAAAAGACTGTGACCGGTCGCGGGTTAATTGATGTTCGTCTTGCTTTTCATTCTTGTCGTGGCGCTCGCGGAAATCAGAACTAGCGTTAGTTGGCTGGATAAGCAAGCATGCGCATTTGTTGTGTTGTGGATTTCTGGACAAAGTTCTTAGTTGAAGACAGTGTGTAAGCATTGCAAAATAATCCCAACCAAAATTTCTGAACTTATAGAATTACTCCCAGGAACAAACATACTTGCTAAGACATGGAAGATGTTTAGTAGTTGTTTTTTAAATACATAATTGTATAACGTGTCAGATAATTCACCAATCTTTCAATTTTTTGTCCACTTATCCTGTAATTTAAATATTTGTGTTTTGAAAACTGTCAAAATACACACACTCATTTCTAAACATTTCGAATTTATTTTTAGAATGAAAATTACTTTCCGAGGAAGGAAAATGCATCCCACCTCAGAAATGATGTCAAAATGCAGGAAATGGTAGCGCCTTCGCCGCTCGTCTGCTAAAAAGTACCTCCCAAAAAATAAGAGAACCCCCCTCAACAGAATCCACCCTACGGGCCTGATTATAGTTAATTTTTAAAAATAGCAAAACCCGTGATAGTGTCTACATTTATAGAAACTATATCCATCTGCTATATTATTGTTAGTTTTTAACATATGGGGATCTTCTTTAGAAAAGCTCAGTAGAGCTTGCTAAGATCTCCAGTCATTATATATTAATATTTTTAGCAGATATATGACATTTCTGTAAATTAGAAATATAATGGACGAATAAAGGATATGAATTTGTAAAATAGCACTTGTCCACTGACTCCCGCATTACAGGCAACATTTCGAGCAGAATAGGTCATATTTGTGCCGTATCAAACTTTGCCTATTGTTATGGGCCGTTTGTTAGATGGACTGACCCTTTTCGGGTAAAAGTGAAACAGATCCAAACCTTAATATAAACCACCAAAATATCACTGATCACTCCCCAAGCTAACGTTAATCCGCCCTCTGAAATGAACCCTAAAATCTTAAGGTGGGGCATATCTTTTGGACGCGCTGACAGTTGGCGGATCATAGACAGCTGCTCAAGAAAACGATTTTGCAAATTCTTTTTCGGACTTCCCCCTAAAACGCAAAAAACAACAACAAATCGATAGAATTCAGATTGGGTTTAAAATCCCTCTCCGTTTTCGGATTTTTGTTTTATTGGGAAATCCGAAATCAAGATTTGAAAATCCAAGCCGGATTTCCCAGTCAAATGCACTCTAGAACCTCTTTGTTATGGAGTTGCAATTAATTCTGAAAATATTCAATCAATGAAACCTTTTATTATTGGAGATTCTCATCAAAGCACAGGCGTATCGGAGGTCATATAGGCGGCTCCACTTTCCTTCATTATTATTGGTCTAGCTGCGACGCAGGCTAGGCTTCAAAACGTACATATACAACACTAACTGAATTTCTATTAGAGAAAAACAAATTAAAAAGTTCGTATTGTCGGCAGAACGTCGATCGCATTGTGTAAGTATCAACCTAAAACAATATCAATTAGGGATCTTTCATTTCGGCCGCTCAACGAACGATATAAGTTCTATTAGTGTTTAAGCTTGCATTGCAGGCGGTTTTGGTGGGCGATCGCTTGAATTAAAAAATGCGAGTGGAAAAAGGCGGGAACGGGACGGGTCTGAATAAAATCCCTTGTCTGTTTTTCATATCATCCTAACACTGAGAACATTTGATGGAATATTCAGCAACCGCTCGTCCAAAATACCATGATGTTCCTAGCAACCAACAGTGTTTTCTATTATATTGGAATACTCCCTCATGAATTGAAAAAAATCTTCTTAAAACATGTAATATATATTGAGAAGTGCAACTATGCTATATGGCACGCCTGAAAATCAGCTGGTACGTCTCATTACGTACGTCTGGTACGTGTTCGGTAAGGTATTCGAGTTATAGATGAGTACTTCTTGGCCGTGTCAAACGCTGGTTTAAGATATTTTGTATGAACACAATCTCTAAATGGTCCTAAATATAAGAGTTTATTCCAAAGAATAGTGAAACCAAAGAGTCTTGCGCCGTGCTCGCGCGAAAATTTGCGGGGTATTTATATTTATCTTTTCAGGAGATAGCAAGACTCGAAACTCATCTAGTGTTTCAATAACGGCTCTTGTTCCCCGACCGACTTGTGGTAATTCATGGGTGAGGTGAAATGTGAGATGCGAACAGGTGACATGGCCAAACGGCATGCACAGAATCCTAAACCACGCAGATCGGCATGTCACTAGACAACTTGCTTAAACAGGAAGGATGAAATAAAACGAGACAAAACACAACCACAATCCCAGCAGTAAACGGAAGTTGAATAGTCTCGCTCCTATGAGCTTCCTTTAGCTCAGTGCTAGAGCGACCGACCGGTGTGTGGAATGCCCTGGATTCGACTCATGTTGGGAGAATTTGAAAAAGCTCTTCCCAAATAGCTTGTGTTATCGTCTGATTGATATATTTCCATCTTAACTAGTAATACGTGACTCGCAGGGCCTCGCGAAGCTCTGGGTTGGGGAGGGGGGGGGGGTGGGGGGTGGGTGTTATAAATAAGGAGTGGATTATTTGAAGTTGAACATATTCAATTTTCCACAGTAATCAGGAAGATATATTTGTTAGAAATTTTAAAATATTTTTTGGAGGGGTAGCATTGGATAGGTAGTGGATTGGGGAGTGATGGGGTGGTTGATACAATGAGTTAAAATCGCTGGAGAAAAGTACCAATTTTTCTCTTTGGCAGGTTTCCCCCTTGTTTGCCAAAAAGTACCCCCTTCCTTATTTGAGGAACTGTAAGTTTTATTTTATCCCTCCCCATTCCTGTTCTTCTGCTCCTCTGTTTCCTCCTGTATTTGCTGTCTTCTTTGAGCTAATAGCTGTTCTCTTTGCTCTGAAGTGCGTTGTTGTCTTCGCCTTCTGTTTCGTTCGCGATTAGCTTGAAGTCGCCGTTCACGTTGATCTGGAGTTTCGTTGGTATATCTCCCTCGAACATGATTTGTTGTCCCCTGGCGACCGACCTGTTTTTGTACGTCCTGTTCTGTTGAATTTCCAGTGGAATCTGAAGGAATTGCGGCCAGATTCAACATATTTTCTCACAGCTTGTTTTGTCACGGGCTCCTCCACAGAAAGCACAATAAAGAGTGCGCCCGCGAGTGGCCGGGGGCATAAATTATAGCCTCAGGCCACGTAATTATAACCGGTGATAACCGGTTTTAACCGGTGATTTGTTATTGTTGCCTAGTAACGGGCATGGCCGCGACATCCTTGTTCCTAGGGTCTACTCCGCTTTGAAGATGGCGGCTCTTTCTGGTTCGTAAAGAGATATAAAGCGTTGGGAAGCGCAGGCTATTTTCCAAATCATCGACAAATTATTGGATAGTCGCATTTTGGACATTTATTTGAGGGCATTAAAAAAAAGAAGAACGAACGGCAGGAGGATTCGAACCCTCTGCCCGCGCGCCCCTGATGGCGATGAAAGGTTTATAGCCTGAATAGGCATTGAGGGAATATTATGTGGAAATCAGTGTTATTTTCATCCGAAAAGAAAAACAATAAAAATGAAAGGCTCAGGATTGGAACCCACAAAAAAATAATAACAATAATAAAAAAACCCTAGCTAGATTCCAACCCCCGCCCTCAGTCCCGAAGATCTGATTTCAAGTTCGACGCCTCACACCATTAGGCCACCAGCGCGCGGCCGTGTGACGTCATTTCCGCCACACACCAAGCGCACAAATATACAGTAGCTAATTCAAGAAAGGAAATGTACAAGTTTGTATTTTTGCACGTGAAGATTTTGCTTTTTCTCTCGGAAGGTTTTTTTTAAAGCTTTACTTTTACTGTCGCATGTCTTTGAGTTTTGAAATATCATTGAGCTAAAATTCAGCGTGACTAAAAGTGCCTTGTTTCAACATGTCTGAGGAGGAAAAAAACGTGCAAATTCACGTTTGTTATGACGCCATCTTATTATTTTTCAGCACACGCAGTAGCTTTCTACTTCTACCCATACTACCTTTCGGTCTTGTAGCGTGCACTTTTGTGCTTTTTTCCGACAACCTTTCTCGAATTAGCTGTATATGACCGTAAACTCCACACGAGATTTCATCCCGCCTGAAAAAAAATTATACACCCCACGTTCGGCCTTCGGCCTCGCTTCGCGAGGAATTATCTAGATTATTCCGCTTGTGAAATAAGATCGTGTTCTACAAGGAAGCATGTTTAATTATTGATATAAGCTCTAGATCTAGAACTGAGCCACTCGAGATGATTTAGAGCTCGTGCATAATTTACTTCAACATTGAAGCTACCACGACAGTCTACTTGTTCCAGGGGTAGCGTCCCGGGGTAGCGTTTACCATCCTCAATAACGGATCAATGAGCTAACTATGCCGAAACAATTGCTGTTCGTGCCTGGAATTCTTCGTTCATTTTTTTCCTTTAGAATCTGAGAATATTATTAAGAAGAACAATTTTACTGAATGTGTTAAGGTAAGCAAATAAACATTTACTCGATAAAGTTATACTCAGTAACTGTAAATTAAACTTTTTCATTTCCTTCTAAGGCAGTGGCGTGAAAAAAGTTTTAAACATTATGAAAAAGCGCTCTGTTAAGGATAAATTGTATTATCAATTTTACGCTAAAGGTGTTCAGAGTCCTCAGAGAAGAGGAAATGTCATTCATAGTATTTTAAATCCGTTGTAAAATAATACCCGACAACGATTTGCAAAGAAGCGGCCATGCTGGCTGCATGTTCATAAATGCTTAGATGGGACGATTGCTTTCTGTTCCCTCAAACTTTAAAATTCAACTTCAAGAATTGTGCTGCGGTTTGCCCAGTTCAGAAATTTCATTGCAAGATAGTTTACTTGTTCATTTACGGTCCTTCGATACGATATGACTGGCGTCATCTGAATCCTACTCTAAACAAACATTTTAACATGCTATACCAAGAACCGTCACGAACACAGTACAACCCAGTTAACTGGCAAAAATCACAAGCGCCTTCTCACTCTTCGACCGTAACATTTGCAAACTACTTTTTCTGTATGACAGGCTCACACAGTTTGAACAACGTGTGCTATCAGACCGTAACGCTAGAAAAGACAATGTTAAGGTAATCTTCTTTGAAGGATATTTGCAGAACATGATGGTTTTATCATAATAAGGACGATATCGGTTGTACTAGTTGGGGGTATAAACTAGGCTTACGTTAAGAAAAAAGCCAAAGGCCTTTTACGCATGCAAAGACCAAAATCAGTCCCATTTTGACTTCCTATTCAAATAACTTGGCAGTTCTTAATTTTTGACAAAAAGCTTGTTTTCTATAATTCTATCATATTTTTACCGTGAAATTTATCTATGGCCAAGTATAGGTGAGATTTTGGACACTGTATTTATACTGAAACTGAACTTTTGCTATGCGGCAATCGAAACATAAAAATAATCAAGGAAAAGAATTTGCAAAATCCATTTTATGAGTATGGAAGAGGCTTTTTTACAATTTGTTGCAAACATTTTAATCACGCGAAGACTTTAAAACAAGACAAAGGGTAAATTGATATCGCTTTTTACTTGCAGGTGGAACAGTATAAACATGTTAAAGTGGATCATACTTGTGGTGAGTATAGTGAATAATTAATAAACCCCTTCATGCGACTGCTCACAGTAAAACAGGATATTGCCTTACATAAAAAGAGTTGTGCCAAAAAAATAGTATGGATGACGTTGAATGAACAAAAAGTAAACAGGATGAGCTGGAATGACTTCCTGCAAAGCGAACGGGATGTCGATTCATTAGCCAGCTGCATTGTGAACGTCCTCAGACTAACAGGTTGTTAAAAATTACGTTCTTACTTGCGGGTATTAACTGCACCTTTAAGAACAGAACAGAGTTCTTGACAAAGGTGGGACCAAATACATGTAGACTAGATTTTGCTTCCTTCCTGGTGAACTTGAAAGACGCTGTACGGATGTCATGAATATAAAATCAATAGAAGAGTAAGGTATCTCTATAGAATCCCATTGTTCCTGACAAACGTGCATCGAAATGATAACTGCCGTATTCCCGACCAAAAATAAATATTCAAATGAGTTTAAATAGCCGACAAAATATAGATAATAGTTCTTTGCACTTTCTACTTTGGTTTTGTTTATTATTTGGTATTATTCATTTGTCCAGTTAAACGAAACTTAAAGTGAATAAAACAATAGCCCAATTTCGATATTTTAAAATTCAACCGAAAACAATAGACATCACTACGAGGCTCCGGGGTATAAACCTCACAAACTCTATAGTTGGGTCCCGGAGCCTCGTCCTGAGGTCTATTGTTTTAGGCTGAATTTTAATATATCGAAATTGGGCTATTGAAACGTTAGACATTGTAATTCAAATATAGTGTTATTTCATTTGTTGTCCCCTGGCGACCGACCTGTTCTTGTACGTCCTGTTCTGTTGAATTTCCAGTGGAATCTGAAGGAATTGCGGCCAGATGCAACATATTTTCTCGCAGCTTGTTTTGTCACGGGCTCCTCCACAGAAAGCACAATAAAGAGTGCGCCCGCTAGTGGCCGGGGGCATAAATTATAGCCTCAGGCCACGTAACCGGTGATAACCGGTTTTAACCGGTGATTTGTTTTTGTTGCCTAGTAACGGGCATGGCCGCGACACCCTTGTTCCTAGGGTCTACTCCGCTTTGAAGATGGCGGCTCTTTCTGGTTCGTATAGAGATATAAAGCGTTGGGAAGCGCAGGCTATTTTCCAAATCATCGACAAATTATTGGATAGTCGCATTTTGGACATTTATTTGAGGGCATTAAAAAAAAGAAGAACGAACGGCAGGAGGATTCGAACCCTCTGCCCGCGCGCCCCTGATGGCGATGAAAGGTTTATAGCCTGAATAGACATTGAGGGAATATTATGTGGAAATCAGTGTTATTTTCATCCGAAAAGAAAAACAATAAAAATGAAAGGCTCAGGATTGGAACCCACAAAAAAATAATAACAATAATAAAAAAACCCTAGCTGGATTCCAACCCCCGCCCTCAGTCCCGAAGATCTGATTTCAAGTTCGACGCCTCACACCATTAGGCCACCAGCGCGCGGCCGTGTGACGTCATTTCCGCCACACACCAAGCGCACAAATATACAGTAGCTAATTCAAGAAAGGTTGTCGGAAAAAAAAAAGTGCACGCGACAAGACCGAAAGTTGGTCTGGGAATTCAGTGGAATTTTGCATATTGGCCCAGAGGAAATGTACAAGTTTGTATTTTTGCACGTGAAGATTTTGCTTTTTCTCTCGGAAGGTTTTTTTTAAAGCTTTACTTTTACTGTCGCATGTCTTTGAGTTTTGAAATATTATTGAGCTAAAATTCAGCGTGACTAAAAGTGCCTTGTTTCAACATGTCTGAGGAGGAAAAAAACGTGCAAATTCACGTTTGTTATGACGCCATCTTATTATTTTTCAGCACACGCAGTAGCTTTCTACTTCTACCCATACTACCTTTCGGTCTTGTAGCGTGCACTTTTGTGCTTTTTTCCGACAACCTTTCTCGAATTAGCTGTATATGACCGTAAACTCCACACGAGATTTCATCCCGCCTGAAAAAAAATTATACACCCCACGTTCGGCCTTCGGCCTCGCTTCGCGAGGAATTATCTAGATTATTCCGCTTGTGAAATAAGATCGTGTTCTACAAGGAAGCATGTTTAATTATTGATATAAGCTCTAGATCTAGAACTGAGCCACTCGAGATGATTTAGAGCTCGTGCATAATTTACTTCAACATTGAAGCTACCACGACAGTCTACTTGTTCCAGGGGTAGCGTCCCGGAGTGCGTTTATCATTCTCAATAACGGATCAATGAGCTAACTATGCCGAAACAATTGCTGTTCGTGCCTGGAATTCTTCGTTCATTTTTTTCCTTTAGAATCTGAGAATATTATTAAGAAGAACAATTTTACTGAATGTGTTAAGGTAAGCAAATAAACATTTACTCGATAAAGTTATACTCAGTAACTGTAAATTAAACTTTTTCATTTCCTTCTAAGGCAGTGGCGTGAAAAAAGTTTTAAACATTATGAAAAAGCGCTCTGTTAAGGATAAATTGTATTATCAATTTTACGCTAAAGGTGTTCAGAGTCCTCAGAGAAGAGGAAATGTCATTCATAGTATTTTAAAACCGTTGTAAAATAATACCCGACAACGATTTGCAAAGAAGCGGCCATGCTGGCTGCATGTTCATAAATGCTTACCTTATTGTTACTTATTTTCGCGGGACTTAATTTTCGCGATTTTCGCGATTTTCAAAAAATCGCGAAATTAAAGACCCGCGAAAATTAATTCCAACCGATTTCTATTGTATTTTTTATGCTAATTACGTATTTTTGGCCAAATCGCGAAAATTAAGACTCGCGAAATATTCCTCTTCCATTTTCGCGAAATTAAGTGCCCGCGAAAATAAGTAACAATAAGGGATGGGACGATTGCTTTCTGTTCCCTCAAACTTTAAAATTCAACTTCAAGAATTGTGCTGCGGTTTGCCCAGTTCAGAATTTTCATTGCAAGATAGTTTACTTGTTCATTTACGGTCCTTCGATACGATATGACTGGCGTCATCTGAATCCTACTCTAAACAAACATTTTAACATGCTATACCAAGAACCGTCACGAACACAGTACAACCCAGTTAACTGGCAAAAATCACAAGCGCCTTCTCACTCTTCGACCGTAACATTTGCAAACTACTTTTTCTGTATGACAGGCTCACACAGTTTGAACAACGTGTGCTATCAGACCGTAACGCTAGAAAAGACAATGTTAAGGTAATCTTCTTTGAAGGATATTTGCAGAACATGATGGTTTTATCATAATAAGGACGATATCGGTTGTACTAGTTGGGGGTATAAACTAGGCTTACGTTAAGAAAAAAGCCAAAGGCCTTTTACGCATGCAAAGACCAAAATCAGTCCAATGTTGACTTCCTATTCAAATAACTTGGCAGTTCTTAATTTTTGACAAAAAGCTTGTTTTCTATAATTCTATCATATTTTTACCGTGAAATTTATCTATGGCCAAGTATAGGTGAGATTTTGGACACTGTATTAATACTGAAACTGAACTTTTGCTATGCGGCAATCGAAACATAAAAATAATCAAGGAAAAGAATTTGCAAAATCCATTTTATGAGTATGGAAGAGGCTTTTTTACAATTTGTTGCAAACATTTTAATCACGCGAAGACTTTAAAACAAGACAAAGGGTAAATTGATATCGCTTTTTACTTGCAGGTGGAACAGTATAAACATGTTAAAGTGGATCATACTTGTGGTGAGTATAGTGAATAATTAATAAACCCCTTCATGCGACTGCTCACAGTAAAACAGGATATTGCCTTACATAAAAAAGAGTTGTGCCAAAAAAACAGTATGGATGACGTTGAATGAACAAAAAGTAAACAGGATGAGCTGGAATGACTTCCTGCAAAGCGAACGGGATGTCGAACCATTAGCCAGCTGCATTGTGAACGTCCTCAGACTAACAGGTTGTTAATATATAGATGTAGGCAAGCCTAAAAGCGGAGCTCCCCATTTATTTAATTTTCACTGGAGCTTACAATGTTTTCATTCTAGTGAATAAGCGGCCAAAGTACTAATGTTTATGGCGGTTTATAGGTTCAAGATAAATTTAAATAGCTCACGGTTAAACAACCGAATGTCAGCAGTACGACAGAAATAATAATCTTAAAGCGGGGCAACATCATTACTCATGGCACGAAAAATTACTTTAGAGTACAGTAAATTATCTGCTTTCTAGCAATAGAAAATAGTTTCGCGATCCTGTTATAGTTTCGCAGCAGTTTAGTAGACTCCACAATATCTATTACATTGATATAGGGTATATTCAAGGTATACTTCAGGGTCTGTCGGATTAGCTCAATCGGTAAGTTGCCAGTCTGCGGATCCGGAGGTCGTGAGTTCAAATCCCATAGGGTCAATTTTTTTTTTTCCTTTTTCCTTTTTTTTTTTTTTTTTTACCCCGTAGCAATAAAATGGTTTGTTTATTCTATCAACCAGATTTAGCTTTCTAATGCTCCTTCATGTACGATGCTGGCTTTACAGATAGACACGAAAGTCATCGATCAATTATGGCTCTCAATGTCCACTTTTTTGGCGGTCGATTACTTTCTACACGTAATTTTCAGCCACATTTTGTTTCATTGCTTCTTGTTTTTCTTTTCAAACCTCTTTAAATTTTAAAGGCCGCCTTTATACGGCCGCCTTTATACGGCCTTCTTGCTTCACTATTTCTACCATCAAACTATGGCGGCCATCTTGCGCAACTCCGTACGTACGACGTACGCGCCCGCGAACCATGCCGCTATCCATGTTGACCATGAAAACTCATTTCGATAGTGTTCCTTCTTTCATACCATTTGCCTGCCTATGGGGCTCCGCACAAGGCGCCTTCGGCGCCTTGAGAGCTCCGCTAAAAATTACGTTCTTACTTGCGGGTATTAACTGCACCTTTAAGAACAGAACAGAGTTCTTGACAAAGGTGGGACCAAATACATGTAGACTGGATTTTGCTTCCTTCCTGGTGAACTTGAAACACACTGTACGGATGTCATGAACATAAAATCAATAGAAGAGTAAGGTATCTCTATAGAATCCCATTGTTCCTGACAAACGTGCATCGAAATGATAACTGCCGTATTCCCGACCAAAAATAAATATTCAAATGAGTTTAAATAGCCGACAAAATATAGATAATAGTTCTTTGCACTTTCTACTTTGGTTTTGTTTATTATTTGGTATTATTCATTTGTCCAGTTAAACGAAACTTAAAGTGAATAAAACAATAGCCCAATTTCGATATTTTAAAATTCAACCGAAAACAATAGACATCACTACGAGGCTCCGGGGTATAAACCCCACAAACTCTATAGTTGGGTCCCGGAGCCTCGTCCTGAGGTCTATTGTTTTAGGCTGAATTTTAATATATCGAAATTGAGCTATTGAAACGTTAGACATTGTAATTCAAATATAGTGTTATTTCATTTGACAGAGCTGCTCAAACGTTTTTGCTGATTTAGAATCGGGTAAGTTGTTATATTTTGAAGTTCATTTCAGGGGGAATTGCAATTCGTATAAATACTAGTTATGCAACGCTTTCAAGTGGTATGCTATGGAATATCCCACGAGTCACTTGTATTTTCTCGGTATACACACGAGCCTTTAGGCGAGTGTCTATACCGAGAAAATACAAGTGACAAGTGCGATATTCCATAGTATACCACGAGAAAGTGCCGCTAGGGAGGTTTGGGGGCATGCTCCCCCCGAAAATTTTGAAATCTAGGGGCTTGGAAATGCTATTTTCAGCGTTCTCCAAGAGCTATTTGTGATTTACGCATATCGCAAATTTGAGACATTTTTGAGACATTTTGACATTTTTGTGACATTTTGAGACATTTTTTACACATTGTTGTCACGATTTCTGGTTTGTTCTAGTTTTTGGCTGTTTAATATTGTTGTGCATCTTCCTACGTACATTGAAAATGAAAAGAAGTACAAATGTTATTGTTTCAAACCTCTCGGGAGATAAAATTTTATTTTCAACATTTTATACAGGTCTGTTTTTTTCTTTTTGGGAAAAAAACTGGGGGGGGGGCACGCCCCCCCCCCCCGGCCCCTCTCCTTGCTACGGCACTGGTAACTATTTTATACCATGCCAATCGCAGCGCACGATGGGAAGGTTGGGTTGAATACCGTCGAATGTACAACGGCTTTCCTGTATTCTGATTGGCTGTATTTTCTATTGCATGGTATAATAACTGATATATCTAATTATTTTCCGTCTGCTAAAAGTAACTTTGTGGCTTGTTTACGATCATCAAGCTGTAACAGTCTAAACCACCTACTGCATTAAGAAATGAATTGTGCTGCTCATGCGAGTAAAGAGACCCCTTTTATTTCAAAATTAAACTTACTTTAAGATGAACAACCAATAGGCAAGGTTTGGCAAAAACCTCAGTGCAAGTTCTTTTCCAGAGGAATGGCCTTAATGTTCCAATAATTAGTGTTTCTTACATAAGTTTTGTCTTATCTCGAAATTTTATTAAATTCTTCCAAGAAAATAAAAAGTGTTTTTCAACCATCGAGGAAAATTTTATATTGACAGCAGGGCTTTTACATTGTAAACTAGTTAAGTACCGTATTTATTCGATTAAGCGCCCTGGGCGCTTATTACATTTCTGGACCTTGAGAGTGGGCGCTTATTCGAGGCTGGGCGCTTATTAAATTTTCACCATTTTCAGCAAGTAGTAAGTTTATTTTGTAACGAAACAATAAATAATAACAAAACGTGAAGATGTACCAAAGCAGACTTTTAACTGTTCATTGTAAGTTTCTGTAAATTCTAACAAAACGTCTGTCTTCGGGAAAGTCTTAGTAGTGCTTAGTCAATTTTAACCCCTCTTCTGCACTTCACCTTTTTTGTGAGTTGGGGATGGGCGCTTATTCGAGGCTGGGCGCTTATTAACTTTTCCTACCTTCAGGGTGGGCGCTTATTCGAGGTGGGCGCTTATTCGAGGTTGGGCGCTTAATCGAATAAATACGGTAATCAAAAACCGAAGCAGCACAAACCAAACGAGTTTAAGGAGACTTGGGGTTGTTCTTGATTTTTCAGGTTTGGAAGATTCTCAGTACTGGCGTTTAGATGGCAGTGATGTCGACATTGGGTCAGTTAAATGGCTGCTAAGAATTTCATTTTAAGAAATGTGTCTTTTAAGAAATAAAACTGACTACCTGACGTTCCCGAGACACTCTCTCTATTCTTTTAAGTAGCGTTCAGAGCTTTTTACGTTGTAAGCAACAGAATCAAACTTGACTGGTTTGACAACAGGTCAGTATATCTACTCCATATGGACGGTTTACTCTGACGGGTACAATAATATTGTAATATGACTCTTAAATTGTCATTTCTTAGCGTACACTTTCTTCTTCTTTCTCTTCTCTTCCTTGCTGTAACGATATAAAATAGAGTAGTGTTATGTGTGAAAGTGAACTTTAATTAATTAAATTAACAATTACAGTCTTATATCATAGACGGAATACTTTTCGATAGTTAAATCAGAGTCATTACCATACCTTCGCCGCCTTTTATCTCTGCTCCAAGCCCCTCCTATATCTGGACACTCAAAAGCATCCAGCTTTAGAGGAGATGACAGAAAAAGGAACACTGACTAGCATTTTAATAAGCATATTTTCTAGGACAAAAAATAAACTGTTGTTTTTATTAATTTTCAGTTACAACAATGCATCGAAATTTAGCATTGGCCGATGTTCTGAGAGCAAGTCACTTAGTTTTAATAAATCAATATCCTACGTGACAGCTCCTTGCTTGAACCTCACAACCGGCGAAAGTTTTACATATTCCTTGTGGATGTATATTAAGAATACCACAAAAGACAAGTCCCCAACATTTTATGCGGACATGAGAGGTTCAAGAGAAGGTTTCTATCTATCCGTAGTGGAACGTGCAATCCGTTTGACAGTAGTCCTCGGCGGCGACCACAGAGAACTATTGAAGAGCGACGTGGAAATCAAATTTAACACGTGGACACACTTTGCTATCACTTTTAATAAAGAGACGGATGGCTTAAGCTTGTACATAGACGGCAAGAAGCAGGAACATGCATCATTATGGCAAGGAATAGATTATTTTAAAAAAGAACCTACCTGTACTATTGGTAACATGCCTGAGTTCCGGGCTGACACGAAGTACCAACTGTATGGTTCAGTAATGGACCTTTATGTACTGAGCACTGCATCAGATGATACTGTTCATTTACTAAGAGGTACGTGCATGGTTCTCTGTTTACGTTTAAGTACTCCTTTTAGTATTTAGAAACACTTATCATACTGTAATTGAAAATTACATTTACATACCCCAACATGGAGTAAAAGATCGTTAAACAAGCAAATACGGAAGGGTCTATTGGACAAAAAAGACAAAACAACAGCCACGATAAATTCTACAGAGATGGCATCTTTGGTATGAAAGTCCTAAAGATACGAACGGCTAGATGTGGTTGGCTCTTAACAGAATGTAAAATCTACACCTGTCAGGAAAAAGAATAAACGTTCACCTGCGATTCTATTTTGTGTAATATCCCCCCTCCCGCAAAAACATCCATCTCCAGTTTCTTCTCCGGATGGTAACTTCGGTTTCTCCTGCCTGGTACGCTGACACAACTCCTCGTTTAAGATCTTCCTTGCCCATCACACTCCCAAGATGTACCGGAGTCTGCGGATGGTAAAGGTGTGGAGTTGGGTAATGATCTTCTTGGTCAATCTCCAAGTCTCAGATCCCTATAGGAGGACGGTCTTCATGTTGGAATTGAAGATCCCAATCTTTGTCCACGGTGAGGTACACTTTGATCTCCATATGGGTCTTAAAATAGAGAATGCAACCTGTGGCTTCCTGCATCTGGTCTCAACATCTTCCTCAGTGCAACCTGTGATTGTGATAAGGCTACCGAATTATGTGAAGGCCGTTACCCGTCCCGGTATATCTCCTAGAAAACTGATGTTACCAGTGTTTGCTTGGTTTTTGAGCTTCGCGTGAGCCTGCTTTAGCGGTGCCGCGAACTTTTGTCATATGTGGGCGATCTTGTCATCGTCATCGTCTGCAAAGTTTAAGTCTTTCAACTTCTGAGTTCCTTTTGTCCAAGCCCTAAAGCCCTAATGACCAAGGTGATATCTCTCCCCCTCCTTTTGTTGTAGGGAGATTGAAGCTGGTGGTAAAAGTCCTTCTTTACTTTTTCTTCAGCGTCGTTCGTTGGTGCAAAGATTTGGATGATTGTGGTGTTATGACAATTAGACTCCAACCTAGCGGAGATATTCCGCTCCGAGATTGGCTCCCACTCCTTCAAACTCCTTCCAGTCTCTTTTGAAAGGACAATGCGACCCCCTTCTCGTGTTGTACATCATCACCTGCCAGACCAGAGTAAAGAACCGTCTCTCCAGTTGTCAAATGGAGCTCTCCGGCCCCTGTCTATCTTGTTTCGCTTACTCCTTAGCGATAGCAAGCCTAAACCTCTACATTTCCTTGACGACTTGGTGAACTTTGCCCGTTTGATACATAGTTCGTATATTCCACGTTCCGATTCGGGTACTGTACTTGGTGGACGATAGCTTCGGTCTTGAGGGCATCGTAGTTTGACACCCGATGTTGGTGTTTGATGGGTAAGAGTTACTTTCCCTTCCAGTCCTGGGGGACCGTCCGGGGCTGGTCTAGTTGTATTGTTAGTTTCTGTAACCATCTTTATCCACTCGACGGTGGTTAGCCCGGGGAGCTTCGCGTTTGCCTATTAGCCTCAGAATCTCTCGACCAAAGTTCATCCTTACACCGCGATGAGGCACCTCCACGGAGATGGGGGCTGTGAGATCCCTGGGCGTTCCGTAGGGAGACACAGGCGAAGGGTAGCCAATAATTGAAATCGTCGAATACAAACTATGCACATTTTTATCATTTAACTTAATATTGTTCATTAGTATAATTTCCAGAGGTGAATTCAATTTTGATTGGTCGAGAAGCTCGGACTATGTCGCAATATTCACCGCGCTAGGCGGTGAATATTGCATCCGAAGGTTTGGCTACTAAGCCATGCCACGTTTGCCTTCCAGGCCAGTGAACATGGCGGCATTTGAAACATTGGGAATTTTGCCAATTTACTACCAAGGCTTTTGGGCCGAAAATATTTTCAAGAGATGGTTTTCAAGGCATTAGAATTGATCGTAAACATGTAGTCCGGGAGCTAGAAGCACAGGAATGATGATTTGCACTTCAAGAGTACTGAAAAGGTTTGACAACGGATTTCAATAGATTAAAACCTCCTCTTTCACGCTAGGTAGTTTGTGGTTTCAAATTGTGGTATACGTTTTGGATTATAGCTATGTTTTTGCCAGTTGGTACAGGTCAAAAAACGATCTCACATGACAACGAGGCTGAAATTTCCACTCAATTTATTCATAGAAACTTAATCAATAAAAAAAAAATAAATGTTATCCAGATAACTGATAGGACTCTATGAAGGTCGATTTTATGGAAAGCACCACGGCTTGCAAAGAAATCACATGATATTTGTCCTCGTTTTGTGTGACATGTCACAGCATTCTCATTCTCTGTTACATAGGAACAGAAACTTTTCGCTCACGTTCAGCTGCAAACCATTTGCTCTTTCAATTTGCTCTTTCCGCACTAAAGAAAGGCAATATTTTTAAAATTCATCACTTTCTGACGTTAAAAATTTGGTAAAAGCAGTTAAAGTGGTGCCTTTTAACTAAAGCCTCGCTTTGGTGTTAAAAGGAAAACGAACAGTGACAATAAACTTGGTTAGGAAAAACAATATTTGATAAAAATTTTCCCTAACAGAAAAGACCCAAAACAGGTGTTATCGATCGGCTTCAGTAGAAAATAAAGTTAGAGATCGCAATTGGTGCTTAAAAATATTTTAAGATTTTATTATAACTTGTTCTCCGTTTCATTCGTTGATGACATCAAGAATGTTACAAATTCCAAGTAACAAGAAGTCACATTTTGTTCTTTCAAATGTCTCTACTCAAGAGCGAGTTTGAACTGCATAAGTCGTTTTTAAAGGTTTGTTATTTATTTCGTGTTGTTTTCACGACAAGACAACATTAACCAACATGAAGCAATGACCAAATGAGGGAGGGTGGTGGAGGGTATAAAAAAGAACTGTTGTACACTATTAAGTCGACATTTGGCCAAGTGTCTCAACAGTGGTGCCCGAGATTGCACGGTCTTGGCAACAAATTTGCGATGCAGCTGCTTGTAAACTTCCATACACAAACATATACATTTCCTTGAAGATAGCTTTCAAGAAACAACAAAAAAATTATATTCAAGACTGTTACGTTCATTACGAAACTTGCCTGCTTTATTTCCTTAGCCTTCGTACGTTTAAAACTGAAAGATGTATAAGCGACGTAGCCTTGAAATTTTTCCGAAACTTTGAGAAGGTCTACTTTATGATACAAAAATGTTCATTATAGCAATTTTCCCCCGTGAATGATTTGATGTGCAAAAGTTGACCAGATATTTCAGAGTAAGTATTCAGTTGCAGAAAGTGACTGTCAGTTGTGGCTTTCGGCCCTTCATTGGTTGCCTAAAACACACTCTTGTCTTGTAAAACAAAATAAGGGCTACCTGACTAAAGAAAAATAATTTTAATGTGTCTTTCTAAATCAAGAACCTAAGTGGAAAGATTGAATGACGTTTGTTGAAGAGACTTGCTTTTCTGTTTCTTTTGACACAACATGACTCATCCATAGTACAAGTTAGTCAGCTTTGCTTGGGAAGAGATTCAGACAGAAGCTCCCCTCCAGCAAAGTCCGTTCTCGAGTCTACCCTGCTGCTTTATCCAACCATCCTAAGATCTCTTGATAAGCCTGTGTTAATACGTATGAGTTTCCATGTATTTTGCTTTCCATTATGAACATCGAAGTTTGTAGAATCGCATCCCAGGAGTGAGAAAGCATGAAAAGCTTTTCACAACTGTTTACCAAACATTGATGAAACAATTTTGTGTACTTGAGTGTATTTTGTTTGAACTTTAAACACCGTCCGGAGCCACAGCTCTTGGCAGCCAATTTCCTTGCATAATGAGTACCAGTACATCACTCATATCTGGCGATTGAATGAAAGCTCTCGCATCATCTTTTGCATCATCTTTGGCATCATGTTTGGCGTGTGATAGAACCTTTCTGCTGGCTTTCTCGTTGTTTGAATCTAATAGTTTAATTAATATTGGGCTTTCTCTTTTTCCGAGAAACTGCAAATTTTTTATTTTACACTCAGTAGCAATGACAAGGTTCTTGTTTTTGGTATATTTTAAGAATCGGATTGGGAGGACACGAGATTAGTCCTGTTTTTCGGTTTTAAAATATATATATACAGTAAAAACCCGCGGGTAAAAACCTAACAGTACAGTTAAAACCTGTTAGACTAAAATTTGGAAATTAGGCCCCAATTGTTTAAGAACCTATTTGGCCTCAAATTTGGAAACAAGTTGTTATTTTCTTAAACTGATTAAAAATGTTTTTCGGGAAGTTTTTACAAAGCACAACTGTGCGTATATATAATGTCATATTCTAAATGGCTAGTGCTTTTTACATAAGCACTTATGTGGTATGCAAATTGTACACAAGGAATACGCCGAATATCACTAAACGTTCTATAAGTTTTTAAGTAAATTTTCTTTAGAAAATAAGAACTTATTAAGAACCTGAATAGTCTAAAATAATTTGTGTTACTACCATTTATACAAGAACCCGTTTCGACTAACCTGGGAAAAATTAGGCTCTTACTCGCAGGTATTTCCCTGTATTTAACTCAAGGAAGTGATGTATGTGGGCCATTATAATATGTATTTCAATGTATTTTCCTCTATTCTGCATCTTATCCGGACGGATATTGGCCATTATTATTCAACAGATGCGCGCGTTGCCCATATATGGTCAAAATGTTAACGATATCTGTCATCCGTACATAACAGATATCCTGCGATATTCGTAGGTTGCGAAGATTGGTCCGAAATCTTGTAAAGCGCTGCATAGTTACAGTTTTTCTATGTGCAAAATGTGTTTCGTTGACAATTTGTTGAATAATAAAACAATTATCCTGCTCAATCTTGCGGAATATCGTCTGATTTTAGCCAACTCGGCCTACGGCCTCGTCGGCTAAGTATCAGGCGATATTCCGCGTGATTTCGCAGGATAATTGTTAAATAACGATCAAAGACAATGTTCTCCCCGCATTATTTTACTTCTTTAAGTGAGAGGTAACACTATTGAAGTGCTTTGAGGCATGCGTACCAAATGTTATTACTTCGGACGATTGGGGACTTAAAGTAAGCCATACGCCAAGGTTTTTCTGGTCATATTGGAAAGATTTGTTTTACCTTCCTCCTCTAGGTAGACGAGAGAACAGCAAACAAACCAAAGCTTTGATCCATAGAATGTAATTCATTTCGAAAGAGAGCTGTTTGTACGTACTGCAAATGGGCTGTGCTATGTCATTTACTGTGAAAAAAAGTAAACATTACAACTAAAGTCATTCAGAGTTACGTTTGAATATATAACCTACAGCTACTAAAGACCTTAGCTGACCTGTTGGGCATGGATGGAAAAAGTAATACAAAATGCTGCACTGTACGGGGGACCACGAGTGTCGAAACAGAAACAGAATGACTGTTTCAATAAACAACTATTTGTGATCTGGTATTTATGATATTCTAGGCGTCATCACGACCGTTTATAGCTTTTAAATACGAGACAAGTTTAAACAAAAACTAAGGTGGAAACTTTCGAAATCTTCTTTAAATTGGGTATGGTAGGTCTTGTCAGAACTGACATAGTTTAACGTCATATTTATTTTCTACGCTACAATTGACAGCACCTACATGTATTTTGAATATGTTCTTGTGGGCAAATTTCATTAAACATTGCTTCTTTCTTTACCAAGTTCAATATTATTTCTTCTTTTTCCATTAACATGAAAGCGAGGCTTTAGACGAAATGCGCTACTTTAACGCCTTTGGTCAAGGTTTTTTATTTCAGCAAGTGATGAATTCTAAAAATATTGCCTTTCTTAAGTGCGGAAAGAGCAAATTGAAAGAGCAAATGGTTTACAGCTGAACGTGAGCGAAAAGTTTCTGTTCCTATGTAACAACGAATGACGATGCTGTGACTCGTCACACAAAACGAGGACAAATATCATGTGATTTCTTTGCAAGCAGTGGTGCTTTCCATAAATCGACTTTCATAGAGTTTTATCAGTTGTCTGGATAACATTTATTTTCTAGTTGAATAAGTTTCTATGAATAAATTGAGTGGAAATTTCAGCCTCGTTCTCATGTGAGACCTTTTTTTTACCTGTACCGACTGACAAAAACATAGCTATAACTCAAAACGTATACCACAATTTGAAACCACAAACTAGTACCTAGCGTGAAAGAGGAGGTTTTAATCTATTGAAATCCGTTGTCAAACCTTTTCATTACTCTTGAAGTGCAAATCATCATTTCTGTGCTCCTAGCTCCCGGACTAATGGTGGTTTTGGAGATCGCACACGGCCATGTACTCAGTCAGAACGACTGTCAAAACATTATTTAGTTCTCTTCTCACTGGAGCTAGTAATTTCGTCAGGATTCACACAATTGCTCAGAAGTCACCAACAATTAAACAAAGGTACCAGACATCTATCTTTTTCGTAGTGTTTGTTTTGTTCCGGTTTATTGCTAAAACTTGAGTGTAAATTATGATTTCAATTGATGAATTAAACTGGTTTACACGTATGCAAGCGAGCACTTCTGTTTGTTATTTTCGTGTTTTCTATTGTTATTTTGCAGTTTTTGATATTCACCTCTGAAAATTATACTAAAACTTCGTCGAGGGGATTATTCAACAATAATCACTTCGCCTTCGGCGAATAATTGTTAAATGTAATGGCTATCACCTAACAGGTTTCCCAGTTCTCAACAAATCCGCTAACCAAGTGAACGGTTCTGCTGTATTGGTAAAGTGGACGCCACCCATAACAGGACAGTGCCCGGTCCATGCACACAGTATTTATTACAAAGAAGTGCTCTCTACAGAATGGACGTCAATAATGGTGATGAAGAACACAACCCAGTACGTTCTTCAGCTCATCTGCGCCAAGGAGTACGAAATCGGAGTTACAGCGTGGAATACGAACGGGGAGACGTCTCTGAATGACAGTAAGCTGTGGAAAGTCACCACAGGTGGAGGTAATTGTCAGCTAATTAGGCGCCTATAAAGTTGTCCTTTTTTGGTCAATTTTGGCACTTAAAAACTGGCCTTGAAACTTAATGAACCCTCAAAGTTATCGTTTAGAACCGCGGAAAATACGCAAAGGGAATACTGTAAAGCTTAAAAAACGGAAAGAATGTACATTACTGAAAAGGCTTTCGCAGAGCTGAAATAAAATCCTAGGTCTTTTATGCCTAAAAAATTGTTGGTTGTCTTGCTGTGGCTTCATCGAGAGAGTAATTTTTAAATAGGCATAGGCCACCAGAAAAGCTAGTCCTAGCCCATGACGTGGGCAGGATCTTTTCCTTAGTATCTTTTTACGTTTTTCACCCCTTCCCCCTCAGTTGGTCTACAGACCTTTATTACCTTTTCCTTGGTACCAATTAAAATCACTGAAGTCCTTTCCTTACTTCCCTTTCGATGCTTTGCTTTTGCCTTGTCTATATTTACTGTAAGTGGCTTTACTGATCATTCTTTGTAACAGTTGCTTGACTTTAAGCCTCCTCACATTTTGGCATCATAAAATCAACCTTTCTACTCTACAAGATTAAGCAATTATTGTCTTCTGGTTTTTGTGACATCACAAAAAAGACTGCATTTATCTTGACACAAGCCCCTTATTTTAATTCCTTTTCATGTCACTTGTATACTCTTGCTTTGTTTTTGTTTATGTATTCTTTTTTTTTTTAGCCAAACCCTCACCACCTGTGATAACGAACTTGGAGAAGTCTAACTGCTGGGTCAATCTTACATGGAGTGTCAATGAAGATGCTCATTGTCCGCTGATCAAATACACTATTCACTACAGACAGATTCAAGCTGGAGGATCCAATGAGGATTCCTGGAGTAAAATTGACATAACAACAGTCTCAAAGATGACCCATCAATGGTCACTTCAGTGTGACACACAGTATGAATTTGCAGTGTCTGCTTGGAACGTGATGGGGCAAAGCAACTTGTCAGCTACTTGGCAGATAAAAACAGAATCACTTCAAGGTATACTAATAACTTTTTACTTAGAGTAGCTTTTCCTTGGCAATTCCCAAGTTAATAATTAAAACCAGCATACACACTCCAAAATTATCGTATGACCAGCCCAAAGGAGTTATGCGTCTGCTGTCTTACTACCTCTTATACATGTTATGTTAACCGGGACGAGCTACTTTAAGGTTACTACTTTTAGCGGCTACTAATTTTAGCGTTTTTTCGGGGTAAGATTTAGCGACAATTTAATTTAGCAATTTTCCGAAAAATTTAAAAAGTGATATCTTGTAAACCAGTTTTTAATGAACATAAAGCTAAGATGGAAATAAATGTTCAGTAAAAGAACAAACTCACTTGAAATTGAACGAAATTTTGCATTACATATATAATCTATTGCCAGAAAGAAAAAAGTTACCGGCAGAATTTTTCCCTTTGGAGTGGGAGGGGGGTACTTAAACTTAACGAGTATTTAATTTGATTGAGACAATTTTAGCGAGTACTTAAGTTAGCGATTTTTGCCTAACTCGCTAAAATCGCTAAAATTAGAAGCCGCTAACAATAGTACGCTTAAGGTATTGGACCTATTGGACGCACAAAGACTTAAGTCTTTAGTTCGTCCTTTAAAACGCACGAAAGCAGATAGTCGGTCTTCACGCGTTACTCGTCTTGTGCACGTTTTAAAGTGCATAACCATGCAGACGCATAATTCGTCTGATGCCGGTCCTTATACTAACAGACGGATAATCCGCCACGGCCAAGTTTTTCTCTTAGTCCATAGTCTAAGACACACAAAGGCAGGCTACCCACTCTCCATCTTGTGAACATTTTTTATATCACGACGTAAAACCAGACGCTCCAAAAACAATTTAGAGGTCGTCAAGACGGATCCTGTGTGCCTGGTAACGTAAATAAACAAACATAAGTTACTCCCGCTAATTCTAATCAACGTCATTACTATATTTGTTATTAATTGCAGAATCTACAACTGGAAAAACAATTGGTATTATCTTAGGAAGTATCTCTGCTTTCCTTGTGATGATCGTGGCGACTTTCTGCTATAGAAGAAGGTTGAAGAAGAACCGAAGGCGAAGTACCATAAAGAGAAAGTGGTCAGTCAAATGTTTAAACTTCAGACAAGACACACTGAAATTTATGACAGAAAGAAACACGAGGAAAAAAGATGAACCAATTGCACGACCATTTTTACTCAATACTGATTCCTTTTGTTGTAGCTCGTTTGCCTAATTATAGGCTTTCTTGCATCCGATTAGAAGGCTGACCATACCCCTGGCTATATGATAGTGGCAATGGTCTAAGAAAAGAAATGCATACTCAATATATCCTGACAAAGGTTGTTTAGGCATCCTTGCACAGATCTTTCACTTTTTGCTGCAGCCGTTCATATCAGTAAACTTGCGGCCAGTAAAAAGATGAGCTTGCATGATTATTACTATTGTAATGACCGTACTAATGGATTATCAAAACCATTTTATTAAAAATCGTTACTATCTGTTGACTGATTTATTGCTTTTCTTGAATTTTAGAGTTAATTTGTTAACTGTTTTTTTTTTTTGACGTACTATCCAAATGTAAACACCAACTTATAAATGCTTGATTTTAGGTCCAAGTCTGACATTACCCCTCTTCATCACTTGGAGGTTTGGCCAGAGCAAGTTACTTTGTTGGAAGAACTGGGCCGAGGGGCGTTTGGCAAAGTACATAAAGCAGTGCTGAGAGAATCACCAGGGGTGGAAGTATTTCACAGCAATATCAGAGGGAAACGTGTGCAGTTTAAAGAAGGAAGAACCATTGCTGTGAAAGTTCTCAGCGGTAAGATTGTTCTCTTTTCTAGTTTGGCAATTTATCTAGACCTATCTATGTTTGCAGAGCAGATACACGTACTTGCGTTAAAAAAAACGCTGCCTTTAATTTGTATCACGACAATCATTTGTTTTGGCATTACCTCCTTCTGTTATACACTTAGGAACATTTCATGGTAATGAAAACGAAACGATTGACTAATAAACTTGAACCGTGAAACCTATTTCTCAAATGTGAAGAAAAAAAACGATAAAACTCGCATAGATGTGCATGTCAAGGACACATCAAGACCAATAGGATCGAAGCAATATTGAATTAAATGTATTTTCTTTCAGTCACTTGCACAACCATATAAATAAAAGAAGAAGAAACTCCGGTGCAAATCATTCCTTAATTACACTGCTGAATGCATGCAAATTAGAGAAATGGTCGAAAGAAGGCTCTATTACTATTTTCTAATCACATCAGCGCGGGACCATCAGCACCCTCGGCTGCTTTCTTGAAAAACGAACCGCAATTTATTTCATTTCATATCGTTTTTAATTTGATTAGGTTCTCGATGAAGGTTCAAGGGCGTTCTCATTGGCTTACAACTGATGTTTTTTGATGTAAAAATTAACAACAATTTAATAATTCCTATGATAGCATTGGCAAATGAACAAGACAAAGAGCAGTTTGTGGAGGAAATTGATCTCATGAAGCAAATCGGCTTCCACACCAATGTGCTTAGCATGATTGGCTTCTGGACCAGGTCAGAACCCTTCCTTTTGTTGTTAGAGTATGCACCATGCGGGGATCTACTACACTGGCTCAGAGAAAAGAGAAAACAAGTAAGGCTTACATGTCTTTGGAGATAAACTCTGTGCTCGTTTAACATTTAATGGGCCCTCAGGGCCGCTGTGCCGTCTCTGACATCCATGGCGGTGGAGTCACTCCGAGCGCGGAGACCGGCGCCCCCGAGCGTCTAAACTGTAGTTAAAAGCAATTGGTGAAACTAAGCATACGATCTACGATCTAGATCTACGTCGTCAATAGAAACACTAATATTAAGTCTTTTAAAAATGATTTCTTTGTTCGAAAGGTTGACATTGGGAAGTTTCCCCAAGTTCAAAAGATGGAACTTTTGACACCCGATACAGCTAAAACCAAAAACCGACAGAACACTGCTGGGATCACTTTAAACATTTTACCTGAAAGTCAGCAAGACAAAGAACCGCGGCACAGTAATGAAGTAAATGAAGAAATGAAGAATGGAACTAATGAGATCAAAGATAGAGAAGTAAATAATCGCATTGGACAATTTCAAAATAGGAGCCACGAAGACATATTGGAGATTAAAAAAATTGCCTTTGACAATTTCGGTCAGGAAGTAGACGAAGAAGACAACAAAAGTTTGGAATCAAAACGCTTCATAAAGGTGGAGTTGGACAAGCGTTGCACAGAACCAGTAGAAGTGACACAAGAGGCCGGTGATGATGTCAATGACGATACTGGAGACTTGATTGCTAAAGACATGCTGAGCTTTGCATGGCAAATAGCACGAGGGATGGTAAGTGGTGAGCAATCGCAACAAATAACTGGTTGACAGTGACTTCACCAATTATGTTTGCTTGCTTTCAAACAAATCATGGCAAAACAACTCGGCAAATTTTGAGGCCAGAGAGTTGCCCATCAGACCAGTGCTTGTCCTGGATATAAAGTGCACGCTGTGTCGTTTGAATAGTCAATGCTTGGGGAATAAACTTTAACTAAATAGTTATTGTATCAGCCAGTGCTTTATAACATCATTTAACAGTTTTAACCAACCAACTTAACGGAGGCGCATGAGCGCTTATAATCCTACCAGACCTGCTGAGCCAGCAAGCATTAATAATTTTACCAAGTTGTTGTTTTGAATTTCTTCTTTCTTAACTTCAGAGTTATCTGTCAAGAAGGGGATTTATCCACCGCGATTTAGCAGCTCGTAATGTTCTTGTGGGAGAAGACAAACATGTTAAAATCGCAGATTTTGGCTTGATGCGCCACACCGACGGTGATATATACGAAGTGAAGAGACAGAAAAAACTGCCCATAAAATGGATGGCACCGGAAGCAATTAAGGACAGTATCTACACAACACAGAGTGATGTGTATGTCCCTTTTATATATAAGATAGTTTACGTTATTCATTTTTACCAGAAACTTACAAGAGAGTCTGGTACAGCCTACTTAAACGCTAGTTTAACGGGAATATAAACTTGTCTGTGCGTATGACTGTTAGTTTGTCATGTTCCAGGTGGTCATATGGGATCCTTCTTTGGGAAATGTCCACAATGGGTAAGAACAACTTTCTAAAGTTTTGTTGTTAGCGTTGTTGTTTGAACTAAACAACAGAGGCACAAGACGGCAGAAACATTTATTATAACAAATTTCGTTGCAGGTGGTACACCTTATCCTGGAATTAACAACAAAGAGCTTCGCCATCTTCTTTACACTGGTTATCGTTTAGAAAGACCAGATAGCTGCTCACAAGAACTGTAAGTCAATCCTCAAGATAAAATTTGAACAAACGTAACTCTACTCTTAAATAATTGAAAGCTTTCAAGGTCCAATTTTAGCTTTAAAATATAAGAGAATTCCCACTTTTTCCATGAATAAAGCCTGAATAACTATCATCGGTGGCTCAGTTCTTAATGTTGTTTCACTCAAAGCATAAACTTATGTGTCGTGTCCATATTGGCGTCACCACCAAAACACCGATAAGGCTCTAACAACCGTTTTTTAAACTGCCATCAGAATTCATTTTATTGCACATGTTTTATTACAGTTGGAATAGAGAAAGTAGTTGACAAATTATTCGGAAGAAGAAAAAGTTGGCTTTATCACTGTCATTTTGTTTATATTTTCTGCAGTTTGAGCTACCATTCGATGGTTTTCTTTAGATATGCACATATCTATGATCAATTAAAGCGTTCACACTTCTCGATTCGCACTGTTATGTTGAAGAATAATTTTAAGCCAGTTATGGGATATAGACGTCTGCATTCAACTCTACTCATAAAATTAATTTCACAGGAGGCACCAAGTAACGCCATTAAAAAATTAACCTATGATTGGTTCTAAGTCGCGCTGCGGCGTGGGATATTAAGCTGAAATTTTCCCATTTTCGTAAACCATTTTGAAATGTATATTAATGTTTTATTAGGTATTCATTAATGCTGGAGTGCTGGAAGGAAGATCCCAGGAGGAGACCTACATTTGAACAAATTGTGGGATTACTGGAAGCTATGATGATGAGAGATACTCCGTATTTTGATTTTAATCAACTGGATGAATCCCATTCCTACTACAATGTAGCGTCATCGGTCAGTTGTACAACTGAAATGAAAGAATGACTGGCTCAAGAGAAGAGTGCATTTCGCATAATCATCTGGTAAATCTAGATGTGCTCAAGAAAGAGGGCGCTGATTTAACTCTTTTTTCCTACAAAGGCGGATAGAAAAGCAGTGAGAGATTCCTTTCTTAAATATCCATCACCGGCATTAAGCTGTAGTTGAAATTATGTTTTTATCACTGAGTTTTATAAAATCGGGCTTGTAATATGCTGTCAATAATTTGACCGTTTCCGTCATGATAAAAAGGTCTGCACCTTTTAGATTAGCCTCTATAATATATGCAAAATTGGTTAATTGTTAAAGTATTTTCTAATTAATCTGTCACATTATGACAAAAATAGAGATTTGCCGTCATAACAATCACTTTGATTTAGTTCTGAGGAGAAATACTTGTTACTGTTTAATTCTCGTCCTCAGGAGTTGAACGTGTCAAGAATTTCGTTATTATTGGTAATATACTTTTAATCAGTAAATCAAAAATGTTTTTTTAGAATCCGGTTCTCACAACAAAAATGTTGGTAACACGTTCTTAGTTCAATATTCGACCTGCAACCTATAGACAACCTAGTAAAGAGGCATTTCCAACAACACGAACCTTCTTGTCTCAATCGTTTTGTAGAGTTATTGTTTGAGGAGACTGCATAACAATCTTTTGTTGAAGTTTTTCTGCAACAACACGAACCTTCTTGTCTCAATCGTTTTGTAGAGTTATTGTTTGAGGAGACTGCATAACAATCTTTAGTTGAAGTTTTTCTGTAAATGATTGTAACTTTGCTTATATTGTTTTTGTTGTTTTGGCCAGATACCACTGGAACGACAGTGAAAATTTAAGAAGAAAACTATTTCGACACTGTTTACTCGGCCGAGGGAAAATATACAAATGTTCTTCCTAGCTTAAACAACCCCAAACACCTGTAATTGATCAAGGTCCCCTTTCCAGGGTTTTGCAATGATTTAGTCAAAACCTTTTCGGCCAAAAGAAAGGATATGACGAGTAGCAAGTAACGGGATTAAGCAACCTGAAAAAAAACGGAAGGAAACGGAGCAAGGAAAAAATCGGATCAGTTCAGCAAAACAAGTCCAAAACTTGGCATGCACCAATATGAACTATTGTACATTGTTACATAGAATCTTTACCAAAATGTAAGTACAGTGTGAAAAAGTGTTTTTTCTAGCAAAGTTAAGCTAAATACAAGATCATAGCACCAAACATTCACTTTAACCGTAAAAGAAACGCGTTTTGGTGGGAAAATTTGCGAATGAAAGCCGATTCGCACGTTGCCTGTTGCCTTCAAATAAAAGTGCCGGATTAAACTTACTTAAACTCATTGGTTCAAAACTTGATTTGTTCTAGGCAACATTTAGTTTTTAATGTTTTTGGTTTTATATTCTCGTTCCATAATTCGTTTTCCAAGTCAGTAGCTGATATTGCCACTTTGATAATGTGATTTGTTTGTTTGTCATGTGGCGCGGGCAAACGCATACTGCACCCTGAGTCAGACATACACTTTTACTGTGTGTCATGTATGAAATATCCTGCCAGGTTCAAAAGATTATGCACAGTTAAATAAATGATAAACGCAAACGTCACTTTGGGTTTACTTTATTTCATTATACTTTACACACCGATTGAGTGCAGTATAAACAAGCTTTACGAAAAAGACCCCAAACAAATCAAACCTATGCTAATAATCATTATCGATGTGTATGTAAAAAAAACTGGTTACACTTGATGAAGGTAACTGACATGTATTTTAAGATTTGCCACGTCACAGAATAAATTTGCAACATCGGTAAAGGTAGCGAACTCTGGCAGAGTTATAGTTTCCCTCCCTCACGAGTTGAAATCTTGCCAAGAAATATCTAGATGGGCAGCTAACGTGCTGCCTGTCCAAGTACATTATGGGAGCGTCAGATCTAATGTCCCAAGACGTGGCTGTGTTGTAACAATAGACTCTGGCACCATAAACTTTTCTTGTCAGGCTGGTCAGACTTGTCTGCAATGATGAGATTCTCCGAGACAGATCCTATATCCAACAATAAAAGAAGACGAGAATCAGCTTTGTACAGTACTTCTGTGGTTTTTGTGTCTTAAAGACTAGGTTCTGGGTTCGCTGTGGCGCGGCACGGCGTATTACGGAAAGGCTTAGAGTGTTTAGTTAGACATTACCTTGTACTCTGTCTCAAGGCGTCCAATCCTATAGTCTTGTGTGCTGTCTTTGATTTGCAGTCTAACGTGAATGCCAGCTGCTTCCTTTTTGAACTGCTTTAGCGTCTTGTGTGTGTTCTATATTGATTAACAAAAAAACATAATAAAATTCGTAACAAATTAAGAAACGCAATTTCTGCCCGACTCCAGAAAAACTCTCAAATTAACTGTTTTACAATCGCTGAGAGTACGTAGTGAGAAAGGAAGCGCCTTTAAAAACTGTCTTTTCTTTCTTTTGTTTTACATCTTTCTTTTTCCAAAAAAAGCTTCCCTTCAAAAATATCATTATTTTACTGTTTTTGTTTATTGGAGTAAAGGTTCATCGAGGATGATCTTACGCGGGCGATTAATGTCGTTTCAACTGGGTGGTTCAGAAAATTTCGCTACGATTTTCTTCCCGGTTCGTTCAGTGCATTTCTTTGATACCGCCATCCGTTTAAACGTGTGCAAAACAAAATGCCGCTTGAATATTTTTTTATCCAATAAATTTATGCATTACCTTGGGAGAAGTGTAAACATCATTCGAAATCGATGCACCGTGAGCAGGCACTAACAGACATAACAGGACGGAAACAACAAAAATTGCTGCCTTCATCTCGAAAAATTAACAGATCCGATGCGAGAATAAGACGTTTGACTTTGAAACAAAATTCACTCGCGTTGAAACTTTGACTTTCCGGCACACTAAGAGAGAGCCCAGTTGAGCAACGTTTTTGAATTAATATTCTGCGAGATTTTTCTTGCAAGGAAAAGCGACGCGGCATTCTGTCAGTCTGTCAATTGACTGTCAAGTTTCGACCGCTTACTTTTTACTTCTTTTTACATATTAACTTGGAATAGTTTGTAGATTTTTTTCTTTTCCGCTTTGGCTGGAAATTCAAAAACATTTTCTAATCTTTCAAGCGATGACGCTTTCTAAAGATTTCTAATCTTTTTTTAAAAGCGATGACGTTTACTGTCATCATGCGTTCTGTGCGGAATACTTCTGGGCTGTTAGAAAGGACTATTAAATTCAAAGTATAAACGAAAGAGACATTATATTTGATGAGTTGTATCAGATTTTGTAAACACTGTAATGCAAGACTGTTTGAACTATCATATATCAGATGTCACGCGCGCTACAAGATAACGCAATTTTTTTCTGTTTCAGAGGGGGCTTCTCAGTTGTCTGTTTCGCGCGATCAACCGAAAGGAAAGTTAACAGAAATCTTAAAATTAACAAGAAATCGCCGCGTAGAACACAAAGCAAAGGTCTCACGTGCGGTTAGAAAGGGACAACACAAAGAATAAACGAAAGAGACTACTTATATTCAAAGAGTTCCATTAGTTTTATGAGACAGAGCAAGGCATACATTTTAAGCAGAAACTGACTTTCCTCCGATTTTGTACATTGTATGAAATGTGCGGTAAAAACGTCTGAACATAAGTTAAGAAAAGAAACAATATGAGATTTCAATATGCTCAAAAATATGCAAGCAAATATTTTATTTGGACCAAAAATTAAAGATATGTTTTGGTGTGCAGTGTCGCTCATTAAATGTATTCGCTGTTTCTGTTTTGACTTGTTTGCGGGATTTTTCTGTAGTTTATAACTTGCGAAGGCGTAATCGTGTTTTTGATCCGTAGAGCTGATTAATATACTTTCTACAACGAGTTTAATATCAAAGATCATTTGCTCCTCAAAATCAAACAAAATGACACCATTTATTTAGGAAGTTTGAAAGGAAACAATGAAACGAAAAGCTTTCTGTCTCTTTTGACAGTTCTAAAAACCGGAAATTTGAATAAACGCTTTGGCTGAAAAAATGGAAAACCCAATTTTCAAGCTTTATTATTCAAACGTGTTCTAATCTTTTAAAAACAGTTACTACGTGATCAAAGTACCAGAAGCATTGAAATGTTAAAAGTTCAAAGCGGTTTATCATATTCATATCATTAAAACTTTGAAGCGTTGAAAATTGGAAAGCATGACAACAGCCGATGAAGGTGACCAACTACAATGTAGCTTTGTCAACGAGAAACATGAAATGGAAGTGCCGAGAACTTTGAGAAATTAAAGGGACATATTGAACTGCCTGTGCCTGGAGTCCCTTCGCGTGATAACTATAAATATGCTTGTTCGTGACAATTCTTGGCACAATGGGGTTTAATCGTGAAATGTTTGTTTGATGAATGTGGTGGAATTTTGATGACGCCAGTCCTAACATAACAATTAGCCTTAAGTGAACCAGAGACGGCATACATAAAAAGCAAAGCAGAGGAACTAACAACCGCCTAAATGGCAGCAAATTGACCCAGAAAACGTGGTCTACTGCTTCATAATAGGGAAAACTGAGAAGAAAAAACGGAAACCTTACCGCTGACATTTTCCTTTACCCCCTTGTTTCATTCGGAGATGAAGTCTCTGGTAAAATAGACAAACAAAAGGAAGCTTGATCTGCAGGGACGTTTCCGAAATGTTTGTTTTTAGTGAAACGATGAACTGTGCCGGTCGGCCCTGGAGTACTATACCGCTTATTTTAAAAGCACGAACGTCCACACAATTATAATAATGAAACACATGTACAAACATCTCTGCCCATTACCCTCGCCTCATCTTGTGATCTCTTGTGGTCTTCGTGTCAAAATGGCCTGTGAAAAGGCTATCGAGCGGCTGTTATGTGGGTCCCCGAATTATATATTTTTTTCCTTTTGTTAATAAGTAGTGATTTCTCTTTTAATATCACTGGCACGTGCACTGTGGACTTGGGTGTACGAGGAAGTGAACGTAATGGTCGTTTGATATCATATGGAAGCAGGGAAAATGGAGTATATATCCGTTTACCGTACCCAAATTCGCAAGTAGCCATCAGAAGCGCGATCTACTGTCCTGATATCCTACGATATCGTCACACCTGATATGCCCCATATCACGGTCACTTTGGTAAGTGTGTTACTGTACGATGAAATGAAAGAGGTTTTACCAATAAACAGAACTTCGTAATTTAAATAAGCGGTGTTTAGCGGTCGTAAAGAGCTTTCCCGCCAAACTAACTTGGCGCGCTCGCCAATTGTGCGTTGTTTGCTGACGAGTACTGAGACATTCGACTGAATGGAGTCGGAAGTTCCAAGTCCTTATTTAAATGAGTGAAACTCTCAAACGAGTGGAAAAAGGAAGAAGAGGAACTTGGTAAGTGTTGGACAGTCAACGCAATTTGCGTCGTCTTTGCAGCTGGCTTCAACAGCGATAAATTAGCCGGATTTTTGGCTGCATTTAGGTACGGTATCCTTCTCCTTCTTGGCTGCACATCGTTTGTCTCGCCAGGGTTTTTGCTCGACTTCGTCTCGCCAAAATCGCCATGGCTCGACCAACTCCTGAGCCGCCGGCGTCCAAAAGGTCGATAGGTATAAATATCACTCGTGAAATTTCCCTCTTCTCTATAATGTAGAGGAGATTATTTTAACTTGCGCTAACTGAAAAACTGGGTTATTTCTGACTGTTTGGATGGGATTGAAAATACCTTGAAACTTTTAACTTTGGCCCCAATTTTATACATTGGGTGAAAAAGTTTTACTGAAACTGTGCGGTATAGAATAACATTACTTCACGTTAGATTAAAGCGGCGTTAGACAAGGAGTTTATTTCGCAATTTCTCTGTTCCATAGCCGCATAACCCTTTGCAAAAGCTGGGCGTAAAAATTCTGAAAAAAATGAAAATTTGATAAGGCTGAAGGAAATAATACTTTTTCAATATGCAAATGACACAACAGAAGTTCCTTCACATAAAAGTGGCTTAACTCGATACGTTTTAAACAATCCGGCCAATAATAAAGTCTCTTGTAATCCAATGGACAATTGAATAAACCAAGTTTTAAAGAGACTTTCTCAAGTATGATCCGAAATGTTAATTTTTAAAATTTCGAAACCAAGATAAAATGGTCCTCTAAAGGCTGGTTCTCATATGATCGCCCTGATCGTCTCTGTCGCTTCTGTCGTTTGCAAAGTCTGAGGTGATCGGAGCAAGCAAACTTTTTGAAGCGACAGTAGCGACAGAGACGATCGCGACGATCATATGAGAACCAGGCTTAAAGGACTCTCCGCTTATGGACTGATACTGTTAGACATAATCAAAATGCACAATTGTTCATGCATTTTCGTTACTTTTCATCTCAAATTAGAACGTAAATCAAACAAAGTAACCCCCAAAAAGGTATAAGATACTTAATAAAGACGGGTATTCTACAGGCGAATTCCTTTATTTTTTTTTTGTTTCATCATGTAGTACAGCCAAAAGTATATTGCGCCGTGAGTCATAAGTGCACTTTAAAGAGTTACTTTTAATAAACGCAAAAGTCACAATTGTGTTTAGTAGTTTACACGTTAGTTAAGTCTAGTATAAACCAAATTTAGGAAAAAAAAAAAAAAACAATCCCGCCTACCGTTTACACTCGAATAAGCGCCGCCCCCGATTAAGCGTCGCCCTCGTATAAGCACCGCAATCGGGACAAAAAAGTTTATAAGCACCGCCCCCAAATAAGCACCCCAGTCCCGATGCGGCGCTTGTTCGAGGAATTCCGTTTAACTAAAAAAATCCACTACAAAGCATTCCCTTTACGGCATTGGAAATTTCTTTTTATCAAAAGCGAAGTTCTTGAGTTCAAAGTGATTTTATTTCACTGCTCGCCTGTAAGATTCTCTATCCAGATCAGGTGAAGTTCTGTTGCGAAGGCCGTGAACTTTGGCGGCTCAACAAGCGCAACTTCTCTCTTCCTTTGTCCTTTGTCTTCAGCGTTTGCTTTGTACAGATAGAAAATATGCCGTTAAATTAAAAGAAAATATTCTTTGCAGCGTCCAACTTTTAAATAAGCGCCGCCCTCGAATAAGCGCCGCATTTAAGACGCGAAAAAAAAAAGCGCTGTGGCGCTTTTTCGAGTAAATACGGTATGCTAATAGTCGGCATTATCGAGGAATATATTAAAGGAACTAACTTGATCAGGGCGATCATAGCGATTGTTCCGTACCATTATTCAGATTATTAACAATCATTAACTGTATTTTAAAGCTTGTCACATCACAGAATAAATCTGCAACATCGGTAGTGGTAGCGAACTCTAGCAGAATTATAGTCTCCCTCCCTCCCGAGTACAAATCTTGCCAAGAAATAGGGCGATGGGCAGCTAACGTCCTGCCTGTCCAAAAACATTATGGTAGCATCAGAACGGGGCTCCCAAGCAGTGTTTTTATCGTAACAATGCACTCTGGCACTATGCACTTTGTTTGTCAGGCTGGTCAGACCTGTCTGCAATGATGAGATCCTCCGAGACAGATCCTGCATCCAGTTAAAAAAAAAGAGAATCGAGAATCAGCTTTGTACAGTATTTCTATGCTATTTACGACTAAGAAGGCTCTGGGCTCCCTCGCAAAAGCTGAGAGTGTTTTGTTGAACATTACCTGGTAATTTGCCTCAAGGCTTCCAAGCCTAGAGTCTTGTGTACTGTCCTTGTTTTTCAGTCCATTGTGGATGCCAGTTGCTTCGTTTTTAAACTCTATTAGTGCGTTGTTTATTTTCTGTATTAACAGAATAAAACAGTTAACAATTATAAATTTGTGGTAGGTATTCTTTAACCGATTCAGTGGAGACATTCCAATATACAGTCAGGGTATTTGTCTATTAGAAACAACACAACACACAATTACGTAATTTAAGAAATGAGCGTTGCAAATAGGTGGACGTAGGTTTGGAAAGGTTCATTTTTAACCAGAGGCATTGTTAGGGTCAGAAAGTAAGGTTTATGATTATCTACTGACCAGTCAGTATTATAATCAATTATGCAATCATTCGAAATGTCATTATATTACACAAGTCCTCTTTAACCAATTCAGCGCAACAATACGAATATACAATTAATAAGAAAAAAAAAATAACACAACACAAAGATTTGAAATGTGTGCTGTAATTACCTGTGGGGGTGGTAAGGTAGAGGTGTTCGCACTCTACCCGTGTAAAAAGCGAAGGCAAAATAGTTTCGTCACTTTAAAGGTCAAAAGTTAAATAACCACATTGTTAAAAGTTAAAAAGCTAACAATGCACATTGAACCTCTTATTTTACACCTAATTGGTGCATTTGCTCGTTAAAAAGAACAGTGGCTGGTGATTGGCGTTTCGACAACCCGAAAGGAATTACCCATATAGTTGTAACGCAACAAAACTTAACCCTTTAATAAGAGCTCATAATCTGGTTTCAATATCAGGTAATATAATTTCTCAGACTTTAATTTCAAGCCAAGGCGTTTTATCACAGACACAGATGATCGGGAACTTGACTTTCATAATCTGTCTAATTCATTTTGGTCCAATCAATCGATGCTGAGGTAAAAAGAGTTTCCGTGCACAAGATACGTAGAAAAACAAATCATTCTACCTGTACTTTCTTTTCCAGGTCTTTTAATCTCCTGTTGTGGTCACTGCCGTTGGCTCTCAGCGCCTTATACTCGTCCCTCAGCTTGGTCAACTCGTTGGTAGTATTCTACAGTAAATCAAAGGCGACCAAACCCTTAAAGAGGCAGATCTTAGACGTTTTAACTTGTTTGCAAAATGAAACACTTTTTTACAATAACAGCATGCAAAATGAGCCTAATGAATTAGAACGAACACCTATCTTACGATTTGTCAGAATTTCCCTGCCATTGTTTATGGTAAACTTCTGAAAAATTTTAGTTGCTTCTGACAATATTTCATGACATCATCCGGCTGCTGGCTAGAAGCCGAGAAGTTCTCATGTTACATGGTATGCTAATATAACACGAAAATTATATGGGCTTCTCTGCTTTCAGTTGAAGGGTCTAATTCCGATCCTGTATACTAACAAAAAATGTTTGAGGAACAATGTTGCTACCTTAGTAGTGTCTTGAATATAGCGTAGCTGCTGAGCATGACGGGAAGTTGTGTTTTTAAGCTCACTGTGAAATCCTGTAGCGTCTTTCTGAAACTCCTTCAGCGTGTGTGAAATATCCTGAGTGAACAATGTGACAATTATTCAATAAGATGCAACACCTGAATTCCAGTCATAATTTCCTTCTCTGGGTTTCACTCGTTCTCTTGTTTCGTTCCGCGCACAAAAAAAAAAATATAGATAAAATTTATTTATTTATTTATTTATTGTTTTTAATTAATTAATTTATTATTAATGTTTTTATTTATTCATTTATTGACCCATTTATGTATTGATACTAAAGTATAAAGCAATGCGTAAAGAACTGAGTTTAAGCCTTCAATTAAACTATTGAAACGGATCCTAGTCCTCAAGGAAGCAAAAACAGCAAATAATAAACTAAAACAAAACAAATAAAGATTGATTAAATGTAGTTTTCAAAAGGACGTGGCTCTTTCTTGAGCCAGCTATATCCTCTACCTTGAAATTTCTTTCTAGGTTTCTCAACCTAGCGTCCTTGTTAGCGACCATTCTGTGAACAGCCTTGGTCTCTTTCATGAGCTCCCCCAGAGAGATGGCGGCTAGAATAGTGTCATTCTATCAAAGAGGGGAAACGAAATCAAAATCCACGCCAGTGACCGGCAGACATGCAGATTTAATCTAAGTTACTAGCTATGTCACTTAAAAGTGATTCAGCTTCAACAGTTGTATATGTTAACCGATCTTGATTAGTATTTGTTTCTTGTCGCAGACAGAAATAACCTACCATGATTTTGTCTTTTATGTTAGGCAGAGGCGAAGCCTGGCTCAGTTGAGACATCAGGGCACAACACAAGAAAATACTTCTGATGGCACTTTCAAACATCTCGGGTATCATCCACAAGAAACTTTTGGATCTGACTAAACGTTTTAGAGTCAGACACGCAGAACAACTAGATTGACTTGAAGTATATCAAACAAATATCAAAGTCACAAGGTCACAAAATACGTGCTTCAGCAGATGCACGATCGTTGCGTGTTGTCACGTCTGAATGTAGGAAACTTTATCTTACAAAAGATAAGGAATAGATAAACAGTGATTGAATAATCCAAAGACCTAACAATATAACTGATATAACGGCTACAACCATAGACACAAGTGTTGAAAAAAAGATACACATATTTTGCCCCACTGCACCAACCCCTATGCAATGTTGATAAAAAACATCCATCGTGTTTTTCCAATATTGACAGGGGGAATGGGGTGCTGGTGATATTTAAGTTACTATTTTCAGAATTTCATGCGTTTACGAGTTTTCCAACACATTATGTCCATGATTAAGGCTTCCGAGTTTTCGAATCATGGCCCCGTGTTTTTTTATTAGGTTCCCTCGCCATTTTGTTTTCTATCTTAAATAATCTTATATTATATTGTAGTTTTGTATATTCATTATTATCTTGTGTATTGATTTGTATTATTATTTTTTTTTTTCATAATTCTATTTTTTGTTTGTGTGGCAAAAGAAAAAATTCTAATGTACGCGAATGTTAATTTGTACTTTGGATATATTCCCTAGGCCTTTTTCTGTACACATGTATAAGCTACCGTGTGGCATAAGTTGTAGTTTTGCGACTATGTATGTGCGTTTTTTCGCGATCCACCAAAAAATGTTCCCGTAAAAACTAATTAGTCCACTCAGAAAGTTTTTGCTTTCGATTTCAGTTCCCTGCTTCCAAAAGAGCCCCTGGACTTATTTTTGTTCAGGAGGCTTTTAATGCATGGTGGGCTTATTTATCATATTGCGTTTTAGAATGGTTGAACTTTTGTCTCCGAGGGCTTTTGAGTCAGAAACATTTTGAGCGCGAGTAACAATGTTGCCCGGTTAAACCGGGCTCGTATATGTAACACGAAGACATTATATTTATCAATGAACATGCTTTATACGGTAAATGTCAAGTAGTGTATACGTTTATTAAAGTGTTGGCTTTACGAGAACTTAAAAACAAATGAAATTACCAGTTGGTAATTCCCAAAAGTGGTCCCGGTCGCTTCCGTAAGCTTTTAGTTACAGAGTTTGAGTGACAATTCAAATGGAGTTTTACAATAGGCCGTTTTACAGATACGGCGACCATATTGATTTTGTAGTCCATGAGCCAATTCGTAAAAAGTGGCTGGAAAAGCAATTTCGTAGCACCCCCAACCGAACAAAGTTTCCTTGGTACCAAATTAAAGCTAAGGGCCTAGTGTTTTATATTCAACTTGTTTCCAGCCGCGAAAATGGAGCTTAAAGGAAAAAACGCACGAGGAGCCGCAGTCATCAAAATTTTGTTGCGGCACATTAAAGAAATTGGAAAATATCGACCAAATTCTTGGGATGCTAATGTCCGGAGTCGAACTGAATATGTCAAAAAAATTATCTGGATGGTTAACCGAAATGTCAATCATTATTGCACTTTTAAATAAGAAAACATTGAATTTTGGCAGATCCTAATTACTTGCGGTTTCCGACAATATTTCTCAGTTATCCTATTTGAGTTTTTTCCCCGCCGAGTTATAAGAGGGTTTGCGGGAAAGATCACGCGGAATAACAGCGAGAGAGTATTTATCTAAAACCTTTTTGCTGACCGCATGTGTTTCAAACGTTTTATTGTACAATTCGTAGTAACTAAGAAACTAAGCAACTAAATAAAACAAACAAGAACAGTCTCATATTTTGGAATTTCTTTAAACAGTTCACTGCATAGCGGGAAGATAAGGAATATTGCAAGTCATTTCAGTTTATTCACGTCGAAGAAGAAATCAGTTCTGATGCAATTACGTGTATAAACGTAACTTGCGGTTTAGAATACTTTAACTATTTTGTGCACTAAAAGAAAATGTACTTCAGTTTACTTTAATCCCAAGACGAACAGAAACGTTAACAGGAACAGTAACCACGAAATTTAAGTCAGTTTATAGAGACTGTAGAGAGGCTGTTATAGTAACAAATCGATTACAAGGAGTTCTTAGGCGGTTTAGCCGAGATGGTTAACTCGTATTTTAGCCCAGATGTAAAGAGCAAATGGATTAAATTCGACCTTACAATGGTTTTTAAGCAGCTACTCTTGGATTTGGAGGTCAAGCCATTTTCCGTGACAGAAGCGCGTCACGCTGCTCCAAAAAAAATGCGTATTCACCGTCTTTCGTTACAACGTTTATAGCAAAAACGAGTTAACAAACTTATTTGACAAATCAGCAGTATCGATAAAGCGTACTTCTGAAACAAAAAAGAAGTTGCTGCTCCTCCGTCAGGGGAAAACCTGACAGCACTACAGAAAGTGGCCCTTGCCAGACAGCGCGCTGGTACGCGTTGGGGAGCAACCACCATGGCCACTTCGAGTAAGCCAACATCCAGAAGACAGCCACGATGCGAAGAGGGAGAGTGGCCACGAACAAGGGAATTTCAATTGATATGAAGGAGCGGGACACTTTCAAAAACGTCGTAAAAAGTTAAGAAAACGTAATAAACGACAAGAACAGACTTAGTTATGTAACTAAATAAGAAACGGTGGGCCTGTCGCCTGAGCTCTCAGTCGGGCCGGACACCCGCAAATGCAAATGGATGAAAAAGAAAGAGCGGGCGTGTCGTCTGAGCTCTTAGTCGCTTCACAGGCGGGACACCTGCAAAAGCTACGAAAACAAGTTAAGTACGCGTATTTAACTAGAATAAAATATTTAGTTACGTGAATGAAAAGGAGAGAGTGGGCGTGTCGCCTGAGCTCTCAGTCGCTTCACGGGCGGGACACCTGCAAAAACGACGAAAGCTACTTAAATTACGCGTATTAAACTAAAAGAACAGACTAAATTACTGGTAGATTAATTAAAAAGAGAGAGCGGGCGTGTCGCCTGAGCTCTCAGTCGCTTTACGGGCGTGACGCCTGCAAAAACGACGAAAACAAGTTTAGTACAGGTATTAAACTAAAAGAACAGACTAAATTATGTGAATGAAAAAGAGAGAGCGGGCGTGTCGCCTGAGCTCCCGGTCGCTTTACGGGCGGGACGCCTGCAAAAACGACGAAAACAAGTTAAGTACAGGTATTAAACTAAAAAAACGGACTAAATTATGTGAATGAAAAAGAGAGAGCGGGCGTGTCGCCTGAGCTCTCAGTCGCTTTACGGGCGGGACGCCTGCAAAAACGACGAAAACAAGTTAAGTACGCGTAATAAACTAAAATGAAAAACTAGATTATGTGAATGAAAAAGAGAGCGGGCGTGTCGCCTGATCCTATCTGTATCACGCGTGTCAACATGAACAAGCAAACACCTACCCCAGACCTTCTCAACTTCGTCAGATTGATCATTGTCTGCCTTGTCAACCCAGTCAGGAACGCGAAACTGCTTCATATATTGCTGCAGAACATCCGCTCTGATCCGGTACCAAAGCTTCAAGACCTTTCTTCAACCCCTTCTTTTCTGTTACGGTATTTACGATCTCCAAGGTTATGTTACGAGCCTCACTTGGTGTCTTAGCCGGATCGTGACAAAACAAATGACCAAGGACGGAAGCCATTGACGCTTTATGATGCCGGTCACAGACTCCTTCTATTGTTCGAAGGATATCTCCCGCGCTTTTCTTGCTTAGTCGCTGTTTCTTTCTTCTAGGTGACCTCGTCGCTTTATCGTCGTCTTGATTTGAAAGTAGCTGAGAGCTGTTTAGCTCGCGTTTTATATTCGTGATTGCTTGTCTTGCGTGAATGCCCAAGGTTGTGTGTTTTGAGAATTCGCGCCATCTCGTGGTTGACCCGTGATCGCAGAGGAACTATTGATAACTTCGGTGATTTTCTTGAACTAATCACTGGCCAAGTTGCTTTCGTCGCCCAGTTCTTTTTGCCGAAGTAAACCCCCACAAAGTCCAAGAGTTGAGGTTACCAAGACGTCACGCTTTTAGTACTTCAGTCCGAACCATTTCGGGTCGTGGGCCTCCATCGGCAGAGGTCAGCGAACAGTATGGCACTTTCTGTACTTCGCTCGGAATCGAAATAACCGAAAGAAAGAGTTATCCCCATATTTTCGAAACGTAGGACCACAAATTCCCTTATTAACATACCAGCTCTTTCGTTCGTCAAGGAGCGCGCTTTGGACTCAACAGCAAAGCTGCGATTTGAAAGAGACGTCATACAGCTGAAACCACAGTAAAAATATGTGTTTTTGACATTTATGCAACGACAACGCCGGACACTGACTGAACCGCAATTAAGCAATTAAAATATATCCAGCTTTCAGGATCGTGTCATTTAGTCGTGAAGCTGTCAGCTCGAGCAAGATAATCGCGTCAGTTATGACACCGCAAAACTGGAGTGGTTCTTTTAATCTCGAGTTCATTTGTCAACGAAACTGGTCAGCCATAAAAATAATCCGATTATCTTTGGGACAGAAATTTCACTATCTGCGGCTCCTCGTGAGGTTTTTATCAGGGTGTGGGTGGGGATAACTTTAGAACATTCAGGTCGGTATATTGTAACAAGGCCCATATCTCCCACCTCATTACACCAAACTTTACTATACTTGGAGGGATTAAACAATCGATCATACTCTTTAACATAAGATGCTTTGTAATTAATTAACTGTCACCATAGAGACGGTTGCTAAGGCCTATATAATAAAACGATGACACTTCAAATCCTGAGTTTCAGAATGGAAGTTAAATGGTCACGCTTTTAATAAAAGTTGTTATAGCGCAATGAAAGCTATAATTGGAAGAAATGTACAAACTTAACTTCTCCCCGAGTTAAAAATCCCTCAGTAGCAAATATTTCCTTGCATTTTGAGACATTTAGTACCTTAGCAACCATTTGTTTACATGTAGACTTTTGAACAGCTGGGACGTAAAAGTAGTACAATGAGCTGAAATATAGAAGTATTTCAAAAATTATTGCTGTTTGGGTGATCAGTGGTCATAATAAAAATTAAAAATATGGTTGTATCTTACCTTTAAAATGTTAAAATTAAATTTTCGGCAACGTTTCTGTTGCCTTCCTCAGAATGAAATTACTAAAAGAATAAATTTAAAAGTTTAAAACTTCTGACGGTCCCTAAGGGAAACAATTAGTGGCAAATACGCTTTAGGGAAAGGCTGGCGTTCATTAACAGCTTAGGTGTTTACTGTGGAATGCAAAGATTTTAAAAATAACGCCTCGTTCCAGTATTTCTACAAAGTTTGAATGAATGTCATGTCCACGAGTCTCCGAGTGCTGTTTTATGGCAGACTTGATTTTTAACCTTGTAATTAGTTTTATTTGAGGACCTCTCTGAAAACGACGTCACGTGAGGGGAGCCTCCTCTTGAAAGTTTATTTTATTCTTTTTAGACTCATTATTGCCTCGAGTGCCAGGGTAGTGCTCTGCCCCTCGAGAGTTCCAGGATAGTTGACTTTCACTAATGTATGCAAAATGACACGATTTGCATTTCACTTTATATACGATGCCAGTAACTTGGTTGTCATGTGGCTGTTCCTTGGGTTTTCTGAGAACATCACCAAAATCAGCCAATTCGCTGATTTTGTAACCAATCGCACGATTAAAAAAGTAAAACGAGAGCATGATCTTCAAAACTCATTTTTCATGGATGACTGTCGAGTATAGTAAAATGTTATATTGTATATTATAAACAGAGAATTACGATTGCAAAAGTTCCCAATGTTTTTTTTACATTATTCTGTATCTGTGGTTTCTGTGGTTGGTACGTATACTAATTATCAATACTATTATTATGTAATTATCTAATGAGATTAATGCTGATTATTTTTGAATAAGATAACACAATTTTTTATGCAGCATCAATAGTGCATGCCATTTACAAAATGTTCGAGTACCATTTTCATGACTGTGTGTTTCATTTCGAGGGTTTCGAGTGCCTTTGCTGTTGTTTATAAGCTTTGAATATTTTGTATGTACAATGTAGCGTCTTGAACCATATTGCCTGCTGCACAGTGGCTCTACTGTTGTACACAATAATGACTGAACAAAATATTCCTCAAGGAAAACGTGCTCGATCAGTCAATGGTAGTAAACCAAACTCAGTGAGGTAAATGCCATTGCCACGTTAGAAATGTTAATGGCAATCTGTGTATCTTTAACAATAAGACATATAGAAGTCATTTTAAACCTGTGCAAATCAGGAAAGATGGAGTGTTTAGAGTAATGGAAGGATGTTAGAGGGAAGGTCCTAAGGGAGGACATCACAAGAGGTGCTATTGGCCATGCACAAATAAAGATCACGCGACAAGAGCTAATAGAAAAAAAGTGAAACTCTCCACTTAACCAGCAGCACACGAGGAAGTGACAAATGAGCCGGTGCAAAAGCGCGTCTGTCAATCTAGTATCTTGGTAACAAATCCTGACAAATGCCACCCTCGACACCCTCACCAAACTGAAGCTGTAAACGTTTACAAATGCAGTGAAATCCAAAGCCGCGGGGACAGGAGACAGGGATGTAATGCTCAAGGCAGACAGAAATCTCATCGCCAGACTTCTTGTTATTGGTCAGACTCCAGATAAGAATCGCAAGGTATATCAGAGACTTGTTTGCACATCAACTAGGCGCGCTACCTTGGTCTTTAGCAGCACTTAATGAATCACTGCTGGCAAAGACAAACAAAGCCGTTTTGCCTAAGCTGCTGGATAAAAATGTTCCTGTGTTGCCCTCTTCACTACTTTCTACCTTTGTTATCATTGATGCCATGGCTGTGATTCAGGCAATGACACATGTGCCAGACAATTTCAGTGCATATAGTGCTATAAGCCGGGCATCAGTACCCTGTAATTTCAATCAAAAATGCTGAAAGAAGCAAGCGCAGTCGGGATGGACAGACTGTGGAGATTAGTAGCTCACAGCAACGTTGAATTGCTTACGACAATGGCCGGAAGACATTTCTGAGCACTGGGAAGACTTGCCTGCTTCATTTCCTTGCTTGTGAATGAGCAAGACATTCGTATTCTCACAAGCTAGAAGGACGTGTTGTGTACACTCACAGATGGCTCCTTGGGTACAAGACTTACGGGAAGCGATGGTCGTGTGTTGTCAACGGCAGTCCTAGAGCTTTATATCGAGCAGGAAGAACTGGGATGTTTTTGCACGTTCTGGATGCATTCACAATGGTCATCGACAATTGAGTATTTACTCTTCTGAGGCAGACGTGAAAGTGCTGGCAAGCCATCATCAAACAAACAGCCCAGCAAGAATTGCCATCGTAAGTTCGACTCAGAATCATTCTCGAATCGTGGACATTTCAAGTGTCTGCAATCAGTTAGCTTAGCGGAAATAGTATGCAAAGTGCTTCCAGGCCTTCATGCACTGACTGGCTGCGATTCGGTTAATGCCTTCTCCGGCAAACGGAAAATGAAAGCTTTTAAGCTAGTTAAGGAAATAACAAACTACGAGAACTAGTTCTTCTCCTTGGCCACGATAATGTCCATGTGAGGGACGAACATGCAGCAGATGTTGAAGAACTTGTGTGCTTTTTGTATGGAAAGGCAGGAAAAGATGTTAATCAAGTTAGATACCACTTATTCTGCAAAATGAAGAATTACAGTCGCACCACCTCCCGCCACTAAATGTCTGCCCTCAAGAAACATATACAGCAACCTTACAGGCTCATATTTAGAGAAATGCTTTGGAGGCAAACCCGACAGCCCATAATTCAGTTGGTAACGGATGATATATAAAAGGACCAGGAACTGAATTAGACAGACCAAGCTCTAGCACCTGAGGCGGTGATGGAGCTGGTTTGTTGTGGCTGCAAGGTACAGTGCCGGAGTCGGCGCTGATCCTGGACAAGAAGTGGTATGCTTTGCAGAGATGCATGTCTTTGCGAGGACAGTAGTTGCACCAACTGGTCAAGCAAGGAGGACATAGACGGGGATAATAGCGAACCCGAAGATACTCACTTTTAATTAGTTAATACCTAGAATTAATATGTGTAGAAAAACACATTTTTTTAGAATTTGCGGCTCCATTGCCATTGGAAAGTTTGAAATTTTCTTTTTTATGTTTTTTTTTTTCAAATACTGTGATTCTTTATACATACTGTTAGATATTTTTATTTTCAGGACCTGCATTGATAGTAGTTTTTTCTTAAAAATGATGCAGTAATCGTGTTTAAATGTGTTTTAATTATAATTATTGTTATCATTTTTATTGTTTATATACATTTCGCCGATAAAAGGTTAAAAATAAAACTTAAGGTAAAAGCTGTTAAAATTGATGCTAAACGTTTTCGATCTGTTCGATCATCATTGTTATTATTATTATTACTATTACTACTATTACTGTTATCATTATCATTATTATTATTACATTTTAAGTCTAAAAGAATGATTAGAGCCATTGGAGGCATTATCAATAGCATTTTGTATTTACCATCATTTCTGTAAATAGAAGCTGTCGTTTTGTTTGAATAGGAATGTGTTAGCGGTTTCTCCATATTTTTAACAGTTTCCTTATTTCTTCATGTTTCGTGGAATTTCAATGAGTTTAGGAACATATATGAACACAAAACTGAGATGGGTTTGTGAAGTTGATATACCAGCTATTCGTGAAGTACAGTATACTCACCATTGCGAATGGTAATAAAGAACAACGTTTTCAATAACCTTGCCTAGCAATCTTTGCCATAATGACTGAAACGGAAGTTTTAACGCTGTTTTTCGGTCGTTCGTCCGTATACACTTATAGAGGGGGAACCACGCTTGCAGCTACGGGAAGTTCAGGATCTAACACAGCAACAACAGTCCTTCGGAACGGCAGAGAATACGCAGTTACTTGGCTCCAACATCAGAGATTTATTCCAATAACGTAACCAACAGTAATCAACGGGATGTTTGTCTAACCGGCGTCCCACCACCGGGGGTGCTAGAACAGTACCAAAGATCACCAAAGAATACTTTACAGTGCTGTTCTACTTAAGGGCGAGCTAGTGACGCGATACAGATTACATCATACGAGAAAACGCTATTTTTGAGAACATAAACAAACGTTTCTAAGCTCGATTGGCTAAAGTTAATCCTAGTTCTGAAACATTAATTACTTTCAAAAACTCGCAGGTGGATTACAGCTTTCTGCAGGTTGCATTAACAGTTTAACAGTTATCTACAGTTATGATCTCACAGCTAACAAACCAAAACAATAATTTCTACGTTGGATTTTCTATGTTTTTAACAGCAAAGCGAATAAATAAAACTAAACCAAATAATCATTTATCCTCTCGTTACATGACATAACTGGTACAAAAACGTCCACATTTCATTCTAGCACAATATATTTCACTCCATTTATTTCATAACCGCTGTACTTGCTGGATATAACCGTGCAGTGTGCTTGACAGTGTGCATACTGTACACAAAGGCCTGCATGTAAACAAATGGTTGCTAAGGTGTTAAATACCTCAAAATGCAAGAAAATACTTGCTAATTCTGAAATTCTTCACCTGGAGAGTAGTTTAGTTTGTACATTGCTTCCTATTTTAAACCTTTATTGCGCTAATACAGCTTTTATTAAAAACGCAGCCATTTAACTTTCATTCTGAAACTCAGGATTTGAAGTGTCGTTGTTTCATTAAATAGGCCTTAGCAACGGCCTCTATGGCGTTCGCTAATTCATTAAATAGCATCTCATATTATAGAGTATGATCGATTATTTAACTCATCCAAATTAAATGAATATTGGTGTAACGATGTTATAGATATCAGCATTGTTATATAACACTGATCTAATGTTTCAAATTTATCCCCACCCACCCCCTGTTACAAACACCTCATTTTCTTCGTTAAGCTCCATTTTCACAGCTGGAAACAAGTTGAATATAAAACACTAGGCCCTGAGCTTTGATTTGGTACCAATGAAACTTTGTTCGGATGGGGGTGCTACGGAAATAGATTTTTGAGGTCCTGGCTCATGGACTATTGCCCCCTTGGCATCCTATGATGCTTATTGAAATGATTTATTCTTTATTGTGATAATTCGGCAATTTCCAATAGTAAAAGGAAAAAATATTATGGGATGTTCTGGGGGCAAAATCAATATCCGTAAAACGGCCTATAGCGGTCGCAACTCGAGCCGGTCGCCTTACGACAGTGGTCGCAAGGAGAGCTTCGACTACATAATGCAAATAACTCCTTCAGCTAACATTTCAAAACCTAAACTTAAGCCCAAGGGTTTATATTCGGGAGAGGGGGGGGGGGGGATTTTGCGTTTTAAAGATTTCAGGTGTGGGGTAATTTTCTAACACTTTAGCAACAATTTGTTCCAGCAGTGGGTTTTCTTTAATCATTTCACTTGTTTCAAAACACCATGGAATGTCTTTGCATTTGTAAAAAACAACATAACTTTAAACAATTTTAATTTATGCTTGTTCACTTTATTAAATGATCATGGTCATAAATACAGCAAACGCGTTTTGGCATGTATATTTTTTCTCTGTTAAATTTATAAAACGTAACTGCAAAAACTATGGAATAATTGTAGTAACAGAACGATTTTTTTAGCTTACCTAAATAATCATTTTGACTAACAGCATTAAATAATCATAAATTAATCTATTTTGTAATTCTGTACAATACAAAAACGTCAGCCGAAATTAATTACAAATCTGTCGTAATAAATTGGTAATTATATTTTACATGATAACGATTTAAGAACATTCCCACTTGGCTACACTGTGTAAACAACATTAAAAAATATATCGACATTAAAAATATATCGATATTTTAAACTTTCTTGAAAGAGCTGCTGTTTTTTTTTTTCTCTTAAGGAAATATTTAAAACTCGAAGAAAAGTGTTGTGAACTTTAAAATTGATTGCAAAAATAATAGCTTGAATACCAAAGGAAAGAGAACTCAAACAGCTCGAAGAGCAGTAAATGTGACAGTTTGAGTTGAATTTGTTGACATTGATTGTTTATCCTCCTATCCGAACCAGAAACATTTGTAACACACAGCTCTTTCAAGAAATGATTTAACATTGCAAAAGATTCACTGCACACAAAAATTTATTCCAATACTTAAAAGAGAAACCTTTTATCTTTTAATTTGGGTTCTATTTGTTTGTAGCAAAATAAATTTGCATAGAGGACAAACATTTAACTTTATTTTTGACATGAAATTGACTCGGTTTATTTAGTAGGCCACAACATGAACAATTGATAAATTATTTTTTTTCTTACATGTACTAACAATAACTTGATTTCTTTACCAACAAACAGAAATATTTGACAGAAATCAGGCTGACCAATCAACTACCAGACAATCTCAATCGCTTATCATTGACTATAAAGCCTGCCGTTTCTAAACAAAAGGATTTTTTGATTGGGAAACAAGAATCGGACTCTTTGAACGCCCTTGTACTAGCATTTGCAATGAAGTTAAATAATTTGCATTTTCGATCAACGTCTTAACAAATAAAAATAGCTTTCAGATTGCGAGTTATCATCTTGTAGATTTTTACCTAGCTGAGTACAATTATTCACAGAAGTTTATTTACATTGCTTCATTACAAAAAAAGTCGTAAGACATGATGCGTAGAGTACACCTCAGGGTACTTCATAGAATACGCATCCAAGTATACACCTAATTGAAGAAACGTTGGCCCTGTGTGAACGCTAAGACCGAATGGGCTTCTGGGTGAACAGCATTGGAAAGCCAAGTGATATTCCCTTTATTGATAATCAAAATATTTTCAATCCTTGAAAGCCTAAAGAGCATGATTTATGCAATGTGTCTTTTTATCTTTGGTCAAAGTTTCTTCGATCAGTTGTATAAGCTTCAAAGTGAATTTACTACAATCAGCTGAATGGGAGTTGTGTATGGGCGATAATTCGCTGTATCATGACGCAATCTAAGGTATATATAGTTTCTTTTTTCGTGTACCGTGAGCCATGACTAACACTGAAACCCTACTGCTTTCAAAGACGTGTGTGTCGATAAGAAGTTCTTGGAGGGACCTCTCCTTGTTCTTCTCTTTCTCTAACGTAAACTCCTGTCGTAACTTCTCTTCGGGGAATACTGCTCTTAGGAGAGATATTTCCCTCTCGTACCGTGACAGTTTCTATCGGGGAGGAGTCCCTAGGGGGGACATTCTCACTTGGAAGTAGAGACCTTAGTCGAGCTATTTCACAGCGGGCTTCGTACAAGTCAGCGGTCTGCTGCATGGCTCTGTCTTTGATGGCGCGGTTTTCACGCTGCAGTAACTAAAGAAATAGGAAAGCTTAAAGTTAATACTATAATAAATGTACTGGTGAGGCCGACAAATAAAACTTTTCAGTAAAACGCTTTTACCAGAAGAGGTTGATCTTTGCATTATTAGCAGAAATCGAATTCAATAGCGAATTTTCATAATGGCGTCATTTCACTACTACAACTACCAGGAGACCTTTTTAAGTTTAATCTATCTAAAAGCATTTGTAAATGTTTTCCTACCAGGCTCGGGGTTAAAAAAGAAAGTACTGTCTGTAGATGCATAATCATGATTTAATCTAATATGCATTATTTCTTTGTCTGAAGCTTAATTGAGATCAGATAACTGTAGAAAATGCATAGTGCATGTTTTTCATTTTACTTACCACATTCTGTCTAGCCAGGTCAAGTTTCTCACACTTGAGCCTTGAAATCTCATTTTTAAACATTTCCATTTGTCTGTAGTAAGATTCTGAAAAACAATGCGAAATAAGGGATTAAAAGTTAACCATCGAAAAAAAATTCAATCTCTTGTGACTTCAAAGCACACCAAAAAGAACTTGACAGCTTTTGTAGCTCCACCGAATTCCTCGTGTAAACAATATTCAAACTTAAAGGGCATCTAGGCACCGATTTATTCCATTACATTCCATTACTGTTTTGGTGGAAACGTAACTTCATGAAGTTGTTACAAAGTTGTCATCAATGGTGACCGCACCTAAAGTGTCAAAATATCTCAAAACACAAGGCGGCGCTTAACTTAAATCCGGATGTCCAGGATTGAGAACCATTTTTCGGCCACTAGATGGATTCAGTGTGTTCATCTCTCTACGCTTGTAAATAATCAACTGGCCAGTCTACTGCCAGTCGGGATTTATTGGAATTTGGGAAGTCAAAGTAAACTTGTTGAAGGAGGCAGTCCACAAGAAAGTCGTCTTTTACAAATGCGAGTAATGCCCAGCATTGACGTTTGCTTTGTTTGATACAAGTCATAAAGTAACTGAGAAAGTCACCGAAGTAAGTACACTTACCACTGGAGGATAAATCCTCTGTCGAGGCTAGGCTGTCACTGTCTAGCTTGGGTAGGGACGGAGATCTCTCGTCAAACACCTGAGAAGAAACAATGATAACAGTGTTTTAAACTCGTCAAACGAAAGCAAGAGCCGAAGCAGCGTAGACTGAGTTAAACGCCACAAGGTGCTCTGGGATTGGTGGAGAGAGGAGAATTAATTAAGCGCTAGTTATGACGTTAATAAACACACTCCTACTAACCTGTTCAACTCTCTCTGACTCAGGGTCGGTTGGATCAAACATCATAAGCCCCGGTAGAACAGAGCGTGGCCTGTTGGATTCTGACATATCTAACAAGGGTGAAACTATGGCGGTTTTCTTCTGTTTTTGTGCAGGAACTGGACTTGAACCCGCTGACTGTGTATTAATTGGAGTGCCCTGGATTTCTTGTGCTTTTCTCCGGAGGTAAGGCGAGCTTGTTGGTGATCTACTAAAATTCAGAGGAACGTCGCGGTCTATTTTTTCTTCTTGAAGTTTGCGAACGATATACGTAGAAGGTGTGCTGTTTTCAGAAGTATTTGAGCTTGCCTGAGTGTAGTCTTCACTTTGACTCACATCTGCACTATCCATGGTATCAGAGCCCCTTCGGAGACGCGTCGGAGACCGATTGTAAGTCGTAAGTCTTATTGGCTCATCCGACTCATCTTCGGGTCCCGAACGATATCCGCCGACATACCGAACTTGATATTCTCCAGTGGAACTTCCCTCGTAAGATACTCGTGAATGTGTCGATTTGTCAGGCACTTTAGAAGGAGTCCTATATGAACGATCATAACCTTCCAATGTAGGGACAGATTGAGCATGTGTCATGTTTTGTGGCATGTTACGTGGCAGTCGAGGTGACCCTGTATATGTATCCGAGTTAATCTTTTCTCTTCGTGGTTCAGGTGTCCGAGAACGTGTGTTATGTTTCCTTGGAGAGTGAGCGTCTTCGTCACGATGTCGTGACCTCTCAGATGTGTTTGATTCAGAACTGGAATCGTCTGCTGCATAAAACACAGAACTGCCTTTGTTCTGCTCTTGAATTAGAAGCGACTCCATGCTCTTTGCGCGGCCCTGAGTTAACTCCCTGAAAACAAATGCAATACATGGGTAAGACATCGACTGTTCAACAAGTGGGAAAGACTGACTTAAATCCACTTTCACACACACTTTCACTTATGTGAGCGACTACGCTGCAAGTATCGAGGGATATTTATTATGGAAATGCAAACGCAGAGTTTACGGCAACTGTAATCTAACAAACCACGACTACAACAGGAAAATAAAAAACGCCGCGAGGAAATACAAAAAGCAAAAGCAGAAACAACTCGACTACTTTCCTCAACGACTTTCATTTGTGAGAATTTGGTTGTTTACCAAAAGAAACTACATTGTAGGTGATTAATTTGTGTACTCTCAGCAACTGTCTGCTAAACAACTTATTGATACTGTAACGAGAAAAGATATGTTGATCACTTTTGGGAATGTCACTATCAACCGTTATTCCTTGGCATAAATAAAGGTAAAGCACTCAAATGTTTTTTCCGTTAACTTACTTTTTCGGCGGCTTAGACGCCTTCTTCGTTAACAGTAAGCCTTGTGCAGACTTTCTTCTTTGATTTGCCTGGATGGGAATATGAAACACATCACGCTATGAGGATTGGTGAAGATTACACAAAGTACTCTAGTCTTGTGCATGGTTAGCGCATCACAGACTGTGCTTCTAGACTACGAGCCAGTAATCTATCATTTTTCTCAGAGTCAGTATACACGCGAGCCTTTAAACGAACATTTACGAAGATCCGAAGAACTTTTGACCATATCCTTAATACAGTTTACGAAGACTCGGGTCACTGATTCAATTTGCTGAACAAATTTGCTCATTGTCCTTGTTGTCTACCTTCTTTGCCCAGCTCTTAGGAAGACTGTCATCCGAGTCCACATCATCTGGTCTAGCACGTGGCTCTCTCATGGACATGGTACGACTAACAGGACTCCCTTTACGCCACACCTTCCTGATTGACGTAAACATCTTGCCCTTCCTCGGAGTCTAAAGCCAGATACACAAAAACAAATCGTCCCAATTAATTATAAACTCATAGCAAGTGGAAAGTTAACATCTTTATCAACACAGCGTGACTCCTAGAAAGAGCTGAGTTGTACCAAGCTTTAGGAAGTAGCAAGTTCACTAATGAAAAACAACAAGTTTTGCCGATTTGCATTGTTTGTACACATAGGCACACTTGCCCTGGATTAGTCAGTCATGTTATGTATGCTTCGTGATTACTGCTTGTAATATCAGCCTTATAAAGTTATTATTGCCATTTGTTCTATTAATTAAATAAAATAGAGTGGGACAATATCCCCTAGTTGAGGATTTTCTTAATACTCATCGCTGTTTGTCATCGTATTGACACAATAAGGAGAAGTAACATACTGTATGTATCATAAGATTTACAGGTTTTTACTCGTTATTACATTTCCTAGTTAGGGGCTTACATGTACCTCCTCCTCTGCAGCGTCAAGTATCAGAGCGTTCTTCTCAAGTAAATCATTAGATAATCCTCGAAGCAGAGTGGAGCGCGTTCGATCCTGACAAATAATCAGACGAACAAATAAATAATCGCAGCTCAAAAGGGAATTTCAAGCAGCATGTTGGCGAACATGTACAGGCACTTTATGTGATAAGACATTTATAGACTAACCGCTAATTTGGCGAACTCTGCACTGTTATAAGCGGACAGCTCAGCATTGATCAGTTTTGTCAACAAAAACTTGCGAAATTCTGGGCCCTGCCAACGAACAGACGACACTCGTCAACTTCCATCTCTAATTAATGCTGCTCTTTGGCTAAAAATAGGAGACGGGAAAATGAAGGAAGGAAGAGAAGGAGAGTGGAAGGAAGAGAAGGAGAGTGGAAGGAAGAGAAGGACAGAAGGAAGGGAGGGAGAGAGGGAGGGAGGGAGTACATGTACATTATTAATAAAGTATTACTAAAATCGTGAAACACCACAAACCTTCCTAAAAACGGCAGGATTTGGAAGTTTGGGTCCGAAATGAGGAACATCTTCGCGAGCTGTCACAGATACCTACAATGATAGCAATAAATTCTAATAAATAAAACAGTGTTAGGTCATCTTATCACCAAGATCCCTTAGATGTGTCTGTTGATTCGTCAGTGAGACAGAAGGACAGTCGGTCAATCAGTCAATACATATAGAATCAATTCCGTCAACAACACAATTTTCGCAACTAATGCCCATCAAAACAAATGAAACACTGTTCAACACTTGCATAGTCGAAAAAACGTAAAAAGTATTTTACTGTTACAACTTCTATTGTACCTTGTATCTTGTGTTGCTTGTGTTTGGTTCCTCAACCTGCACTACTATGAAGACGTGTAGGAAATGCGAGCGAATAGAAACTGGTGAAAATGGCGTGTTCTCATCCTAAATGCAATCACAACATTGTGTGTTAAAGAGATTACAAAATCGAAACAACAATTAGGCTTACACTTTTTCAATTGTTAAACAATGTACAATCCTCTCGATAACAACCTATAAAGCACTGAGTTTACAGCATGTGTTTTAAAAATCTTAACCAGCTTTTAATACTTTTCCAAGAAAAAAAAAAACTTTTTTTTTTTAATGCATTTATTTAATATCACACGTTACACTGAGAAAGTGAAAAAAAACACAGTTACAAAAAAAAAAAGAAGATAAAAATACATCAAGTTACACAATTTAACCGATAAAGCCTAACTTACTAACAAATACTTTTAACTAGTCTAAATTTTTATATAAATTTCTCTACACGGTATTTAAAATTAAGTTTCCTAACGAATTCAATTACCCCAGGCTCTATTTGATTAAGTTTCTGATTGTAAAGGTAATACTTAGCTAATAACATGCAGTAATTTAATTTCTTTTTTAGAGAGTGTCGTTGCAGTTGAGCAGAATTTAGTGATTTACCAAAGAGTAGTTCTTCATCACTTTGCGTAAAGGAGGTGCCGTTTTCTTCATTGAAGTGTTGTAAAACTTTATGAAAGAATTGTTTAGAAAGGTGGCAGTCGATGAAAGTATGACTTATCGAATCTGGATGGCCGCAGTAGGTGCAGTCCGAGTTGTTCGATACTCCAAAGAGGTGAAGTTCCTTTTTGTTAACTTTGGCTCTTTTCAAGAACCTTGTAGCTGTTAACAACAGTTTCTATGAAATTTCTAAGGGAAGACAACACCTTAATATGGGTGACAACCTTCAGAGTAATTGGGTTACATTTCGATGTTAGAATAAGAATCTGAAACATTTCAAGTGCTTCTATTGAAATTCGTTAAAAATGGCGCTCTCTTTCAAACTGGGATCTCATAGTTTTTCATTAAACAGTAAAGACACTTGTGACAGCAACTTACTTGGAAGACTATAGCAACAATATCATTGCCGATATGTCTCTTTCTTTGAACCTTGAAAATAAACAAAAGCAAGATTGGTAAACAAACATCTCAAGTACATCTCCCACAAAGGTAAGAAGGTTACATGCCTTCTAATTTAAAGCGAGCTCCAGATTGTAATTCTCCTTACTGAGTGCCATGTGGTACCTTTAATGTTAGGTCTAAGAATTTGTTGGTGCATGAAAACATCCTTAAGTTGATGAAATGAATGAAGTGTAAAACTTTATTTCATCAGAATGTTAACTATCAAAACATCCTTTACATGTAAATGATCAAATGAATAATATGCAAAACGTTTTTTGTGAGGATGTTTAGCTGTAAATGGGGACAATTTCCCTTATTCCTGACACCAACTCTATTTGCTTGGAAATTCATCAATATACAGGTACATGTAATAACGAGCAAAATGACGCTTTCCATCAGAGAATGAAAATAATGTGAATCACACAATACTGGTACACAATCACCACTTACAGTTTATCAAGAAAACAATGATAAACTAACAGCAAGACATGTTCTTGTACCGTAACTTGAATTTCACACATAACACTGTTTACCACATTCACTACTTTTTTCCTCCATACCTGTTGGTTGTCGCCACTGCTGAACGGCAAGAGAGTGGAAACATGAAACATGATCTCCCTGAAAAGTACATTACAAATTGAGTTATCTTTTACAGACTCGTACAGTATAACGATTGCCATTAAAAGAGAAATTGACCAGGTGGCCGTGTGAGTTCACTGTTCTCTTTGACGACATGCACACGCTTTTAAGACAAATGAAAGGAATAAAGGAAGGTAAAAAATACAATGTAAGGGAGGATTGCTGGAAGCACTAACGCAAGAAACTCATAAGAGATTGTGACTGGTTCTTACTTGGAATCTAACACAGTATGAACAGATGTTTCTCCTGTTTGCCCATGTTTCACATCCAAGCCTCCATTAAACCTTGTGAAAATAATGCAATAAACTATAAGTCAAACCTGAATTGAATCAAACAAGTATTTTAAGAGTTACATAGACATGTATGACCTATTCTGATACCGGCTACTCGATTTGAGTAACTGTCAATGAAGCAACAAGCATAATGCCCCGATGCCTATTGAAAAATTAACACAATTGCCCTGACAAAAAGAAATACATGTAAAGAATGACAGCAAAGTTTCCATTTTCACGTTATACCACGATCCATCAGTTCAAGGTTCTGTGTTGTGAATGCTTACATGTTACAGAACAAAAAACGTGAAGGAACAATTCAAACACAACTCAACGTCTCACAGCTTACCCTTTGAAGTTTTTGAGGTACACCTGGTCACCTAACAACTCAAGGAACTCATTCATGCCTGCACTGTGGGTCCGATTGCAAAAATATTCCTCTTCTGTTGTCTGAAAAAACAATTCATGGTTCATCAGGGGCACAAACATAGTAACAGTTACATGGTCATAGTTGCTTTATTTAAATGTTCATGATAATAAGTTACACTTCGATAAAGTTAAAATTTATGACTTAGCAATCAAATTCATCTCTGACTTAAAGCTTGTCATTACCTGTCCATATTTCTGGTAGATCACTCCAAACTTGAATGAATGGGACAAGTTGTGTTCATCATACTTTACAATCAATTCCGATGCCTGAGATTAACAAAGAAAAAAAAACGACATGTTAGAATTAGACAAAAAGAAACTTTACATGTACATTTGTACATCATGCCAGCACTAACTCAGGCTTAAGGGTTAAGTATTCTGGAAGAAAAATATCTGATTTGAATTATTGCAACATTTGAGAAGTAGTTAAACATGTGCATGTAATGGTAATATTACATTTTGTTTGCCATGTGTGGCTGTACTTTTTACACAGTGGCAACAGGGGGGAAAGGTTTTAGACAAGTCTGTTTTTAAAGTGAGGAAGTAAAAAGATTACTACGGTACATGTACACAAAAACACAAATATCACTGTGTACCTTAGGATGAGCCAAAACTTGAAACTGATCCACATTGTCTGCATCCTCTCCAAGAAGATACTAAAAAAAATATATAATATCAACACATTTTCTTCACATAAAAAATGCACTGTCTAGCTATTCATTTAGAACTACACAGAGCTGTAGGGTTGTTAGCAAATTACTGCTTTAAACTACATGATTGTACATGCAAATAACCTACCTTAATAATCTCCCTTGGTCCTGGATTTTCAGATAGATTCTCTATTGGTAGAGAGTCTGCAATAGTCTTTTCAGTGGTTCTGTCAAGTGTGATGAAAACAAAAATTATGCACAGCTCAGTCAAATTTGATTTAAATATGCCACAAAACATTTGACACAATAACATATAGCACTATATTAATCAACAACATTAATTTCTGTTCACAACAGTACAGTAATTTACTTGTCTTGGAATTTTTGCGAGTGCAGTGAATAATGCTATTCTACTAGTCATGATCAGTGATACATAATTGACAAGCATTTTTAAACAATGCTTCAAAAGTTTGATAAAGTCTGTTTGTGAGCCAGTGACCAAATGAGCATTCAGATCCAGTCACTCTACACCTCAACCTCTCCTCCCCCTTCCCTACAAGCATGATTTTTACAGCAGACTATAATTGGTGCTTCTATACATTTCACATACAAAATTTACCAGCAGGTGAGTTTGTCTGTAATGCAGGCTAAACATTTATTCAACAACAACAACTCATGATTGTACAGTACCTTAAAATCACTCTGATAAATCCTTGAGTGTCACAGCCATCCAGCCTCTCAATCTCTTGCTTTACAGACAAGATAACAGGACCAAGTTTCTCATCATCACAAATGAAGTTCAGATGCTCCTAAAATGTCAACAAACAAGTATTATAAAAAACCCATTGCCAAATTCTATAAAAGACACACGCTGGATAGAACCTTATCATGCAGCATTAAGTAATTTAAAGCACCTTTCCGCTGAAGTCTCTCCTATAACTCTGGATGACATTATTTGTCTCTATTTTGCAGTCAAAAGGCCTGAAATCATGGCCAGTAAAGCTGCTATGGTTGCTTCCTTCCAACCAGTATTCACCTCCAACAGGCAGAACCACTAAAGGATAAGGTCCACCTGCCGCTAACACCTACAGCACATGGAGGAGTAAAACAATAATTATTCAAATATAAATAAATGAATATAAGGTCATACAATGTGTACAATTTGTCAGTGAATTGTAAACTGTATACAAACAAACACAAAACCCATGTCATGTCAAAAGTGCTGGACATAACTTTCATGGCTATCTGCAGTTAATTAAGCTCTGTATCATTTTGTTTGTGAGACTCCGCCTTATACAGGAAATGTACAACTGTACCTCTTTGACAGGGTCTAAATCTCTCATATCTTCGTCTTCCTCTTCTTCTAATTCAACTTCTTCTTCTTCTTTTGAAATATCACTCTGAATTATAATTTAAAAACACATTATGTTTCATGGACAAGCACTGGAATGTAACTTGCACAAATGTACTAGTACACACAAAATCAGAATATTAACTTGTAAATACAAAATAATGTAAATTACGCACAATGCATAATAAGATGCACAATGTACATGTAATGCAGGGATAAGTTACTGATGGAAGGTGAAAAGAAAAAGAAAACTTTATTTAAGTGTCAATGGTGAGATGGTCTGACCTTAAATATGTTGGACTTTAGATTAGTCAAGTTATTTGACTCTGTAGGTAGCTAGCCAGGGTCTTTATACATGTAGAGTGCAATAAATGTTATACCACTACATGTAAGTAAAACACTTATTATAAAAATGAATCTTAAAATGCCTCTTTCTACCAACAAATTATCAGCGCAATATGAGAAAAATGTTACAAGAGCATTGATTAACTATTTGGCTGTCCTATTCCCAAGGACTAAACTAACTAATTAACCTAATTAGATAGGAAAATTTTATTTTACTGTGCACCTCAGAATGACCATGTAAAAAATAACACCTGCATGCCAGGGTTATACATAATTAATTTTTATTTTTAAACTAACCTCTTCTGCAGTTTCCTGATTGACGTCTATTTTTTCAATAACCAATGAAGGAACGCACCAAGAATGCCTTAAAGGAACAGGCAACTCACACCTCTGGTCCTCCAGACGCTTTCCCTGTAAAGCGATCACAAAAAAGTTGTTGTACAATGCATAATGTTGTGGTTCAAGTTCCTTCCATGTTTAAAATTTTTCAAACTAGTATGATTTTTTGTAAATCAAAATTATAATAATCATAATCTGGGACAAAGGAAATTACATGATTGTACAATCAATCTGGTTTGAAAACTTTTAAACCAACAACAATTTAAACCACAGTTGACATAATTATGTTCATGATAATTTACTGTATATACCGTACAGGTATTTAACAATAATTGCCCAAGGTGAAGTGAATATTCACCAATGTTCACTGCGCATGCTAAAGGTGAATAATTGTTTTAGTATAGTTTTTAGAGGTGAATATCAAGAACTTCTGACAACATAAAGGACTAAAACATGGAAACAGCAAACACAAGTGTGACCCTCCATGTGAAAAGGGGGGTTAACGCAATTTCTCTCAAACGCATTTAAACGCAGCGTTTGAAACGCATTTGAAACGGGTTTCAAACAGTTTCAAACAGATTTCAAACGCGTTTCAAACACCTTTTGAATTTAGAGCGTTTCAAATGCAGAAAACGCATTTTATAGGGTTTGAAACGCCAAATTATTTTAGCATAATTATTACTAAACGTAGGAGGAAGACAACATTGTTTATGACAGTTTCCCAATAGTAATTTTTGGAACGGTTTCACAGAACATCCTGGTAACAAATCGAAACAAAATATGACGTCTACCCGTGTTGCCGGAAGCTCAGTGAAAAGGTTGTTTTTGACTTTCTGCGGCCCTTTTGCTTTCAAATGGCAGACATTCTGCAGAATTTAGCGAAAACTGTAGACTAGCTCCAATTTAACTGCACAAAATAATTTTCCGCGGCAGCCATTTAGCAGCGCTCATTTTACTGTTGAATTACTGCAGTTGGGCTGCATGTGCAGTCAACTTAAACATAGCGCAGAAGTTTTGATAACCTGTCTTAATTTTCGAACTGTTAACTGCAAAATCGCTGTGTGATAAAGCCAGCTGGTTGATATTATTTCTCACTAACAGGAGTATAAAATTAAATCAATAGTGCCGCTCGAGTACTCAGCGGCGACTGTATTTTCATTTGAAGGAATGCAACTCACCGAAAACACGTGTCATCTGGCATCCGAAAGTGAATTTTTCATCGATCAATCAATACAATTTTTAATATTTATATCGCAGTGTGTTTACAGGGAACATAAATTTGCAGTTTCCTTTTCTCCTGTGTGCGTTGCCATTCTCCATTCATGAAACCTCGGAAACTTCAAATGATCGCTGTTGAACGTTCAAAGCGACCGGCTTGTGGTTTGAAGCATCAGGTTACACGAGTTCCGCACGTGATTAATCGTGGCGTAGAATTACTTTACACGCAACAGTTTCAAATGTAACTGTTCATACATAAGGTTTTCGTTTTACAATCTATAGTTTAGTGAAATATGTCGCTTATTTGCCGAAATTATCTCGATAAAATGTGATATATTTCAAGTCTTCAGAAAACAACCTGATGTGTGAGAGGTGACAATGCACACGATCTGTATAAAACCTGATACTTTGTTTACTTTATTTGGCGGTCAAGATTTGAAAGTTAAAACGATCGGTTAACCGAACGGACAGTTTAAATGTGTTGTTCAGTTTGGTTTTTCAAGTTACAAGGGAATTAACAAGCGACAAGATGGTCCAAAAGCAAGAAACACGCTTCAGGATATGTGGTGATATAGTTTTCGTGCAGCGAATGTGTTTGTTTACCGTACGCGTTACATATTTTCAACATGCCTCAGACACAAAGTGATGTGGATAAGGCATACGATGTAAGTATATTTTATAGACTGTACAACTGTACACAATGCAATATTCACAGACAAGCTCTTGCAATTAACACAAGTGTGCATCACGCTAATTTATTGATGAGGAGAAAATGTTACTCAAATCAAAAAGTTTTCCTGCTACAACATCATCATTCTCTGATTTCCTCAGTTACTGTAGACACTGTATAATTTGAACTGAAATCGTTGTTATATTTTGAATAAATTATGCTTCAACAGTAATGATAATCTTAAGCATGGCGTTTCAAACACATGCAAACGCGTTTCACCATGTTTCAAACGCCTACTGTTTGAAACGCGTTTCAAACACTTTGAAACGAATTTCAAATGCATTTGAAACGGGTTTCAAACGCGTTTCAAACAAAAACGCTCTTGAAACGCTGTTACGATAAGCCCCCTTTTCATATGGAGGGTCACAAGTGTTTTATTTTATTTTATTTATTAGATTTCCCAACATTACAAAAAATATTTACAACAAAAAAGATAAAATGTATAATAATAATAAAAAAATAGTGGGAGGATAACAGCAGGGGGAAACTGAATTCCCATGTAAAAGCTGTTATCCTAGATAAAGCTAAAAAATGACAAATAAATTTACTAATGAATAAAATTTTAAATTTTAAAATTTTGTTGGCTTGCATATGTTGTGGTTTAATTTTTTCTTTGGTTTAAAATTTTTCTATCCAGTTTGATTTTTATTTTTCATTGTCTTATGTTCATTAACATAATCTGAAACAAAGGGAAATAAAAATCAAACTGGTTTGAAAAATTTTAAACCAAAGAAAAAATTAAACCACAACATATACATTTTAACTAGTTTAATACATTGATTGCAAATCAATTCACACATAAGTTAAGCAGTAAAATTTAACAAAAGAAACACCTTGAAAAAGAAATTCATCTGGTATGTACTGATTTTGCTGTTACTGTGTCTGACTAACTGTTGGTACGGTATGCATGACTGTACAGCCGGTAAAAATACAAAGCTAATTTGAAAACTAATCAAAAAAATAAAACTTTCATCAACACAACTCACCGTTGATATAATTAAATCACACAATTGTTCATGTTCTTTCTGTTGGTAAAAAAAGATGAGTGATCACAAGTTTCCCTTTATTTGAAGGCAATCTTGTACAATCAGAAAAATTACTTCTTGAAAATATCATGACAAAACTCCACAAGACTGGATCAACAGGTTTCATGTAGTCCTCTTATTCTTTCTTAACGTGCGAAAGATTAAAAAACAGGGAAACTTAAGATTTCAGGGAAAAAATGTTGGATAGTAAATCTATTAAAATAATCATAATTTAATAGACATTTTTGTGTGTTTACAAACATGCTCGATCGCTGTAAATTTTTACTTGTCTTCTTTTTTGACTCACCCTGGCTACAGGCTTGCCAAATCCTGCAAGACTCGTAAAAACATACAGCAATACTACCCATTTAAATTGTCCAATGACATGTATATGCAGTGTATATGCATGTACACTGCATGTGCACGCATGTACATGTACCAAAATCTAAGCATACAAGGATATTTTCAACTCATGGACATGTATAAGCATCGCACTGCATACAGGTACAAGGAAATGAATGCTTCATTATTCTGTAGATTAAGATTGAAACATACCATTTCCATTCCAGTCTCAATAAGAGGCATAGTCCGTGGACAGGACTTGAAGCCAGAGAACCGTAAACTGTCTTTTGTCTATCTCTCATAGCCTTGCCCTACAAAAGAAAACCATAAGGGATAATAATTACAGACTGGGTCAAGACAAACTAACAATAATTTAATTATAATTGTACATTATTAACTACAATTTATAACTTCACACATATAATTATTGCAAAGAACCTCATTTTCTACAAATTAACAAAAACATATACATCAACTCGCTTCTGTTGAAGACTGCATTCAATCACGTACAGCTGTAGATACAACGTCAGGTATTATCGACTAGACAGTATAACCACAGATCTTAACAGACAGGATAATGCTTGGCTACTTACAGGAAACCCCCAAGGTTGATAATGCAATAGCAAGCAAACGAGACAACAAAGCCAATACTGGAAGCACTTAACAAATAGCTTATAATTACCAACTTGGAGTTTATAACTATGGTATGTTGAGAGCTGTTTTTGATAAAAACAAGCGACATTTCAAGTGGTAGCCCTTTTTTTAGAGCAAATCCCCAAATGCGGTAAATAAATTTATTCCAAGTTAGAAATAGACTAGAAAGTGTTTTTCACTTGCCTGCCAACGCAACACAACAGTTTCTTTTGAAAATAATCCCACGATCAATATTGAAACTTGTGAGTTCATGAAATTCCAATTACATAAGCGTGTGATTAAGACAGTCATGCAATTCTGAGTTAGGATTATAAAAATTGTGATCTCTGTCAATGAATTGTTTTATATTTTGCTTTCTCGGAAATTTTCCAAATGTTATTGGAGGGTGAATTGAAAGTTCTGAACAATTTCTCAAATATTTCTTCCAACTAAATGTATCTCCCAAAGACTTCTTTGCAAGCTTTGTAATGATATTTTCAAGAAGTCATTTTTCTGATTGTACACAATTACTTTTTAAATAAAAGGAAACTTCAAAATAATAGTTTTCTCAGGTAGAAAAACACCAAAGAATAATAAACAAAAAATAAAGTAACATGGGTAGTTAGGCCAGGGGGGGGGGGGACTCCCATATTAAAGGGACAGGGATGCTCATCGGAAATTTTGAAAATATCCACTAAAAGAGACCAATCTGGGCATGGCTCAAGCTATTTCAGACCCCTAAAAGATACCACAATTCTGAAAAGAGAATTTATTTCTTCGTGTGTAACCTTAAATGAGACTCTGACGGCTAAAAATATTGCTATTTTGCTCAGAACACCCTAAGCAAGACCCAAAGTCCGAAATTTACACCCCTAAGCGAGATGACGAGCATCCCCGTCCCTTTCATAAGGGAGTCCCCCACCCGGGTAGTTAGGACCAAGAAAATGATAGCTTATGAATAACAAACTTTAAAAAAGTCATCCAATTTTTTCATGATAATTATACTGTCTTTGACATACATGTAGCTCCTTACAGTAAAAGAGGTTGCCTAATAACAGTCAGGCATTTCCAGTCATTTCACCAAATGAAATTCATTCATTTACAAGAAAGACTGGAAGACCACATAATTACAGTCAACTCTCTAAAATGGACACCGTCGGGACCCGCTCGAACTGTCCGTTTTAGAGAGGTGTCCGTCTTATAGGGAGTTTAGTTACAATAAAATGACTGAAAAACGACAGGGATGGGACCAACACCAGGTGTCTGTCTTAAAGAGGTATCCGTCTTATAGAGGTGTCTGTTAAGAGAGAGTTGACTGTATCTCAAATGATTTCCAGCTCAAACCAACCCATGTAGTTCAGTTTTCTGGACCTACTGTTGTTATGGAATTCTAAAATGAATGCTGACTACAGTGACAACCAATACAAAATTTTACAATTTATGGTTTCTGTCAAATATGCAAATGACTTTCTAGCCTTCTAAATGTTTGTATGAATTCTCCTAAGCATAGAATAAAATGTACATACATGTTTTGTGGTAAAACCTACAAAATTACTGAGCTATGGATTGTTATAATCTTTTTAAGGCAAACTCTAGAATCCACAACCTATTCCCTTTATTAGACCTTGATTTCAAAATTATTTGTACCAAAGTGCAAAGTGCACTAACTTGTAAAAACATGTGCTTTCAAGCAAGTGAAAAACATGACAGCTTTACCTTCAAATTTTATTATGAACTGTTTTTGTGAGGTTAATTTCATGCCTAGCAGTAGACTGTAGAGAAATGCAAGTAACCCTGCAGAGATTCATGTACTAGTGACTGATTGATTGTTGCTTGTTTATGGTTTTCTAAACACAAGTTATCAATCATAGATTGCAGATCACTGTAGTGCAAATCATTAATGGACCTATTTAACTCAAATCTCCTGCTGTTATTGGGTGAAATGAGCATTCTTGCAATGCAAAACATCTGTTTCACTGCCTAGAAAATACATGTTAATTATTATTTCCATGAGATGTAACTCAAATTTGTTTAATGCTCTACAAGGTTTGCTAGAACAACACTGTAAACCCATCTCACTTTGAATTAAATCTTAATTTTATCACTCAGTTCCAAAAAATGTTTGTGTATAAGAAATCAATATACTACAATAGGGCATGCTGGGTGTTTACCGAGCCAAGATGTTTCTGATCTTTATATGCCAAAGCTCAGTGAAGCACCCAAAAATGTACTGCCCTAGTTTAAACCTAAGACTTGTAAACTCAGGGCATAATAATTGCATAATAAAAGCTCTTTCTATATTGGTCGTGTCATGACCAAAAATAACTCCATGCCTGCTCTGAGTGAGTAATTATGATGGAGCCAAAAATATGACTTAACAATCAATTGACGTTCAAGCCTCTATGTTTCATTTTCATACATGTAGCAGCAAATAGCTTATTTCACAAAAACCTTGTTCTAGCTTCTTGCCAAAAATGATTAACATGTACCAGGGTAATAAAGGAAATACAAATTTGTACTTTTAAGAGTGTTGAATGTTTAGAATTGTTTTCTCTCGGTTGAATTATTTTGATTCTCCCCAAGGAAAACGAAACAAAAACAGCAAAGTTTGGACAACACAATGAAAGGACTGTCATTATTATTTTTGGACGGAAAACCAACTACATCCTGGATGTACATCCTGCACTAAGAAGATCATTTCACCAAAGACGATTTAACCACATAAGCAAGTTCTAATATTGATGTGGTCCTTAGTGCATCAAACAACTATTTCAAACGAAGCATGAATTCCCAAACAGAAATTGCAAATCACTTGACAAAGACTCTATTGTGCTAAGAAATAGGTGTAATTAAGCTCTTTCCCGCTCCTTGCGAAGGGAATTAAATTGAATCCAAAACATCACATAACATGACACAATCCATGTTGAATGTAATGACTCATAATTTCGCATTTACCACCCAGCAATTAAAGTAAGTTGTTTCAAAAATGCTTCAGTTCTTTTACAAAATACCTCTTTCGTTAAGAATGCTCGATTCGAGCCACTTATCAAACAAAAGTTTCTGAAGGAATTGCCTTTTGAAAGCCGCTCGATTAATCGTTTCACTTGTATTCTCGTTCGGTAGGGAAAGAGATTAGACGAAATATTATTTTTGATAACACTAGTGCTAACCATTGCTAAACAAACCTAATTTGCAATAATCAGAAGGCAAATGGAAACCTAAATTTAACAGACAAACATGACAAGCCGCATTCACTTACCGTCAACTCGGGCAAGAGGATTTATGAAATTTAAATGAGAAAGCTTGCCGTGAAAACTTCAAGCCTTAGAAGTTACCGCGTAACGCCTCGAATAAAGAGTCACGAAATTTCCTTTCGGCGAATAATATACAAATGATCACACCGCAGTGATTCGCATGCATTTGTGCTCACCGCAAATTTGTTACCCAAATATTTATCTGCCAATCAACATAGAAACAATGAAATGACATAAAATGTCTACTCAAGTACGAAAAGCACTCGAGGCTAGAAACGACAGCGGCGTCCAAGATTGGTCTTCCTAAGGTATTTCTGAGTTCTAACGACTAAATCACAGGCAATATAGTAAATTACTTTTTCTCCCAAGCGATAGAAACGAAATTATACATTCTTAAGTCGTTAGAGCTTTCTTTGATCTCAATATATTCAAAGTAAACTACATATATACACCGGCAGCAACATGAAATTACAAAAATTAAACAATATTGACTGGCAGTCTGTCGTGGATGGCGGAGTCAGGGTGTAATGATCAATAATCGAGAAAATGTGTAATGAGTCGCAAAATAACGATTGTAACCCAAAAGTACATACCTTATTTGTCAACGTAGTAAATTAAATACAAAAGAGACAAAAGTCTCTGATAAAAGGACAGCAAATAAACCGCAAAGTTTTGCAAAACTTTGACAACGATTTTCCTGATGAGAATTTGAACTTGCTATAAATAGCCACTGACCTGTATTGGCATGGCACTGCGGGAGCAAAGAGAGTCGTGGGGCCTGGATCCAATTCCATTTTCTTCAGAAACATTTCTCTTTCACTCGCAAATTAAATGTGAAATCGGCAATAATAGGCAGTTTGTGGTCAACTCTTACCGGAAATCGTTTTGTATCTGAAAATCTAAGGAAACACTTTGACGCGCGATGTTTGGTCAGATCAGGCGGGAAATCTGGCTACGAAACGAGTGTGAAGTCATCACAGGGCGGATATTAAAGTGCGGTATCCATTGGCAACCGTGTAAATAATAACTTTAATTTCTCATTATATCATGCTCCTCACAATAATTAAACCACCATTTCAACCACTTTTTCAATCTTTGATACAAAATTGTGAGGTATAATTTTATGTAACGACTCAGCAGTGATATATTCATTTTCTAAATACTTTACTTTTTACCGCAAACTGAAATTTTTGCCATCGTGACAAATTTCCATTAACCCGTAGAGAGCCAATATCTTCAATATCCGTGAGAAAGCACACTACGTGGTAATATAACTTAAGGAAATTTAAATGGTCCATGCGTATAAAATACAACAAAATATTACATATTATGCCAATGCTTTGCTTTGGGTCAAAGGCTGTTGCTCTAGAATTTTTACATTGTACAGTTGAACCCCTCCCTACGGACACATCGTGTTCCTTACAGTTAACTTGGTCCCAGAGAAACTTAAATTCTTATAATCTCTGTCTCTATAATACGGATATGTACATAATACGGGCCCTCAGCCCTGTTCATTTGTTGTGCGTATATTAAAGAGGTTTGACCGTATAAGACCTTCAATTGACGACATTTAATGATGCAATTATAACCCGTTTTTAATCTGATCACGTAAAATACAGATTTTTATGGAACTGATTGTGGTTGTGTTAAGTGATTTTCATTTACATGAACAGAAAATTATTTTTAGCAGATATTTACTTAAAATAGAAGTCTATTTTAATACCGCTTTAGCGCTGTCGTTTGTATAAATGATCTTAAGACACATAAAAAAATAAGTATAACATTAAATATTTTTCACATAGTACTTCGGTTCAATATAAGGTCTTTATTAACTCAACCAAGCAAAGACTTGATGTGTTTTTTAAACAAGTTACCATATCGTATATTCATGTTTGTGCTTCGGCTTCGTAGTTATCGGCGTCCTGAACATGCAAGACTTTAAACTTCCAACAATAGAACAAAGGCGAATATGGTGAATCAAATGAAATACCAACTTTGCGATTCAAACAAAATACCAACTTTCTTCTCAGTCAGTTCCTCAGTTTAATTCTTTTTTAATAGTTTAATTATTTTAATTATAAATCAATGTACACTTACATATATTTCCATTACAATCGCACTTACTATTGATACACTATTCTGTTCTTTGTATAATAAATGACTCATTCAAAACTTGAAGTTATCATGCAATGAGCGTGTGAACCTTCAGTTACTCACGCAACAGAAGCTTCATGTATCTCATGAAATTCGATACACTTTTAAGCTCCCGTTTCCAAGCAGGAACAGTTAGCTGTCGAATTCAGTGCACACATACGGGGGTGTCCGTAAAAAGCACAGGAATGGAGAAAGGTGAAGTCCCTAATAATTCAATACTGTTCCAATGAGCCGAGACTAGGGTGTTGCATTACGTAAAAATTGAAAAACGCAGTTTTAGTTTCGATACAAAATTTGTTCGCTAACAGAAAGTTTATTTTTACTATGATTCCAACAAAGAAACTTCAAAAAGGTTTGCACGCGCATTTTCAAGAGGTGAGCACTTCAGATAGGTTGAAAATATACAAACTTTCATGGACTTTTCTTATTGAAATGGTCGTGACCATGACTGAGTGTCCTCTTAAGGGAGGTGCCCTTAATTTAGTGGATGCTTGGTTGTATCGGTTGTTATTGTTCTTTATTTGTGTCAATTAAGGGCGTGGTAATGAGTTTTACAAAGATCAAAAAGCGGAAGCAACCCTTACAACAGCCAAAAATAGGTATGTAACACTGCTGTACCTTTCTTTAAAAACATGCTTTTATTTATTTATTTCCATGGGGATAACAGGTATGGGTTGTGAATTAATTGAACTCAAATCAGTAAGTTTTATTCTTCCTTTTCATTTTTGTCCAACTAAAGATAGGTCAGTCAGTGTAAAGCGAATGGCTTGTCAAACTTGAAGGTAAGTGAATGTATTTTCCCTCAATTTTTTATTATCATTTTAAAAAATTAGTTTTTATTACTGAGAAAAATTAAGATATTGAGGGAAATTGTTGACACATTTGATATCAGCGTTCAGTAGAGCTCTTTCAAGTGAGGAGGAGTCAAGATGCAACTTTCTTGAGCAGTTATCAGTAACTAGGAAGTCACAGTCCTAGATGGCTTGGCTCCTGTTTATTAAGTAAAAATGAGCTCCCATTTCCAAAGCAAAGCGTTAAAATTTTTTACGATTTCAGTTTCAAAGAGTTAGATTCACGAAAATAGTGATTCTCTTCATGAAAAATGAATTTTAATCGGGAAAGAAAGATAAACGCAAACGTCAAACGACTTTGAGCTGAACTTGAGACTTTGTACCTCAGGAATCAAAAAATACCATAAGGTTACTATTGTTCGGTTAGCGGCTACTAATCAGTTTAGTGATTTTAGCGAGTTGGGCGAAAATCGCTAAATTTAGTACTCGCTAAAATTTGTCTTGGTCAAATTTAATACTTGTTAAATTTATGTACTCCCTCCTCCACCCCAAAGAAAAAACAAAATTAAACATAGTCGACTTGAAAAATTCTTCAAGAAATGGATGCCGGTAACTTTGTTATTTCTGGCATTGAAAAAATGCAAACGTTCCGTTTGTTCTTTAAATGAACATTTATTCCCATCTAAACTATATGTTTTTTAAAAAAAAAAAAAATAGCCTGTGAACGACAAGCGACAGCCGGAAATACGTGTGCATTCGCAGGCTCACCAAAAACTTGTTTACACGATATCGCTGATTTTTTAAAACTTTTCGGAAAATCGCTGAATTAAATAGTCGCTAAATCTTGCTCAGAAAAAATCGCTAAAATTACATGTAGTAGTCGCTAATAACAGTAACCTTTAAAACTGGAAGAACAACAAACTATTGAAAAAGCTACTAGTTTAAACAGAAAAAAACCTATTTCATCATAATATAGTGTGACTTTGATTTATTTCCACTAAGAAACAGCAAATCAACCTTTCAAGCTGTATCAAACACCGTTATACCCGTAAAAATGTATGACAACAAATGCACTCTTCAATGGACGTTTTTTTAGTAATATGTATGAGCAATGCACGCAATCCAAGAAGATGTTTTTTAAAAAACAATACTAAAATAATGTTGACTGTATTGATTTTCCATGGCGATGCTTCTGATGTTGTTGTATTTTAACATCATAACCATATTAAAATACAGATAGATGTTCTTGCAAGTTAATTCAATAACGTTCCCCTTGCACGTTGCAGCAGACTGTTTATTCTTAAGCAGAATGATTACACGAAAGCTAAGCCGAAGTACATGGCTAAAGATGTTAACTATAGTCTCGTATGGAATTACATTTTTTTAAGCTTCCATTGCAAGCAGCGTTACATGCAAAGTTGTGTGATCTAGCTTGAATTCTTGTGTTCAATACAAAGTTCACCTCCCCCATTCGTTTTAATTGTCAAATGTGGACAAACCATTTCAACCTCATTTCATATATTGCCATTATATCAAGAAAAACGTTTAGAGAAAAATATAAATGGTTTAGGTTATCGTTTATTATCAACAAATCCACCTCCAACCTCACTTCCTTCCCATGCAATGATATTAATATTTTTCTTTCTTATTTTCTTTATTTTTTTGCTTGTTTTTTTGCTTACCATTTTTTTACAGATAGTTTCTTTATTTATAGGTTTGCTTTCGCAGACCTTAGGGTTTTCGTATTCTGTAATTAGTGCTATTAAGATAGTCCTGTAAGTTTATTTCGCAAGTTTTATAAATATCATGACTGCAAAACAAGAGGTAATTTCTAAACGGTGATGGAATGGAAGATAAACTACATAACTCGTCACTATGGGCAAAGTATCGACAAAGTCAGGGCCTGAAATAAAAGACAGATATCGCTTACTCGCTGAGTTGAGTGTCCCGACGAACAGCCATGATACAAGGCATGTCTCACCTTGAAACCTTAACGAGCTATAAAATTCCCTCTTAGTCACGAGTCACCTCTGTGGGCGCCCACCGCCCACACTAAATGGCGTCGCGATAAGAGCAGTGGCCACATTTTACAGGCTATACAGACAACAGGAATAATGAAATGTGTTGCTCCAAGCTCCTTTAAAAGCACTCTCGAGGCTGACTCACGAATTAGTAGAAATGTGGAATAACTCCTTTATAAAAGGATAGTAGCTATAGTGGTTGCTCTTCAGAGGGCTATTGCCATGTTCTCGTTTTATAATTCGAAAAGCGTTCCAGCTGTACTATGAACGAAGAATTTTTTTGCTCTCATTGGAAACACAAGCCATACAGCTCAAGAGAGGCTGCTGAATTGTAGAATATCAAAATATTATTAAGTGCTAGTTTTTCTCTTGTGAGATTTTTAAAATTCCCTTATAATTTTATCAGTGTATAGAGTGCCATATTATTTTGATGGCCTTGGTACACAGCTCTAATTATCAAGATTTTATCATAAGTTCAACGTTATTTTCACTCCACCGATCAGAATATTACAATAACATCAAAGTGTAATAAACACAAAGTCGAGAAATTTGTTCTAGCTGTCTGGCTTGAAATAAAATTATTGCTAATGGTATCATTATCAATGGCACATCGTACCACAATGGATGACTCTAAGTTCAATTTAATTGTTTAAATGGGTATTGAGATCCGCACATTGAGATCCGCAGCATCCGCTTGTTCATTTAGTCAGCTGGTTTCCTCCTTGCAGCTAATATAAATAAGCATGTACAGATCTTCCAAAAGAGAAAATGAAGTTGAAAATTTAATTCAAGCTGTTAAGTTCAAAATTTACAATGACACCTTACGTTTCGCTAGGAAATGAAGGCGGAGAGAAAAAGCAATATTATGTATTGCTCGTTTACATGTAGATCTTCTACAAAATTGTATTATGCGTGAACAGGCCAGTATATTTATCAAGATTGCCTGCTTGGTAAAAAAAAATTTCTTGTTTTTGACTTCTCTGTATTTAGTCTATTTACACGGGTCGCTGGTCTAGTATGTTAGACGACCCAGCTCAGATTGTGTGTTTTGGACAATATTCATATCCACTTTGAAATATTGCTTATCGTTTTTCAGATAAAATCTTAATAAAGGAAATTAAATTTGTAGGATTTTGATCGAGATGGCAGTCGTAAAACAACAAACTAAAGCAATTAAGACCAATTAAATCCCAACATATACAAGACGACAAGTAACTGGTGCCAGAACGATTTCAAAGGATTTTTTTACCAAACACAGAGCCTTGCAGTCAAACCCAAAGCGAAAATTCAAGAACTCCAGGCCTCAATCTATTCCCGAGTTGTATTTACCCAACATAATTTTAGGATTTTATGGGGACTGTGAATTTTCCGTCTGGATTGAAGGATCAAAGGAATCAAAGGATTTTAACAAATGCAGAGTTTGGCAGACAAACCCAAAGTAAAAAGTACAAACCTTCTCGGCCTCGATCGATCTCCGAATTGTGTTTACCTATCACAAATTATGTAGGAACTGCGAAGTTTTAATAAACGAAGAATAAATATAACACACCTTCCAGTTTTCATTTACTTCTTTGAATTAAGCGTGTGCACCCTTCAAAACTCCTTCATTGGAAAGGGCATGGTAACAAAGCTATGGCGGTAATAACTTTCGATGGTTATTTGGAAGCCACAATAGCACAAATAACGTTTTGGTACTCGTATTAATGAATCCTTTAATTCACGTAATCATCCTGTTGGGGTATAATGTACTATCATATCCTCAACTCTAACGCTAAACGACTGAAATGCATAGCAATCCGCACTACGGACAAATGACATCCCGGAGCTTGGTGCTAAAGGGTTAGGTTAAACTAACTGTGTACGGATTTTAGTCAAATTGAGTGAATAGAAAAAAAACGACTACCAAACAGTAAAGGAACATTTCAATAACAAAGCAAATACAAAAGAAGGCACGGGTGGACAAAAATTGAAAGGAGATTACTATATGGATTTTTTACTGAACTGTTATCAAAGTTTTAAAATCTCGTTTGTTTGTAACTTTAACTATATAAAATGGACGGGAGACGTATTTGTATGAAATGAAGCTATTGTTTTGTCATTTAGAACAATGAAAGTAATGTCTTCGCTAGCATTAAGTTTCATAGCGAGTATTTGAGTATAAAATACACTTAACTCAGCCGTGACACAGTTCATTTAAGCCCAGGATAAGCTACAACTACAACACAAGTGTGTGACATCATTTAGGAAAACCCTTTTCAAATCAGAAGGTAACAAACCTTGTTCAGCAGTGAGGGCAAAAATCGTCGGTTTCTGTAGCATTAGTGATTAGACACCAGTCCTTTGCAACTGTACCCTTCGTATATTTGCCAAGTTATCACAACAAAAATAAGAAGCGGCTAAAGCTTTCAGGGCTGATATATATGATTAACTCACGTCGTGGTATGTTCCAAGACAATCGCGGCGGTCATTTTTTAAATACTTTGGATGTAGACAGATTAAGATGCAGACGAAAGACAGTCTACTTTGCCGATCATATTCGCTTTGATCATATTCCGCTTGTTATATTTTTTTAATAATCTGACGTCATAACTGGACGGTGAAATTTTTGTCATTCTGATAGGTTGCTACGGTCAGAAAATATTTTGATGTCACCATGAGAACCCGAGTGGGGTATTTTTGGCGGATAGAAGCTAAAAACGCAAAATTGCAAAAATGTAACAATCAAACGGAAAAGGTGTTTTGTCAGCATTTTTGCAAGGAAGGTATTCCCACGTCATCTAGAATACACAGAAATGGCAATTAATTTCTTCTTCTTTAAATTTAAACTTAGGAAAGTTGGGATGTTGACTCTCACAGTTTCTCTTTCAATATCAGTTACTGACCAATGTCCAATTTCTGAAAAATTTAGGCGACTCAAAAATTATATTTTTCCCCATAATGACTAGAAAAATATTATAATTAAGCTATATGCGAAAAGAATTTCTTAATCTAAATGCAGGTATTGATCACAATCAATCCGTTTAAAAGGCATCCAATCTTCTAGACCATAACATATTCTAAACTACTTCCTGCTACGGTCAAGAGCTTTTAATAAGGCTCATCGTGTCTTGATATTGCAATTTATATTAAAAAAATTATCATGAATATAATAAGTCTAGAAATTTCCAATTACATGTAAACGTATTTAGATGCGACATCCTACGGGGTGACGAACGTAAAGCAGTTTTAGTACTACCGGGTATTATATTAGTTTTCAGTTCTATAAAACAGTCATTCAAGTAGTACTTTGACAATTCTAGGGTGTTAATGCTTCTCGAAAGTACGCAACATTTAAACCTAACCATTTTCTTAGAAAAACTGGGCTATAAAAATCGTGACAATCAAACGGAAAGGCGTTTTCTCAGCATAAAAGCAGCAATAACAATTTCTTCTCTTATCTCAATTTGATTTAAATTTAATTAAACCAAGGAGAGTTGGAATGTTCACTGTCATAGTTTCTTTGAATATCATTTACCGACCAGTGATCAACTATTGAAAATTTGAGCGACTCAAAAATGACATTTCTCTGCACAATGACTAGACAATTATCACGCGAAAAAATTTCTTAATAATCTAAATCCTGTTGTATTGATCATAATCCGTTTTCAAAAAAGCATCCAATCTTCTTAATCGTGGGAATACCTTCCTTGCAAAAATGCTGAGAAACACCTTTGCCTTTTGAATTGTCACAATTTTTTTATAGACCAGGTTTTTTTAAGAAAATGTATAAAGCCTGCTTTTTTGTAATGTACTCCTTTTATAAGGGACCGGTCATTATTTATGTAGAGGGGGGAAGGGAAAAATATGTTGGAAAGATCAAAATTTCTGTAAGGCCCCCCCTCCAGGCCATGTAAGTAGCAAGTGACCCCCCCTTCTTTATTCAATATTTACGTGATGACCCCCCCCCCCCACCTCATATCTCCCTTTATATGCCTCAAGTAATTTATTATTAAATGCATGTTACATACAATCTTAATTGCACACTTGTTCTAATTCAAAAAGGCTGGATCAACACTTAGTCAACCAAGGCTTCTTTGCTATGGATACTTGTCCAGCAATACGGCAAATTTTTGGATGAGTTATGTGTATAGTAAACATACCTCTATTATTAACTCCTTAACTTTGGAAAAGTGGTAGTTTTTACAAATTATGCTCTCATGGTGAAAACAAATGTAATAACCATGCAAAATATAATTCCTTTCCAATGATTTTCCTAAAGTTGTAAAGGGATTACTTTGAATTCTTGTTGTCATAAATATCATGTTTTATTACTTCTTGGGCTATTGCAGTGATAATCATTTTGTAAAAAGAAAATAATTTCAGTCAAACCAGATATTAAAGCAGATTATAAAGGTCTGGTTTCTTTATTAACTAAAATTAATTTTAAGATAACAATGGAGTTTAGAGTGAAAACAGTATTTCTGTAAAATACAAATCACTAAAGTTGTACATAATAGTGGAGTTTAAACAAAAGAAAACAATAGAAATAGCATAAAATTGTACAATTTAGCATCTCACTGTTTCACATATGGTGTTTGCACTGTTCTATTTAACTGTTTTACCCACCTCAAACTGCTTATCCCCCCCTAAACTTCTTTATAAAAAATTTTAGCCCCCCCCTCTTGCCACTCTGAAATAGCCTTGACCCCCCCTTCTTTTTTTCCCTCCCCCCCCCCTCTACATAAATAATGACCGGTCCCTAAGAACGTCTAATTTTCGAGCCCGAGGTTGAATTGAGACCAAACGTCCTATTTTTATCCATGATTTGAACCTAAAACGTTCTTTTAGTACTAAACATGTTCTCAAGTTATACAAATTTTTTAAAGTTGTTTGATACACGTTAGGGAAATTTTTTAGAACGATAGAAATTCATGTTGTTTAATACTGTGACAAAATTGCATTCAAGCATTTTGGGTTCAATTACAAACTGCGTATTCACTGAAATATAACATTTTGTTTATTTTTTTAGAAAAGAGCAGTTGAGTACGGTATTTAGGGCTTGTTGGAAAAACGAACAGACTGAAAATAATAATATTCTCAGCTTGGGTATGTTCTTAGCATATTCTGGAAATTTTGGCCAACCTTAGCCTCAAAGTTCGTATAATAAAGGTTCTTATAAAGAAGGAGTGTAGTAATACTGCACACAGTTTGCCTATCGATCCCAACATATTTTACTGCCTAAAGAAAATATCACTTTTCGCAAAGTTTAATAGTTTATTATTTCCTGCCATTTTACACACTGAAATTCACGTTGAATTTTCTGTTCACTCTTAACAGGCGTCCCAGGTGCTCTTCTACTGCTTCCTGGACATTGCCTGGGCTGGCTAACTTCGATCTGTAGAGGAACAAAAATAACGTACATTGCGTCATTACAGGATATAAACATAACGCAATTAAAGAGAATTCAAAAATTCGCTGTAAATGTTGCCGGCCGAGGAAGAGAGATTGCGATCTACTCGCTCAGAGACAAAACCAAGGAATCCAATATGGCGGACAAAACGAAACTCGTGCGTTTTTGTTTTCTTCCCCAAGACATAAGCGACTTTCACAATTTGCTTAGCGGGTAAGGGTGGTGTCAATGTATTCTTGTCTTCTTATCCTCAACATAAAACGTTAATTTCACACATGCAGGTAAGAGTGCTTAAAATAGAAAAATTCAGGCCACCCTTTAACCCCTTCATGCAGAACTCTACTTAAATATTGGTCAAAAATCGAGCAGTGAAGCCGTTTTGTTCCGTTTTTTTGTACTCAATTTGTTACTGTTGTCACCACGACAAGTGCCATTTTTGTACCATTCTCGCATTCTGTCGTGTTACTTTGAACAATTTTGCCTTCAGTCCCCGTTCAAATATGGTCATAAAAACAAGTGTGCGTTTTCTGTAATAGCTGTAAACTGACAACTGACTAAAATGATTAAAACGACACATGAAGGTGCTGCAAGCGGCTTTGTTGACAGAACACTCAGCAGCCTTTCACAATAAATATTGAGAAGAAAGTTGAAAACGTACTTCGAAAAACTCTTCAAAAAACTGCGGTGTTTATTAAGACCAAACTTTATCAACTATAAAAGATATCTTGCTAAACGGCATTAAAAACCAGAAATTAAACTCACTGCAAACAGTTTTCCGGATGTTGTCCAGTTGTTCATTTAGCTTCTCCAAACTCTCAGCATTCACAACTCTGTCAGGACTGCCCGCGATTGTCTCAAGTTCGTCTTGTTTAATTTTCCTCCCAATCCCAACGACAACTCGGTGGACGCCTTTTTCCTGGAGAAAATGTAGCAGTTTCCATGAGCTCCTAAGAAGAACTGTTTATATTTAAATGCGGCGGTGCAAGATTTAGTACAAGAAAAACCATTGTAGTTAGCGGTACTATAATTAACAATTCAAAATCATTTATCTCGGAAACCAAGAAAGCTTTTCTTTCCGAATGTTTTGCAAATGAAAGCTCAAAAAAAGTTCTAACAAGTAATTGAAAAAAAAGAGAATTGGAGTTTTCAAGCAAAATTGACCAATACTGATACCTTCATAAGCAATTTCAAAAGGAAAGCCAAATCCAAAACAGTTCTGAAAGTCTGGTTTTCCAGTTTCAGGCTTTCTTTTCGCAGTTGAACTCGGCTTGTGTACAGAACTGCGCTGGTCTTTCATGTACAAAACCAAGAGCTGTTTGAATTGTATAGAATTTTACAAAGCTGTTATTCAGAAGAAGAAGAAGAAGAAGAAGAAGAAGAAGAAGAAGAAGAAGAAGAAGAAGAAGAAGAAGAGAAGAAGAAGAAGGAAGAAGAAGAAGGAGGAGGAGGAGGAGGAGGAGGAGGAGGAGGAGGAGGAGGAGGAGGAGGAGGAGAGTTTAGTAACGTAGAAAAAAGTTAAGGCAGTTTTGTTGAACATACCTCAAGTGGAGGAAGAACTTCACTGAAAGGTTTTGATTTGCTATGTTTGCCTCCGTCTGTGAAAACGATCATGACATTTGGAGCGTCGGGACGATCTCCATTTGCAGCAGTAAATACTTCGTTATTGACAACCGCCAGTGCTTTATCAGGGCGTGTGGGCTTTCCTAGTTTCTCTTTAGCTTTCATTTTGTCAATGAGATTATTTAATCCTTCTTGATTATGGAACCTCGGGTCGTCCAAGCTTGCGCGGACGTTTGCTTTGGCAGCGAAGGAAACAATTGCAATATGGGTTTTATCAGGACCGACGTCATATTTGGATATGAGAGTCCTCACTGATTCCAACATGGAGGCAAAGTTCTTAGCTCCAAGACTCTTTGTCTTGTCAATTACAATGCATAGATCCAATGGGGGCTCTACGCAAGCTGTGAAATTTAGAAGTTAAAAGAGCTGTTTAGCACAATAAACAAAATCCACAAAGAAGAACGAAAGAATGAATAGTGAATCCTCTTCAACACTTGTTATGTCATCGATTGGTTACGTTGATAGGTAAAACCTAAAATAAGCCCATTCCGTGTTGGGTTTTCAGAAAAGGTCAAATAAAAAATGTAGACCTTCGATACGATTTCACTTCGGTAACCACACAAAAACGATACTCTGTCATGCCATTAAAACCATTTTTAAGGTTGGATATTGATGATAAAAAGATTGGCAATTCGTTAAAGGGAAAAAAAACTTACGGCAAGCCTGAGTGTTACATGTTTGTGACTGCTTGGCAGGCCCAAGTCCCTGTTCCTTACAAGTTTTTCCATCGCCCTCCGGTTTCGGTTTGGTGCAAGTTCGTGTCTGCCATTTGACACCACCTCCGCAAGTTGCTGAACATTTCGACCATTCGCTCCATCCAGTATAACCTCCATCAATTCCTGCAGGAAATGCAATGGATCTTTTAGAGTCTTACTAACAATAGCCGGATTTGCTTAAATTGAGCATTGGTAAAAGCTAGTTAACACAAGCCGTCATGAAAATGCTCCGAAAAGAAACCAACTTACCGCAAGGCTGATTGTTACATTGTCTCGACTGCTTGGCAGGCCCAAGTCCCTGCTCCTTACAAGTTTTTCCATCACCCTCTGGTTTCGGTTTGGTGCAAGTTCGTGACTGCCATTGGACACCACCTCCGCAAGTTGCTGAACATTTCGACCATTCGCTCCATTCAGTGTAACCTCCATCAATACCTGCAGGAAATGCAATGGATCTTTTAGAGTCTACCGGTAATTATCAATGGACTGATATACTTAGGTTGCGGATTGGGCAAGACTTGTTAAGAAAGTTTTTAGTAGTTTTTTCGTCCATTGTACACACTGTAAGTCTCAGTGAGCACAGCAATTAAATTTTCCTTTCTCCCCTTCAAACATGTCAAAATATGGGCTGTCCAAACTGCTGACTGAAAGGGATCCTTGTTTAAAAAGCGCTGGACCCCGAACTGATAAACAAGGGTTTCAAATACAAATCGAGTCTTAACAGCCGTGTTTTAAAAAAGCGCCTATGTTGAATAAAAAAAACAAATGCGGTAAACATGTTCACTTTGATAATAACAATGATTAATTAAACTAACAGATGATGCAGCCTTATGTGTTTCAAATTTAAAGGGAATATGACTCATTAATGACGAAAAGCGAAAGCTTACCGCAAGGCTGAGTGTTGCATGTTTGCGACTGCTTGGCAGGCCCAAGTCCCTGTACCTCACAAGTTTTTCCATCACCCTCTGGTTTCGGTTTGGTGCAATTTCGTGACTGCCATTGGACACCACCTCCGCAAGTTGCTGAACATGTCGTCCATGCAGTCCATTCAGTATATCCTCCATCAATACCTGAAGAAGACCCGGATTTGACGCGTTGAAAGAAAAGGAAAAGGGTCAAATATGACGCTATGTAGCTTATGTCTTCTCGTAGGTTATATTATTTATTTCCAAGAAAGCAACATAGGCTGCAGAACTTTTTGAAAGAAAGTGTATATGTAGACTAGGAAACAGTTTTTGAAAGAATGTGTATGGTAGTAAGCATTCCTAGTCATTCCTAAACATCATGTTATAATGATATCGCTGAAGAAACTGCATCCTATTTAATTCTGACAGGCATGAGTACTGTACAGACTTATGTCTCGAATTAATAACAACATCACAGCACTATTTCTGCCGTTGTCCCAATTTTGTTTTTCGGAAAACAATCAGTCTGAGACACATGGTAAAACAAACATGAAATCCAGGCCTGGTTAGGGTGGCCCACAATCAGAATGCGGGAGACCACTCCAGACACACTTTGCCTTACATATATGAACACAAGGGAATGTTAATGTGTTTAAAGGAACTGTGTCACGGGATTTACCCAAATTAAGGTATGGGAAATGGCCATCAGATTTGGTGAAATATAAAAATCACCGCTTAAAGCAGTGAAGGGACATTTTAAAAGCACAGCAAATACAAAAGAAGGTACGCATGGCCAAAAGTGAAGAAGATTGAAACGGATTGCGATAGCGGTTTTTGCAATACTGTTGGGCTGAAAAGTTAATCTCGCTTGCCTTAACATTAAACAATAACGCCCAGGAGACACATTTGGTTGTAACAATGCTATGGTTAGATCCATAGAAGAAATTTCTAAGCAAACATTAGGTCTCATACCGAGTGGGCTTTTGCATAACTTAACAAAATAGTTCTTACTAGAACTTGGCAGTTTAGGTGCGATGAAGAGTAATTTTCCCAAACGTTTAAGTACTCTGCACAATTTTCTTTCGTATAAGCTATACGTTTTATCGTAAGTAAATAGAATATGTTGTTTGTTTGTTTTATCTCGAAGAAATTGTATTGTTATTGCTAAATTATCTTATGTGTGAATCGATAACAATACAAGAACTTGACTTTATTTTGTTCGTGTGACACTTAAAATCCATGATCAGAGATCTTCAAAGTCTTCAAAAATAAGAAAAAACCTGTACATATTAACGTCGATTAAAGACGGATGAACATACAAAGGAAGCTGTTTTATGAGCTTTACAGTCTATAAGAATATGTCTCATACACGACGAGAAGCAAAAGCTTACCGCAAGGCTGAGTGTTACATGTTTGCGACTGCTTGGCAGGCCCAAGTCCCTGTTCCTTACAAGTTTTCCCATTATTCTCTGGTTTCGGGTTGGTGCAATTTCGTGACTGCCATTGGACACCACCTCCGCAAGTTGCTGAACATGTCGACCATTCACTCCATTCAGTATAACCTCCATCAATTCCTGTAGAAAAAGCCGGCATTAAAGCTATGAGAGTCTTTTTACAGTGATGCCTGGATTTGACTGGATATACTTAATTTTCGCGTTTTTTAAAAATTACCTGAACATATTTTTAAAGCTTTAAACGTTTTTTTAGCCAAATCGCGAATTTTAAGTCCCGCGAAATTTCCGCTTTGCACTTTCGCGAAATTAAGCTCCCGCAAATAAAAGTTACCATAAGGTAGTTAGGGTGCTGATTGTGGAAAACTGGAAGTAAGCCGACACTAAATTGATACATGGGTAGGATTAACGCACAGAATACAGTGTCAGAGTCGAACAAACTTTTCTTTGCGCAATAAAGCAAGGAAAGCTGTGAAAATTACGCCAAAAGTACTTTCTCACTTATAAGGCACTTTCGCTATTAAAGCTACAATTTTATCTCATGAAGCCAAAAAAAACTCACTGCAGGTAGTTTCCCGGATGTTGTCCAGTTGTTCATCTAGCTTCTCAAAACTCTCAGCATTTACAACTCTATCAGGACTGCCCGCGATTATCTCAAGTTCCGCTTGTTCAATTTTCCTCCCAATCCCAACGGCAACTCGGTGGACGCCTTTTTTCTGAAATGAAATGCAATATGAAATGTTACAAAGCTGTTCAGTTCGGACTTTTAAACCAAGGAAAATGTTCTTGTAACTTACAGAGCAACTATGAAAACAAGAACAAACTCTCTTATAACAACAACAAGAACAACAACATGTACGTACAGTTAACAGACTTCTGTTTATATCACAGCTGTTGAAACAATCTTAAATTAAGATGCATCCGTGAGATTTGGTTTACCATGTCATTTCATGTTACTTCATGTCATGTCGTGTAACTTCACGTCACGTCACGTCGTGGCATGTCATACCATGTCATATCATGTAATGTCATGTAAAGTCATGTCACAACAAGTCACGTTACACCACGCCAACATCATGTCTGTTTAAGTTGCATCAAACAACATAGTTGTAGTTAATATATATTAGAAGAGATTATTTTGTGGTATATTTACGATTAATAATTCAAATAGCTCCATGCCCCGGTTGCTCAATGGGTGGATAACGGTATCGGCCCGACGAATCACTGCCCAATGGACAGTGTAGTTTGTTTTGTTGACACTTTATCAACTAGATAGCGATTTCTCGGCTGAGTAACGTTATCCACCCTTTCAACAACTGGGCCCGAAACATTGACGTTTTTTTACGTTTTTGTGTTTCAAGCAGTTTTATTTACTGGGCTTTGTATCAGAAAAAAAGAAAATTAAGGCAATTATTTAGACATACCTTAAGTGGAGGAAGAACTTCACTGTAAGGCTTTGAGTTCTCGTGTTTGCCTCCGTCTGTGAAAACGATCATGACATTTGGGGACTCAGGGCGATCTCCATTTTTAGCAGTAAATACTTCATTGTTGACAACCTCCAGTGCAATATCAGTGCGTGTAGGATTTCCTAGTTTGTCGTTAGCTTCCATTTCGTCAATGAGATTGTTTAATCCTTCTTTATTGTGGAACCTGGAGTCGTCCAAGCTTGCGCGAACTGTTGCGTCACCAGCGAAGGTAACGATTGAAATATGGGTTTTATCAGGACCGACATTATATTTGGATATGAGAGTCCTCACTGATTCCAACATGGTATTATAGTTGCTAGCCCCAACACTCTCTGTCCTGTCAATCACGATGCATATATCCAATGGCGGGTCCTCACAACTCGACGCAGCTTTGAAAATAAGAAATTGACAGAGCTGTTCGTTGTATGAACCTTATTTCACCACGATTATCTTAGTATAGCGTTTTCAGGGCCACCTTAAATTTTTGAAAATTTAGGTGGCTCTAAAACCGCTCCAGGAAATTCTTTTAACTTTGCAAAAAGTTGTATCCTAGCTAAATTTAAAGGTGCTTATAAGTTATACTGTTGCTATGGTAACCGGTGATTTCAAGAAATAACCAAAATTTGTTTGCCAATGTTTGGGCATTTGTTTGATAAAATTTTTGTAGCAGCAACTGATAATCTTTTGTGGTGTACTGACCTATCAAAGTATAAAGAGCTGAAAAGTGCTGAAAGTGCTTAACCGTCTACTCAAACAACAGAGTGTTTCTGTTGAGATCCCATGATAGATTTTTTTAGCACATAACTTTTCTTTTGTAATAGAAGGTTTATTGTGAACCGGATTAAATTAACCGAAGACTCTTCGGGCGAAAAATTAATTAAAATAGTTTTGGCATGTAAAGACGCACAATCCAACTGTGTTGTAAGACAGAAAAGGAAGAATTTGGACCTTTTAGCTAGCAATGGTAGTCACTCAAAGACACAGATCACGTTTTGCGCTGTGATAAGAAGTGTTTATAACAGTCAGGTTTGTTTCAATTTCAAATTGTCCTTTTCATTATCACTCACCTTGAAATGATGCCAGAAACACAGCAAACGTGCACAGCCACGGGACACTTAACATAGTTATGCGCTTGCTCCTGGAAAATTGAAAATAGCTAATGAGCTTTGCGGTACCTAGACTGGCCTTAGCAGCTGCGGTGTCACAGTGGATTCGGATTCTTTTTTCTTTTTTTTATTCTGCATATAGCTTCTATTCAGTATGATTTATTCATCCTTTAACATGTTTATTCTGCATACTTTCGATATTCATATTCTATTATTTTTAGTAATTTATGTGTCTTGTTTGTTTTTTTGAACGTGTCAGTGACCAACACGACAGCATATGCTTCTTTGGTCACTGAGCACATTTTATTTTGGCTCTATGTATTGTTATATTTTTCTTATTTTAATTAATGTATTTTCTGTAAATAGTGTGTTACATTGTTTAATTGTTGTAAATAGTGTGAAATAATAAAAATCTGAAATCTGAATCTTTTTGGGTAAATGTTGTCATGAATCTGTTATAGTTTTTGCCTAACCTTCAACGAAACAAAGACGACTATTTTATGCAAATCTTCAGTGCATTTCTGATTGACCTTGCTCCCAACTTTGTATGAACGCGTTGTTTATTTCTTTACGTGCAGTCCTACAAGAGATCTCGACGCCTAAAACTATTGACATTCTGTCGTCGACACCCAAGAAAGACCAAAATCTGTACTCCGTTCCAGCTTTCATATGGTAGTGACCGCTTTAGTTTGGCGTGGTAGGAACACTGAACCATGAGATTCCACGTCATTATGGCATTCTGTCCACTTCAAAAAGGCGGGAATTCAATAAAGAGAAGCGTAATAGATGAACTATTGTTTTGCAGCGTCTTACAAAACGAGAAATTTCTTACTCTGTGCAAACAAAATATTCAAACTTGACTATAGAATCCTCAGCACTGACGTGCTACATTTTCTGTGCAAAAAATAATCTGAGATTGCGCCGGCATATCTGTCGCTACGCTGTCAATCAAAAGAAACAAAAGGAAAAGAAGGATCCCGAAGTGGACAAAGATTGTCTTGGCCTAATGTAAAAGATATATATGGACAAAAACATCACAAAGCTCTGCAGTGTTTATTCCGGGGTTTGTCTTTTAAAAAAAGTTATATCGCCCTCCTGGATGTAAACTATTTTCAAGCCATGATTATTAATTATTACACCGCCTTTATGAAACATCTGGGTGAAAAGGCAAAATTTCGAAATAATTGTTGACCTTAGGATGTGAAACTCGGGGAATGACTGAGTCTTATTAATTATGGCCCTATTCTCCCAGAGCACTAGGATGTAAGTCATTGTTCACTATTTTAAGATTTGCATTCCGTATAAAGGTGAAACCCTTGCAAAAAGGAAGAAGGCAGTTTTGCAGGTACCAACAGTAAATCGTACTTTCAGGCAAGAGTTTTAAAGAATTGAAAAAAACGAGGCAGGATTCTTAAACTATCGTAAGCCACAGGATCAAAGTCTTTTTATATGCAAATAACTGCTTTGAAAGATTTTAGGAACAATAGCGGCAAAAATGCTTTCAATTGAAAATCACTGTAAAATCTTCTTTTGTCGGAAACTTATGTGCTTAATACCTGACGTAAATTAATTAAGGAGAAAAGAACGAATAAGCCGACTACACAAAAGGTACAAGCAGTAACTTGGGTTAATGAATTGTTCCCTCGAGTAAGAAAGCATTTTACTAACGATTAATAAAAGGAACGCTGCATTATGGTAAGCAAAACATCGCTGTTCGCGATAAAAATGATTATAAACTGCATATTACTATGTTTTATCGTTCATGAGTAAACGAAAGAACAAGTGTAATGGATTATTGTACACTCTGGTGGGGCTACTGAAAATAGCGGCGGCAATTTTTTGCAGATAACATTTGACAATGAAAAGCCTATAACATATTAATACCATTATTATACATTAGAATTACTTTGAAACATGTGATTGGTCGAGAGCATTCAGTCAATATACAGTAGCATGTGAACTTAACATGATAACCCAATATGTCGAGTTCAAAGTCCGCCTAGTTTCCAAGCCCCTCGTCTGTGTAGTCCTGTCAAACTTTTGAAAATATGGCTGAGCAATTCGCCTCCATTTCCGAAGAGGAAGTTTTGATCGAGAATAAAGATTCTAAAAACACCAAGAGAACAACAAAAAATTGTAAAAATCCTGAATGATTATTTGAGGGAGAAGAACCTGGAGGAACCACAAGATAAAACCGCCTTGGCTAATGTTCTGACGAAGTTTACGCCAGCGCTAGAAAAAGTGATGGCAAATTGTTTGAAAACGTATAATAAAACAATTATTGAATTCGGTTTTCGCATGATATCGTGAATTATCAAAACCTCGTGTCTGAGTTATCTGCCTCAGCCTTCGGCTTCGGCAGACAACACAGACCTCGGTTTTGATAATTCACGATATCATGCTCAACCTCATCCAATAATTGCTTAATATCTACACAAATGTTTTTGCTGGACCCTGTCACTTTCAATTGCAAGGGTTCAGTGAAACTATCGTTTTCATAAAAGTGTATGCTCAGTCTATATGTTTCCTTTGCCATTTTCTACTAAGCTAGAACACTCAGTGGTAGGATTATAAACTAAGTCAAAGATTGTTTTGATAAGAAAGTAAATGAGATTTGCGCCGTGATAGAACAATCAACTGAGCCACATATAGCTCACACTGTTCAAGACTTCTTTAATTTACTCTGCCCACGTAAAAAAGGGGATACGAACAGGTTGAGAATGTTTCGATAAGGACAAGTAAGTGATAAGAACAAGCCACAGCCGAGTGGATGGCGTGCCAGTTTAAGACATTCTGCCCACGTCAAAAAATAGGATACGAGCAGGTTCAGCTGGAGACTCTGATCTCCATGTCAAGGCTTCTGCAAATCTCATGCTTGCAAGGCTTGACACAGACGAACCTATATGCATAAATACTGACTGCTATTACTGTGTGTTAGCCAATGGACACACCTTTAAACTTAAGCTATCTTAACATTCATTTCAGTTTTCGGTTACTTACAGAGGTTTGTCCAACTCCAAGTCTGTCTCCAGGTAGATCTCTTTAGTTGATCGCGATCAAAGGTGAATCACACCTTACATAACTGTGGAATAGACAATATTGTTCAACTTCAATTTAACTGGAGATGTAAAGCACTCATTTGACGTAACAGTAATGTGATTGGTACACCTTTGTGAAAGAAAACTGGCGCCAAATATCATAGCCAATAGGAAAACTCCTTTTCTATTCTCAGTGGCCTCACCCAGGTTCGCAGATAAACCATTGCACTTACTTGATCTTCAAAAACTCGTGAACGGTGCCAGTCTTGATTACTAGTAATAGGACCAAATAATAAGCCATTTATTTTACTCGCGATCAGCAAAATTTTTGTTGATAACAATGTCCATTTTAATTGTCTAATTTGTTTGATTACATTAACTTATATTAAGTCATCATCAGGGTTGAGCAAAAATTGAATCCACCGGTCGAAGGATGAGATCGCGTAAATGGCGGGCGAGTTAAAAGTCAATAAAAGAATTTGACAGTTCAACAATTCGTAATTTCTCATGGTCTCACCGATGTAATTAGCACCACAAAACATTCTCCTTTGTGAGTGCTTATTTGTTTATCGCCAGTAAAGTGCTATTTTCCTCGAGAGATTTGGTCATATGAAACTTAATTTACTAATTTACTGTTTGTAGCCTTTGTGAGTCGGCATTCGTTCTTTTCTCCTTAATTAGTTATTGCCAGGTATTGAGCTCAAACGTCCCCGAAAAAAAAAAGATTTTTAATTCCGCGCATTCTTTCCTGTTATTGTTCTTTACTTTGAAAGCTGTGATTTGCGTTCGCTTCTTCATGTCCTAAGCTTATCAATTTATACACTGTCATCGTAACTGTTTGCGTTCCTTAAAATTCTTTTAAAAGGATGAGTGAGTCCCGGTAATATTTTTAATGTTTGCACTGCTTTCAGGCGGTGGTTTAACAGCAAGAGCAAAGTTTTGTTTAATTCAAGTCATAGCTTTCAAAGCAAAGAGGAACAATCCCAGGAACAATAGCGGGAGAGAGTGCTCTGAATTACAAATCGTCTTTTGTCGGGAATGTATGTGCTCAATACCTGGCAAAAACTAATTAAGGAGAAAAGAACGTATGCCGACCCACAAACGCTACAAACAGTAAATCCCTCGAGGAAAATAGCACTTTACTGCCTATAAACAAAACGAACACACACAAAGGAGAATGTTTTTGTGGTGCTAATCACATCGGTGAGACCATGAGAGATTTAAAAGTATGAGTGCTTTACATTTCCAATTAAATCGAAGTTGAACATTATTGACCGTTTCATAGTTTTGTATGCTTAATGACAAAGGCTTGATCCCTGAGTATCATCACCTTTGATCGCGATATACTAAAGAAAACTGTCCTGACACATACTTAGAGTTGGACAAAATTCTGTAAGTAACCGAAAACTGAAGTGAATTTTAGTATAGCTTAAAGTTTAAAGGTGTTAGCATGGTATGTCCATTGGATAATACACAGTAATAACAATCAGCATTCATGAATACAGGTTCATCAATAAAAACAAATTCGAATTAAGAAGTTGACACTGGCTAAAAATATTGTTTTTGGACGTTTCGGCCACTACTGTTTCCGTCTTCAGCAAGAAAAAAAATGCAAATGTTCAACGGCGTCCTGTTAAAATATGTAACGAATGTGTGATAAAAAACTAAATGAACTTTCCGAGTGCAACAAAAGTCTCTAGAGCATTCTTAATGATTCTATGAATTCTTAATGCTATTGTAAACGTTTGGTAGCGCTATGTGTTCGTTTATAGCGTTCCTATCTCGCACAGAATGCCAAGCTTCAAGAATATTGTCCACACCGTTGACCTGTCAACAATTTCGACGCTCTCCAAATCTATTTGATGGTCGTTAAGCATATGGTGTTTTGCCAACAAAGTCACAAGAAGAAACTCTGCAACATCTTGCCACGTCCACATGCGCGCGAAACCAACCTCAAGGAGAAGTGGGTCGTAATCATCTTTGATAGACCTCTTTCTACAAGCGAGAAATCAGCATTAAGCCTCAACTTCACTTCAACGCGCCCAATTAAATCACTGAGATGTGTTTTCAATAGGCAGTTGCACGGACTCCATAAAGCTGTTTAACTATATTTCCTTACATGGGTCCAGTAAAAATGAAAAAGATAATGTACTGTTCAGTTGCCTGTTAATTCTGAGGTAAAAAATTACGGGAGGCAATGGCCGTATTTATCTGGGAAGACGAGACTTTGGCCAAGAGAAGTTATGTCGCACAATTAGGATTTCCATTGCATTTTTTATTGTGTTCATTGCAGTCGAAAAGCGAGTGGGTAGAGTACTCGGCTTCATTTCTCGTCAATAAGAAAACCTGTTGTTCTGAACATTTTTACAGGTGTTCCGTACATACTGCATTATGTTATGCAAAGGGTTCTTTTACGGGCTGCTTACAGCCCTCTATTTTCTTGTATTTTTCTTTGATCGTTGAACGCGGGAAAATAATTTCTTGCTGAAAAATACAGAGGCCGTGAACAAAAATTGATAGACTATAGAACCATGTAATTGGTGTAATTTTTTATCACTACCGAAAAATTCGTTCTATTTTGTTGTTAAACCTATTTAATGTTCAACGTTAAATTTCTTTACTAACGAGGAATTTTGGTTTTCTCTTAACAAAGGACAAACACACCTGGCACATTTTAAGAGCGGTCACTCGTGAGGCAAAGAATCACAAGGGGATAATTTTCCATGAATAATACCTCGTTAAGCCTATTATCAAAAGTACTTTAGTACTAAGAAGTACTACCTACTGATACTATGGTTAATTGAGTTCTTACCACTGAACCAACTCATAGGTCTTTTTCACCTTTAAATATAAGACACTTGTGTACTTCCCGAAAGTTTTTTTCGAGGTGTGCTCCCGACTTCTTATATTTTTGTAATTGGGTGATAACTTATCTGTCACCTAATGTTAGAGCTGTTCGCCTAAACGTTAAACGCCGTTCGATTGAAATCACAGTGAATTTTCTAGCAAAGTTCAACAAGATATACATTTTTTTCGCTCTAACCAATTCTTATATTTTTCAATTTTCTTTTATCCAAATCGCCTATGTCGAGTTGAAATGCGCCCGGGATGCCTGTCCTTTGTTCAAAGAAAAGCCCAATTTTCTTGTTAGTAAAGAAATTTCACAACGAACATTGGAGGGATTAAACAGAATTGCTGGAAATTTTTGTTGATGGAAAATTACACCAATTCCATAGGTTGCAGTCAACTTTTGTCATTCTTTTTTTAAATGAAACTAAATAAAAAAATTACCACGCATTTCGTTTCGTTAGAGTGCTTTGCGTGATTTTGAACCCGAAAATTTCGCCGACAATTCAAAATCAGGACAATGTTTGCCCGGGTTTAATAAAATGGAGAAGAATGGTAACTGATTGCAGATCATAATGCAAACAACGTACAATTGTTGACTTTTGTTTCCACTGTCTTGCAGATTATTTAAAACTTCTTTTAATCACTGACACCAGGCAATGTCCGTTTACTGTTCAAAGGAAAGCTAAATTATCTCGTTAGCCAAGATATTGAACACGGACCAATACAGAAGACAATTCATTAAGCATCTTTGTTTTACTTGTTTCACTCAAAAATGACGAAAGGGCCCTCAAAAAATTAAATTAATTCTTTTATTTGTCTTGACTCAAGAGCCTTTGAGACAAGAAGATCCGAACCGAAAGTCGTGCTTCACCATTACACCAACACGTAACGGCTTGTGAAGGTAATTAATAAATACCCATCAACATTCACTTTATTGCCATATTTCACACTGTTTAGAACCTTATTTAAAAACGATGATGTTTCGCATAACTCCACTACCAACGCAAATTAACCACTGTAGTTGGAAACACCTACTAAATATGCAAATTACAAATTAAACTAGTAATACGTGACTCGCAGGGCCTCGCGAAGCTCTGGGTTATTGTTGCCTAGTAACGGACAAAATACAGCATACAGAATAGAAACAGAAACTGAACAACAACGAACTGCACGATTACAGAGACTTCGACAAAATACAGCAGACAGAATACAAACAGAAACTGAACAACAACGAACTGCACGATTACAGAGACTTTGACAAAATACAGCAGACAGAATACAAACAGAAACTGAACAACAACGAACTGCACGATTACAGAGACTTCGACAAAATACCGCGGACAGAATACAAACAGAAACTGAATAACAACGAACTACACGATTACAGTAGCCTGCGAATACAGCCGCCTCTCATACAACAATGAACAGTTTTCAACACCAGCAGTTTATAGCCTGAATAGGCGTTGAGGGAGTATTATGTGGAAATCAGTGTTATTTTAATCCGAAAAGAAAAACGATAAAAATGAAAGGCTCAGGATTCGAACCCACAAAAAAAAATAATAGTAAAAAAAAAAAAAAAAAAAAAAAAAAAAACCTATCCGGATTCGAACCCCCGCCCTCAGTCCCGAAGATCTGATTTCAAGCCAGCGCGTCACACCATTAGGCCACCAGCGCACGGCCGTGTGACGTCATTTCCGCCAGACACCAAGCTCACAAATATGACCGTAAACTCCACACGAGATTTCATCCCGCCTGAGCCCTTTGAGGGACAAAATTATACACCCCGCTACGCTCGGCCTTCGGCCTCGCTTCGCGAGGAACAATGAAAGACCGTTTGTTGTCATCAGCTCAACCGCTCAGACAATGTAAATTGTCAATGAATGAAAATTCAAACAATCTTCATGACTATGACACCGATTATATTTTGTATTTTGCACAGTCTTTTCTGTCTGATGAACGGCTTCGGGATTAGGCCTAGAATTTCACTTTTACCTTTCTTGAGTATACCGTGCTATCTGTTTTTACTTTTACGTTAAGATGAAATATAGACAATTATATATCATTAAACAGTACGACATGTCGCTGGTCCAAAAATGTACAAAGTTTTACAACGACGGGCTGAAACCATTGGAGATGGCCCGGTATGTCTTTTTCATTAGAATGAACATTTAGTCCCATAGAAATTTTTCCTGCCATGCAACATGGCCGCCATGCAAAATTTCACACCAGAATCAAATTTGCATCATTAGAAGGTGTTTGCCACTACAGTGGATAATTAGCGTATGTAGTGGAGTTATGCGAAACATCTCTAATAGATGACCTCGTTAGCCCAACGGAGTGAACACCAAACAAAAGACAACTGAAAAGAGGAGAAATGTCTTTGTTTTCACTTAAATAACTGGAAGAAAAGACAAATTATAACCAAGAACAAATACATATTTATGTTAATAACAACTCTTTATAAAAAGGCCGCATATGCGAAGGTCTTTTTAACAATTTTTATGTTAAGACACGTGCCTTCTCCATCTTGGTCATCAAGATCTGAAGTCAAACGGTAAGTATGAGTTCGAGAAACTCAATTCTGTTTTAAATCATTGATGTTCTGTGAGTTCATTTCTGTTTATTTGAAAACACAGTAAGTAAATAGGGGAAGATATTTCCCTCTTTTAGTGTAGGTAGATGATTTGGCACTTCATAAGTAGAGTCGCAGTGAGCTAATCCGTGCTAGAAATGAAAACGTAGAGCACTAGAAAAAGACCACAGAATCCATACGCCTTTGTACTCTGAAATCCTCCGAAATCCAGTAATCGGAATCCCAGCGGAATTCTAGAAGATTCTGGATTACCTTACGTGGGAAAGAATCAACCTCCTTGTTTGCCACCTAGATATACAGCCCAAGACAAAAGTAGTTGGGAATATTGTAAAAAATGCCCGATTACAAAGAGTTTTTAATTCCACTTAGTAAACACCATACGCCAACTGTTTTAGGAGCCTCGACACCCATCAATGTTGAAACCTCACTATATAATCTAGTGTGATTAAGGTTGCCAAAAGCTCAACAATGATGGCGAAGGGGTGGGGAACATACTGCTTACCATCCCAACACTTTTTTGACTCGCAGCTCGCCGCGGAATATTATAGGGGTTTTTCTGCCGCCAAAAGTGGAAGTTGATCCACATAACGCTTGCGATAACAAGACGACTAGAAACGGTATTGACACAGGGAACCACTAACTTACAGTTGAAGCTCTTTGCATCCTCGGCTCTCGTGGATCCAGTCTCATTTACCAAAACGAATATGGTGCATCGTGTAGTAACAGTTTTTGATGTATAAATACCTGAATGTTCAATCTATTTACCAAGAGTAAAATAGATTATTTTCAAGATCCTTCCGGCGTTACAAGTGAATAAAGAATGGACCCTCAAATTAAAAGTATAATGCTCACAATGGCCGTATTCATTTCGGAAGACGAATAAGCCTCAAGATGGCAGCAATAAATGACGAAAATCAGCCAGTTAAAAACTTAATGCATCAGTAAGATGCATGAGAATTCCCTACCAGGGGGAAAGGAACTAAGCAAGATGACTGATAAAACAAACGCATTGTTCGTACAAGACCTAAAAATGCGTCAAGACAAATAAATGTAAGATGCATTAAGTCATCTTGACAACAAAATCGTCAATCTATGCAATGTCTGTGCACTAGGCAGGGCTTGTGACAGATAACTCGACTTCTTCAATTCAGATCTTCAATTTCTATGTATTATTCTCATTCAATATTCAACAACTTACTGCTAATAGAACTAGCAAAGGTCTCTTTCACGCAACTTTTATTCATGAAAATTTTAAGACGACAATTTTATGCAAATAACATTTTCAATGAAAAGCCCAGCACATTGTAGTAATATTTTCGCTGTATCTTATTACTCCAGCGATCAATCAAAAGCCAAAACAATGCTGGTAATATGCTGACTTCACAAAGCTACGAATGGTATTATATGTTGGGCTTATGACTTAATCCGTGGAGGAAAAGGGCACTTTATTGTGATGAACCTGATGAACACTTTCAGCAGTCGCGATAAAATAAATGGCTTATTACTAAGTTCCGTTATCAGTAGTCAATAGCAATGGAGTGTTCCTATTGGCTATAGTAATTGGCGCCAGTTTTTTAACACAAAGGTTCACCAATCAAATCACTGCAATATTTGACAGTGAGTCAATTATGTAAAGTAAAAAGTGAATAAAATATCCTGTGAACGACGAGAGGGAGTTCAGTGTATACTCCTACGTATCACGATAATCTGTGTAAACAGACCAACCAATCCAGAGACACTCAGTGTGAAACGTGTAGATTTGGAGTTGACAAAATTCTGTAAGTAGCCGAAACTTAAAGTGAAATTTTATGATAGTTTAAAACTGTTCACCTGGTAATGGTATGGTATGTCCCTCGGCTAAGACATTAATGCAGTCTATTTATTCACACAGTTGGTCTGTGGAAAGCCTTGCATAAGATTCGCTGATGACTCGACATGGAGATTAGGGTCTTCAGCTCAACCTGCTCATATCCCATTTTTAGGCGCAGGCAGAATGGTTTAAAGTGGTGCGCGATCTATCCATGGCTTAGTTCAGTGTTCGTATCGCTAATTTGGCGCGCAAACCTCATTGCGACTCAATAGAAAATTTGATCCACGACAGGGAACATGGAAGAATATAGAAACATATCCTTTTTTTGATTCGTAGTAATTGCAAACCCTCTGACGTACAGATGCAGCAAAACTTATGAGTAGATTTAGTAACGTAACTCTGTTATGCGCATTTTATTGAAAATGTTATTTGCATAAAATTGCCGCCTTATTTTCGTAAGAAGGCTAGGTGACATATCCCAAACCAAAATTTATCTTATACCTTACGAGAAATTTTCCGGCCCTATGCCCACTTAGGGCTTTGGCCATAAGTCAAAGTTACGAGAAATTACCATCAATCCACAACCAAAGTTACCAAGAATGAAAATAGGGATTAACCTATTCTATGCGGAATGAAACAAGTTTATATAACAGTTTGAGTTTAAGAAATTATGCGAAGACGTAATTATTTTCCATCTGATTAAATAGAGTAGAAACCATTTTCAGCTCAGAAACTGTAATTGAAGATTCACTAAAAAGTGACCGAGTGTTTGCGCCGACCTTGTAATGATCACTTATTTTTCTTCGTGGGGCTGGTAGCGAAAGAAATATAAGTTTAAAAAGTCTCGCGAATGAAGGACGCAAAAGCGCCAGTAATAATTCATATCATTTAGCAGTTTCGAATAGAATACTTTGAATGCCTTTTGTTTCTTTATAATCCTCCATTTTTCAGTCAACAGCAGCAATTAGAAAAGACCACCTTTTGTCAGTAAATATTGCATATATCGCAAACCTCATTGTTTTTGTTTTTTCGATTTTCTAGGAGCAAGCACAATACTATGTTAAGTGCCCTGTGGCTGTGCACGTTTACCGTGTTTCTGGCATCATCTCAAGGTGAGTGTCAATGAAAAGGACAATTTGCAATCTGTGACAAATGAAGGAAAAGTGATTGTCAACACAGGGAACGCCATATATCAAAATAGTTTAACAACTACTCTGAATGAAAAGTTGTCATAGTTCGGCGCAAAAGTTACTTCTTGTCTACACTAATGGGGTTTTAAACCTCTACATACGTTAAAAGCATTTTGTCTAAAAATCGGTTTCAAAATCGATCACTGTTGTTAAATTTCGCGCCTAAAACTTGTAAAAGGTATGTGCTAGTCTAAACTTGAAGTTAAAAATTAATCACTTGATTAATCAGTAGAAAGGAAAAACAGGTTCAATTTAACAAAACGTTTTTGAGTAAAATTAAAAAATAACAACAGTACTGAATAAGGGTGCCGAAATTTCTCCAAAGCACTTGTTGCGGTAGCGCTACTCAAAGAAGTAAAGGAAATATGATTGAACTGGTGAACTGTTGTTAAATTTTGCGCCTAAAACTTGTAAAAGGTATGTGCTAGTCTAAACTTGAAGTTAAAAATTAATCACTTGATTAATCAGTAGAAAGGAAAAACAGGTTCAATTTAACAAAACGTTTTTGAGTAAAATTAAAAAATAACAACAGTACTGAATAAGGGTGCCGAAATTTCTCCAAAGCACTTGTTGCGGTAGCGCTACTCAAAGAAGTAAAGGAAATATGATTGAATTACTGGAGCGTTAACAAAAGATTGCGTTTCGACAAGTTTACTAGAAATAACAAATTAGTTTCCAAACTGAAATCCAGCTTTCAAGTGTTTTTTCTAGTAACCGCCCTCCGGAAAGTTTTGTTCTTACAAAGCAAGAGATCATCGTTTTGGTGTAGGCTCAAAAGTGAAATCGTATTGAATTCGAAAAGTCTTCGTTTCTTTATTCGCATTTTATGGAAGAAGATTCTCTATCAATTGTTTTCTATGTACAGATTTGTTCCCACACTAAACAGCTCTGTCAATTTCTTATTTTCAAAGCTTCATCGAGCTGTGAGGACCCGCCATTGGATATATGTATTGTGATTGACAGGACAGAGAGTGTTGGGGCTAGCAACTATGACACCATGTTGGAATCAGTGAGGACCCTCATATCCAAATATGATGTCGGTCCTGATAAAACACATATCTCTATCGTTACCTTCGCTGGTGACGCAACAGTTCGCGCTAGCTTGGACGACCCCAGGTTCCAAAGTAAAAAAGGATTAAACGATCTCATCGACGAAATGAAAGCAAAAGACAAACTAGGAAATCCTACACGCACTGATATTGCACTGGAGGTTGTCAACAATGAAGTATTTACTGCTAAAAATGGAGATCGTCCCGAGTCCCCGGATGTCATGATCGTGTTTACAGACGGAGGCAAACATAAGAAATCAAAACCTTACCGCAAGGTTCTTCCTCCTCTCGAGGTATGTTCATACTTTCTTTGTAAAATTCTAGCAGTCAGCCAAATGGTCTCTCTGTTGAAATCGTTGACGTGCATACATTTTCATTCATTTCTTATACATCTAAGAGCCAATGATATTGTGCACGTACGTTTGTAAAGAGTAAAACAAGTCATTCAGATGAATTTTTTATCTATGTTACATGACGTTACGTGACATGCCATGACATGACCTGACATTGGATGACGTGACATGACATGACATGACATGACATGGGATGACGTGACATGAAATGACATGACATGCATGGGATGACGTTACGTGACATGACATGGTATAGGATGACGTGACGTGACATGACATGGCATGACATGACATGACAATGGATGACGTAACGTGAAGTATTATCACATGACGACACGAGGAAACTAAATCTGGGAAGTTAACTGTCGTGATACAAACAAAACTATGAATTTTGTTGTTTTTGTTGTTGTTAGTGTTGTTCTTGTCGATGTCGTTGTTGTTGTCTTTGTTGAAATGAGGACATGTACTTTTTAGTCATATTTTTATTGTATTTCAGTGAGTTGTAAAAGAGTGTTCCTCTTGTTTTAGGTTTCCAAATTAATCATCTTTGTCATATACCGTAACATTACAAACAGTTTTTTAGTGAAAATATCTTAATAGGTGCTCATAGGTCTTATTTGTATTCCAGAAAAAAGGCATCCACCGAGTTGCCGTTGGAATTGGTAAGAAAATTAAACAAGACGAACTTGAGACAATCGCGGGCAGTCCTGATAGAGTTGTGAATGCTGAGAGTTTTGAGAAGCTAGATGAACAACTGGACAACATCCGGGAAACTACCTGCAGTGAGTTTTTATGGGATAAAAATTGTCGCTTTATAATAGTAACAAATGCTTTAAAAGCGATCAAAATGGTACCTTTGGTGACACGTTAATTTCTGATGAACTTGTGCAAGGCTACCATTGTTCTGTTCTCTCCTTTAATCCTTGCCATGACGGCATACTTTCCATTTGTTGTCTTAGTGTCTGAATAAAGTGATGGCTTGGGACGACATTGCGACCTAAACGTCCGTCGCCAACAGTTGGTTATTGTAGTCATTTACATGTTCAAGACGAAGAGAAAGGGAAGGACGGGGATTGCCTTGCATGTGTGTTATGGACGGAGGAACTGCGGAGCATTTTCATGACGGCTTATGTCAACTATTTTTTTCCAATCCACAGTCTAAGCACATCCAACCATTGCTAGCAAGAATCTCAAAGATCCATTGCATTTCCTACAGGTATTGATGGAGGTTATACTGAATGGAGTGAATGGTCGAAATGTTCAGCAACTTGCGGAGGTGGTGTCCAATGGCAGTCACGAACTTGCACCAAACCGAAACCAGAGGGTGATGGAAAAACTTGTAAGGAACAGGGACTTGGGCCTGCCAAGCAGTCGAAAACATGTAACAATCAGCCTTGCGGTAAGTTGGTTTCCTTTCGGGATGAGGAGTTAACTACATAATTATGATTGCTTCATAGCCTTCAATATAGTTTGGGTAGATTGATTAATAATGCATCAAATACGGCCCATCATTTTTTATTTAAAAAAATATATGACTTTAGCGGCAGCACTACTTAAAGAAAAGAAAAAAATTGATAAAAAAGATGAATTACTCAAGCGTTAACGACAGAGTTGCTTCCAACTGAGAATCCGGCCGTTTTAAAAGTGATCCCTCTCACGAACTGCGGTCTGTAATGAAAATGCAATCATCATTTTAGCGTGGTCGCCAAGGCACCCGAAAAAATAGTTGTACAGTAGTAAGATTAAATTTGTGGTTTTGAACGGTAAATCTTACAGATCTTATTGTAGCTTTACGCAACTGTTTTTAAAACTTAAAGGGTAACCTTTGGTTAATTCTAGCGAAAAGTTTACTTGCTTACTTGTGCAAGGCGAACGTATAACTTTAACCAAAAGCATATAACAACGTTGGTTATATGCTTCTGCCTTAGCTGACAGTTAATTATCTACTCATCTGCGTTTAATCTTTTGAACGGACGAAAGGAAAGGGAAGGGTGGCCGGGGAACTAACTCAGTGGTATGTGTGTTAGTTGCAGTTACATCGACGGATGAACTGCAATCTTAGCCTGTGTACAGCCGTCCCGCTCCGCTAAAAAAATCGCGGAGGGGACCCTCACATACCACTGAGTTAGTTCCCCGGCCACCCTTCCCTTTCCTTTCGTCCGTTCAAAAGATTAAACACAGATGATAATTTCACAGGCTACTGCAATCTAAGTACAAACATTTCCGCCGCTTTAATTGAGTTTTTGGTCGTTTGCTTTTCCTACAGGTACCGATGGAGGATACACTGAATGGAGTGCATGGTCGAAATGCTCAGCAACTTGCGGAGGTGGTGTCCAATGGCAGTCACGAACTTGCACCAACCCGGAACCAGAGGGCGATGGAAAAACCTGTAAGGAACAGGAACTTGGGCCTGCCAAGCAGTCGCAAACATGTAACACTCAGCCTTGCGGTAAGTTGGTTTCTTTTCGGATGGTATGATTTATAGCCAATGAAAATAACTGTTATCTTTTATCTTTGAAGGCCGTATATTTTTCAGTTTTCACTCAGCTACTTGTCACCTTCTATCAATTAAGTTTCTTACTTACTCTTACAATGTGCATACCTTGCGAGAACGTTTTCTTTTTTAACTTACCTTATCAGATAATTTTGCAATAACCGCAGCATCTCTTTTCACGAGAGGGAACGTTGCAGAGTTCACCAAACCGAAATGCAGAGTTTCATTTGAAAATGTGAACTAACTAGCTGAAACGATTGACATTAAATGACTAAGGGTGAAGCTTTAGGAAGGAAAGCCCTACATCGGCATGACTTTGAAAACCATTATTGTAAAGTCACACGCCAAGTTTGTGATATACATTAAGTTTAAACCCAAGATTAAGTAACCTTTAAGTGGCTAGTGTTTTTGGTTTTGGATGAGATTTATATAAAGTCTTCGAAAGTAAACACATTCGCTAAATTAACAGCACTCAAAATGCAAAAATGAAAAAAAACTTTTAGTTGGTTGTATGTTTTACCCTAATCCAGGTGTCGATGGCAACTGGTCTCCTTGGAGTGCACCAGGCCCTTGTGACAAGACCTGTGGAGGGGGTGTACGGATAAGGCAAAGAACATGTACAAATCCACCCCCGTCCGGCAAAGGCAAGCAGTGCCAAGGAATGAGCACAAAGACTGAGAGCTGCAACACGAATAAATGTAAGCAAACAATTTTTTTAACCCATCCTTCCATGGGAAGAATCATTACTTCTAATCGCTACTTATTGGAGAAACCTTAACATTATCTTAATGAAACTTCTCAGTTAAAATTGCCTTGTTGGGAATCTTTGTTAACAAGAGAAAGTTTTTGACTTTCTCAATTTTGTTTTGTTTTAGGTCCCCCTCCGCCACCCCGTCCATGTAAGGAACATTTGGATGTTGGTATAATTTTAGATTCCTCTAACAGTATCAAACCATATGATTATCAAAAGGCGCTCAGCTTCTTACAAAGCTTGGCTCAAAGACTGCAGATATCAGAAGCTGGTACACACATGGCAATCCTGTTATACAGCTGGGAGGCACACACTGTTTACAGGTTTGTGACTAGATATAGGACAAAGACAGCATGGAAAAACTGGTGACATCTCTATGTACCTCAGTGCTACGAAGATTTTCCCACCTCAGCCTTAACAACCAAACACAACATGAGTAATAGCGAATCGATCGATTGAGTTAAAAGACAATAAGGGTTGGGTGTGGGGTAAGTTGATTTATCCACATTAAGGTTGCGTTCAGATTAAACAGTACTTTAAAACTTTGCATTGCCGAGATCTTTTATTATGTCATAATGAAGACTCCTACTTGTAACTTCCACTGCCCAGAATAGTACAGTCGATGTGTTAAAAAAATATTCGCAGCCACTGTTTTATTAACTCACTTCATCACCGTATGTATTTTTTTGTTCTCAATAACGGTCTGCTCAGGTGCATTACCGTGTGACAGTGATTTTGCAGCAAATAATAGCATTCTGCTCATGCGAAGTTGTTTCCACTACTTTTAAATCGCGTTTCGTTTCCCAGAGGTTTCATGTAGCAATTTAATATATCAGTAAGACCAAACAAAACAAAACAGAGATAATACAAAAAAGACAGAAAATTGCCTTAATGCTCAATTCCCTCTATGAGGCACGCCTGCAGAAAATCATAGTAGCGCGTTCAGCATTGCCAAGTCTAAATCCTCCCATAGAGGGAATTGGGCATTAGATGAAAACCGGCTCGTATTATCCAAAAAAGTGTTGCTCTTCTACTTTATTACATCTGCAAATTGCACTTTCCGCTTCCCGAAAATAAATTATGAAATGTGGAAAACAAGCTCTGTGATCGAATGGTAAATGGCTCAACCTCGTCCAATTATTTTTGTAGAACATGAGAATAATAATCTTTATTGTTTTTCAAATATTTTAGGTTTACAGATCCACAAAACGTAAATGCACTGAGAAACAAAATTGGAGGCTTGCCACATATTCGAGGTGGCACGCGAACAGACAGAGCCCTAACACTAGCTGGAGAAGATTTCTTTGGCTGGGAGGAGACTGGGGACAGGCCAGACATACCAAACGTGTTGATTGTGCTTACTGATGGTGACACAAATGAAGGAAGCAAACCTTTCCCTCAAGTTCTGCCCCCATTAGAGGTATGGACGCTGGCAGTCTCTTAGGTTCATTTCATAACTTACTTCCATCCAACTATACATCGGTGCATCTGTCCATCGACCCACCACTCACCCACCCACCCACAAATCCACCGAATGACTGGCTGATTGATTGATCGGTTGATTGATTGGTTGTTTAATTGATTGCTTGATTGATTGATTGCTTTCTTGATTGATTGATTCATTGATTCATTGATTCATTGATTCATTGATTCATTGATTCATTGATTCATTGATTCATTGATTCATTCATTCATTCATTCATTCCCGTCTGTCTGTCCGATCCATCCATACAACAGCCACATGCAATTATATTGCACCGTAAATGGTTTATTCATATTATCTTTTGAAAATGCAATTTCTTATCCCTGGGCTTATATAACTTCGTAGGAGGTTTTTGGTGCGCATATAACTGGGCGAATAATAGAACCGAGTGGGGCTTATAAGTATCAAAACGTTTTGAATTGACCTCACTCGACAAGACTCTGTTGAGTGATATAATGTCCACTCTGGTTAAACGTTTTGATCTGCACTCTACTTGGAGACCTGTTTATTGCCAATTTCTATTTGCATTACAATGTTCTGTTTCAAGTTGACCTTGAAAGCTTGGATGGGGGATGTCTTATGTCCGGAAGGGGGAAATTGGAACATTTTTTGTAAGCGGGCTGATGGGCCTAAAATCACTGGAGCGTTATATATATAACCAGGGGGTGGGGCTTATAGCCAGTATTTTACCCTATCATGTATACTGTTATAATATTTTCAGGATGCTGGAGTAAGACGAATCGCTGTCGGCATTGGAAATGAAATTCATTACGGCGAACTTTTAGAAATAGCAGGAAGCCGTGAAGATGTTCTTCAAGTGCATTCATACAGTGACTTAATCAACAAACTGGAAGACATCATGAGACTGGCATGCGACGATCAATACCCAGGTAAACGAATAAATAAACAAACAAACGTAACAAGGGACCAGCTCCCAGTTGGCTTGATAGCTCAGTTGGTTAGAGCGCTGTACTAGTATCGCAGAAGTCATGGGTTCGATTCCCGTTCAAGCCTGAATATTTTACAGGCTTGCTTTTCTTAACTGCTTAAGTTGAGTACATTACTGCGATGATCTTTCATTTGCTTAATATGTATATCCGCAGTACAAATATATGAATTTCATATATTCATTTCAAAAAAAACTATTAGGCGTTAACCCAAAGGTTCTTGATACCATTATAAGTTATCGCTATATTGTACTTAATCTAGCCATAGTTCTACTAAATAAGCAGTCTTTTGATTGTTTAATCAAACCATTGTTTTGTTTCAAGGTTTACAGCATTTACTGAGCCATGCATTATAACCAATTTCGTCTCTCAGTGAACCAGAAAATATTATAGTATTGACCTGTTTATTGAAAGAAGATTTTTTTCAGTAATTTGCTTTTTGGACGGGATACCATCGTCTGGTAGATACAACTCACATACTCTTTTTGTTTATTACGCTTGAATAGGATCTTGCGGCTCATGGGGATCTTATGGAAGCTGTAGTAAAACTTGTGGAACAGGGTTTAAAGTTCGCTCCAGAGTGTGTCCAAGAAACAGCTTGCATTTAAAGAAACAGAAAACAGCTTGTAATACCAACCTTTGCCCAGGACAGGGTAAGTTGGCAACAGTTTATATAGAGAGATTGATAGATACTTTATTTATATAACTTTGCAACCCAAAGGTTGAGTTATGTCATATTTACAAAAACAGGCCACTGAAAGCGACAAATGCTCAAAATATCAAATTCTTGAAATCCAAAAATTCTAAAAACTGAACAATACTTATTAAAATTCAAAGTGCATTAGATACAAGAATATACAGCTAATCCACAAGGTCTCAAAAGCAGCAGCAACAACTACCAACACACACTGTGGTACGTCGATAGCAAGAAATAAACCTAACTTAAACCTGCTATACTGCATTATAAATTATCAATCATCAGAACGGAAAGTGACAAAAAACCGCACCAATAAGAAGACATTTTTACTGCCACGAGCAATAGTACAAAACTGAATACAGGGAACAGAAGGTGTGTCGAAGAGGGAATATATAAACCCATTAACACTCAGGGCAAGACATGCATGTAATCAATGTGGCAACTTGGACTCGCTTCTCTTGTTTGAGGAAGTGGTTAGGGTGATGAAAATTTCCTCCTTCTATTAATTCCTTTGAATCCCCTTGTTTTTCATAAAAGAAAAAAAATGGTGAACCAGTGGCGGGTCAGTTTTGGTTTTTGCAATCCAATTGCCGATTATAAACCTCAAATAAATAGTCTTGATGTAATACTTTGCTTTGTGTAATTTGAAAACTTACAGAAAGTTGCGAAGATAGTCAAAGGAATTGTGAAGATTTAGCGGCTGCAGGACAATGTTGGAAGCAGGCTTCTGGATCTAAGTATTTCCAAACATTCACTTTGTGGGATCGCTGTAAAAAGAGCTGCAGACGATGCAACGGTAATGGTTGAACTTGAGCAATTGTATTTGCAAAATTAACACTAAGTCAGTAAATGTTCGTACCTTGAGTATCATCATAAGGTAAATTAACCGACTTGGCAAATACTTCCAAAAACTGGCGTTTCGAGCATATCCTAGCTGGAGCAGAGGATTGTGGATCGGGTGGGTTATAGAATATGGAGCTACGCTATTGGAGGAAACATTACAACAGAGAACAGAGGAATGAATAAGTTAACGAGACTTGTTCAAAGCTGCAGAAAGCTAAGACTGAAACAAATCATGTCGGTATAATGGCAGGATAGATTAAAACGTTTCAGACAGGCTTGGAGGCAACTGAGATGTCGTTTTCGTGAATGGCCGTGAGAGGGAAGTTTTTATTGAAATTTCAATAATTCTCACCTTACCATTTTGGCCTTTCAGTAGTTTATATCTTGTTATGTTGTATTCTTTTTATACCATGCCATAAAAAATACAGCCAATCAGAATACAGGAAAGCCGTTGTATATTCGACGGTATTTCACCCAACCTTTCCATAGTGCGCTGCGACTGTTTTCGCGACGAAATTTAGTAAGCGTATTTTCTATGGCATGGTAAAAAATAGTTATGCAACACTTTCTCGTGGTATACTATGGAATATCCCACTTGTCACTTGTATTTTCTTGGCATACACACTCGCCTAAAGGCTCGTGTGTATACCGAGAACATACAAGTGACTCGTGGGATATTCCATAGTATACCACTCGAAAGCGTTGCATAACTAGTATGTAACTGCTTTCTATATGATAAGCCCTTTTTTCCATTGATTATTTAACAGTCGACACCTCACAGTGCAAAGATAACGACCCCTATGTGTGTCCATGGATCACTAAAGCTCCAGAAGGAGGCTGTGAAAAATTTGCAGGAAGGCAAGGATTTAAGATCTACAAGCTGAAAGGTAAGCAGTGATGGATGTGTAGTTATAGGCATTTGTAAAAACATTTCCATATTTAATTACATTAATTCTCAAATCAAAGTAAACCTTAGGCATGTTTCCAGTCCAACAGTTTACCGCTAGCCATTAATGCCCCTGGATAGAGATAGGTAAGGTAATGTAGGTAAGGTAATTTATTTTACGTCAAAAGCACAGGGAGTGGTTGCCCAGTCTCCCGAGCCAGAGGCTCATGAGAGTAATTCATCTTCAACAAGAACATAACACAAGACTCTGGCCCTAGTTCGAACCGTCTACTGACCTCCAATATATCGTGTGTCCAACACATAAATTATTAGTGCAGCCTCGTCCTCCATTTATGCACATATTGAAGGCTGAGCAAATCATTGTCACAATAGTATACTATCTCTTTTGTGACTAAGGGCGCTTTCCATTTGTCAGAACTGGCTAGCCAGACCGGTATTTTCAAGAACAGAATTCCGTTGTTAGTCAGATTTGTCCTGTCATATCAGTCAGTGCATAAATATCCGTATATTGTCGTGGTGGATTTGTGGGAAATCTCGTGGAAAAGGCCCATTTCACATTCTAAACCACCGGACCGGCTGGCCAGTTCTGACTAATGCGGCCTAAGCGTCACATAAGGCCTCTACACAGTTCCTCCATTCCTCTCGGTATTCTGCTGCTCTTCGTACCTCAGCCCAAAATTTCAATCCATTTTCTTCCTTTCTTTCTCCACTGTGCGCCTCCAGCTGGTCTTTGGTCGTCCTCTTCCTCTTCTACCCTCGCGTGCCCAGGTCAGCGCCATGCTGCAATCATTGTTGTGAACTTGCCGTAGTTTATGGCTAATCAGCTTTCCATTTTCTGTGTTTTACTTCTTCATTCAGTCACTATCTCAATACTCTTGACTTAATATAATAAAGAAAGGTATTAAAGTGTTAAAAGTGTGCTTCTATGAATACCTGGCGAAACTTCCGCCATATGCTACATGGCAATTGGTGAATCAGAAATAATCAGCTATTTTCTTTCCATGGATGGAATTGATTGTTATTTTTATTTTCGACAGATGTTTGCAAGAAAAGCTGCAATAACTGTAACGGCGGGTCGGGAAGCAGCGGTGAGTAAAGTTTAGCTTTTTACTTGGTGTTCAGAGCAAATGCGACAATCAACCAATACTGAAGAATGAATAGATTACTAGTTTCACATTGCGACAGTCATCGCGGATTAATGCAAGGTGTTCGTATCTTGGAGTTGATCCACCCTGGGTCCCTGCCTCTTATCTCATTATGGTGACACAACAGCCTTTGAAGTACTCGAAAGTGCTTCATTGGAAAAAAGAATAAAATTCTTTGATAAAAATCAAAATGAAATACAACAACTGAGGAACCAACAAGGATATTCCCCCAGAATTTTATATTCAATTGGTCTAAGCAAGTTTTAAGTCTACCGGTAAGTACCACTTTAAGTATAAAAAACTAAATCTGTGCTCCTATCGGATAGTGTTTTGTTTGAGGTCTTTAAAATGGTTTTGAGGCCTTGAATGATGTTCCCAAAAAAACATTTGCAGCAGTGTTATGTTGTGTTTGTGTTTGTGTTTGTTTTTACTTGTAAGAATATCTGCCAGTTTCGAATGTGTTTTTTTCTCTTTTGATGTTTTTACTAATTGATGTCATACCTGTTTTTCTTCAGGATCAAGTGGTGGTGGCTGGCGTCCCGGGGGTGGTGGTCATGGTAGTTCGGGAGGTGGAGGAGGCTGGGGAGGTGGAAGACCCGGTGGCTGGGGAGGCGGAAGACCCGGTGGCTGGGGAGGCGGGAGACCCGGTGGTTGGGGCGGTGGAAGACCCGGTGGTTATGGAGGTGGGAGACCCGGTGGTTTTGGAGGTGGGAGACCCGGTGGTTATGGAGGCGGAAGACCCGGTGGATGGGGGCGTTGATAAGCTATGGAAAAATTAAGTGAGTGCACGTTTTTCTATTGTTTATCTATGATGACATGTATAAATTCTTTGCAGAAGTTTCGTTACAAAAAGAACAAATACTTTAACAATTCCGATGCTATAAGCCCCGGCTTGTATAATCGTTCGCAGGGCCGTAACTAGCAAGAGGCAAGACGAGGCACTTGCCTCGTTTAAATTTTTACCTAAAATTAAAAACAAAATATCTTTTGTTGGGAAAATAATCCCCAGTTGAACAAGTTTGACTTTTCTCAAGAAATACCTCATGACAATGTCTCTGAAAGGGTTCTAGATTTCAAAATTTTCTGGAGGGCAAGCCCCCAGAACTCACTAGCAAGACCTTGCCTTGTCTATGACAAAGGTGTGGTTACGGCCCTGGTTCGAAAAGCTTTGTGGTTGGCGTTTTTGGGGAGACAGCATATTTTCGGAAGGGATAATTATCAGAAAAAATTTCTCGCTTCAAATGTTTGCGCTTACATTAAAACTTTACGTCTGGAAATTACAAGGTGCATGCAAAAGGGAGTGGATTTCTGCGTCTGGTCTGTGGGATAATTATTACCTGAATTTTGCGGTGGAATAACAAATCACTTTAAAGTAGCTTTGTCACGTGTTTTAAGTCATTTTTCTGACTAGCTTTTTCGCATAGAAAAAAAGGAGTAATAAAAACGCAAAAATAATCAAGGATGGTTTCGAATGACAAATATTAAGGCAGATTACGAATGACAAACTTGAAAAAGGTTGCCAATTTTTTCATAATGAATTGTCCGTGACATAGTTCCTTTACACAGCGTAGAACCAAACCAGATATCAGAAAGAACTGTAAATAGAATTGTAGCTAACGTGAGAAGAGTTTTTCGAGTGTTCTCCAGTTTAAGTCAATTTCCAAGTTGTCTGCAAATCTTATTGCACACATAAAACAAAAAAAATGCTTGTTCTATATCCATAATATGAAGAACTACAATTGTCGATCCATGAGTTGACTTGGTAACATTGCCGCGCGCAGCATGTTCCTTATGTTTTATAAATCAGTAGCCATGTTTATTTGCCATGAGTTAATGTTCGTTGATTTTATTCCTCTCCAGATCTGTGTTAGCCATCCCTGGATTTAAACTTAGAAAGGAAATCCAATGTGGAGTGTAGGAACAATAAAAAACAATAAACGTCCCATAAATCAGTGAAGTTGTGGTGATATTTTTCTTTAGCTATTAAAGTAAAATCACAGAATCAGCTATCGGTGATATGAAGTACTATACCTATAACCCCCAAAGATATCAAGTTTTTGTCCCAAATGAAATTTTATATTATGCTAAGCAACATACCGCAAAAACGTTTTGGTTTTGGTTAAAATGGAGTTTTTAATGGGCCGTCAAAGTTTCGGTTTCCTTCTCCATATCCAGTTTTTTGAACACGTCACTGTCCTGTAGAGAAAAGCAGAGGAGTAGATAAAGAAATGTAGTCCAGAATGTTCGTAGAATGTCAATGTTATAACCTAATTTTCATGCTAAGTCTTCTTCTTCTTTAGTCATTTTATTTCCTTGCAGAACATAAGTCCAATACCATTGCTTTCCAACTAGTCTTGATTTGGGCTACTTTCTTGGCAGTGGCCTAAGATACAACCTTTTCTTTCAACTCTGCCATAGCAGTGCGCCTCCGTGACTGCCACGGCTAGGTACTAGTCCCCAAAATTGTCAGATTGAAAAATTTATTATACAGTATAACCTCTATTTAGAGGACACCTTCGAGACAAGTGACTGATAAGTGGAACTATATAGCGCCCAAAAATACCGTATTTTTTTCGATTGAACGCCGCGGCGTTTATTAAAATTTTTCGTGATTCGAGTGCAGCGTTTATTCGAGGGCGGCATTTATACGAGGGCGGTGTTTATTTTAAATTCAATTTATTTCTTGTAACTGAACATTTGAATTTTAAAAACAGAAAAATGTTCTAGTGCTTGTCTGAAAAGTCATTTCCAATATCTTAAAACAATGTTACTATCAAGGAAAATATTTTTGAGGCTTGCTCAAACTTGATTATTACTGGATTTGCTTTTTGACTCTATTATTGGAATAAACGCCGCATCATGATGCGGCGTTTATTCGAGGGCGGCGTTTATTAATATTTCTGACTTAACGTGCGGCGTTTATTCGAGGGAGGCGTGCAAACACGTCCCTGGATTAAAGTAGAACAAAATCTTATCAATCCTGTTTGTTGCTCACGTACCGGGGATGCATGTCATAGATACAAGATTATGTGAACGAGTTGGCTTGACAAAGTAAATGTTCCACTTTAGTAAATCGTGCGTTTATCACCAAGCATTACCACAGAGAAACTCTCTATTTTGTGTTCTCATGTGTTAATCTCTATATCAACTCATGAATGTGTAGTCGATAAAAGAAAGAAAGTTTTATTGGCGTACACCCATCGAGCTTGCATGATAGAAGTTCCAATTAAATATACTTATTGTTTCCAAAAAGCTCAACTCCTAAAATTAAATAACACGAATTTCTAATCCCAATCTAAAGTTCACCCTTTGAGGCTGCTACCATTCATTAAAAAATTGAAAAGTTAAAAGCGTTGGCAACGAACGATCGGTTTTGCTTTTTCCAAACCAAAAAAAAATCAGCAAAAATTGCCCCGTGCGAGGAACGAACTCACGACCTTCTACTGTGCTAACGAGGCAACTGCATGAGAAAAACACATTTGACATTTACTATTGCTGTCGGCCGGCTTCGTCTCAAATACCAGCATGTTAATAAATTTTGATAACAAATCGAGAAAGTAACAGTGGCGGATCCAACTGACACAAAAGTGGGTTTGGGGAGAGGGGTGGGCGGGGCGTGAAGTGAAAATGAGCCTTTTCTCGCTTAATAAAGGGAGAACAAAAGCTTTTCTTGCCCGAAAAAGGAGAGGGGATACCGAAAAGTTAGGAGAGGGAGGGTTGACCTCGTCTGTAAGTTTATGCGCCGAAAAGTCTGCACGTTTTCTATCTACAAATTTGCAGCAAGCAGTTGAAATAAAACAAAAATGGATAAGGGATATCCAGAGCCGCCCGGTTAGCTCAGTCGGTAGAGCATCAGACTTTTAATCTGAGGGTCATGGGTTCAAGTCCCATATCGGACGACTAGTATTTTTATAGCAAAGCTAATTACTTTTTGTGATCTCAAAAAAGAAAACGAAAAAGATATTAGAACGGCTGCCAACACTGGACTTGCAACCTCTTACAACACCTCTTACAAGCAAAGTAATCATGAAAAAAGAAACATTTCGGCTGATTTTGGACTGATTTTTTTTTGAAAAAAAGGAAAACATTGTTGGTAATATGGCGAGAATCAGTTGATGAAGGCTTAAATCCTAAAACAAAAAGGTGCGCGATAATTTACGGTAACACTGTCGGGAAACACTAGAATAAGGTTTGAATTGTATTGATTTAAAAAAATCGATTTAAGGTCATTACCCTGAAATAGAACTGAACATAGATTTTTAACCAAACTTCGCCTACTGGTTTATTACTTTAATGGAACTTAAAATTTGAAATATATTTGTTTAGGAGCAGGAAGACCTTGAATATTCGTTATAGTTCCTTTATAATTCTCCTGCGAGTATTGGCAAAGTACACGTTTTTAGCGATAATTTATTTTTCAAACATAGGAATTGATCTGTTTTTATTTTACAGGAAGAATTTTGATCGCTACACTCAATTATGGGAAAAAAATTGACAGGTCACAATACTCGTTTACGAGAAAGCGACAATTTACTTCTCTCGCGGACTACGCCGCATATAGAAAAAACCCGCCATTTTTGTTTATGTGCGCGCGCTACAGTTAAGCTTAAAATTCTGCGCAGTAAGGATGTGCAATGCAATACAGGGCAATGACCTTAATTAAGTATCAGGCCCTTAGCACTTCGTGACAACTGAGCATTGCTGATTTTTTTATGGTTTTTCGTCTGCGCATGATACACACACATATCGATCGAGGTTCCAATCGTTTTAGTTACACCAACACAAATGTCTAAGTGAATGTTGGTGCCTCGTTAGCGCAACAGGCAGCGCGTCAGTTTTCTTATCCTTATCAGAAATTTGATGGTCGTGATTTCCATCCTCACACGAGGCAATTTCTGCTAATATTATTTGTTGAGGAAAATCAAAACCAATCTTTACCTCCCCTTTGTCGAAGGGCCAAATATGTTTGGTGTCCCCTTCACATAATTGATTCAAGTATCAAGAGTATTTACAGCCAACCTTGAGAAAGAGAGGACCAGGGTGAAAAGGACTATATCTTCATTCAATGCGCCTCCCCCAACTCCTTTTAAGCACATCTGCCTTGACCACCGTGATTTACTCTGTTACCAAAATTCATTACCCTGTGGATAAGATCAAGCCAGCAGGCAATACACAACTGTAGTGGAGAACTACCAATACAACCAATCTTGTACAATTAATGAATATTCCAACATAAAGATTTTTAACGCGTTACTAATGCAGGTCAACTAACCCTCTCATGCAGTTGCCTCGTTAGCGCAGTAGGCAGCGCGTCAGTCTCATAATCATTACAAGAAATCTGAAGGTCGTGAGTTCGATCCTCACACGGGGCAATTTTTGCTAATTTTTATTTTGTTTGGAAAAAGCAAAACCAAAGAGTTGAATTCACCTGCCAGGAAAAGGCTTTTAACCTGCGCCCAGGCCGAGTTCAGTTTTTTTCCCGTTCGTATATTCTCTTTATGTCTGGGATCACACTCGACAGGTAAATAGGGGGCGCGGGAAAATTGACCAGGCCGATCATCGTTGGTTAGTTTGAAGACATTTTTACATTTTTAACTGTTTTTCCCGCACCATGCGTGTTATTCTTTATCAAGCAAGCATGGAGGAGAAGAACTCGAGAAATGTTAGGAACAAAACCAAAAAGAAGCCAAACACAAGATAAAAAAATTTTCGTCGCCCGATATGGGACTTGAACCCATGACCCTCAGATTAAAAGTCTGATGCTCTACCGACTGAGCTAACCGGGCGGCTCACAATGGACATGTTATTATCAATATGGCAGTGTTATGAAAAATTTTGATGAGGTTTTTTTTAATACAAAGTTGTCGTTACTCTGTGCTGATTTCATGACTATCACAGTGAGTTTTGACACGTCAAGAAATCCAACTGGCCAGTGCCCATCAGGATAATTTATATTGTTGCGGGTAGGCATGAATAGATTGTGCTAGTAAATTCAGGAAAAGTTGCTTCACAATATACCTTAAAGTTGCTCTAAAGTTGCTCAAATCATCAAAAAGTTGCCACCAAAATTTAGAAACGTTGCTTGCTCTAGAGTCGTTTTGTTTTAGATAAATACTCAAAACGTGTTTGTTTGTTTGTTGCCATTTATTCTTACAATCATTAAAAGAGTCCAAAAAGCCATTGTTATATGAGAAATATAAATACTTTGTTGTAATCAATATGCTCTTTAAACTTAACATAATTTTAATAATAGATAAAAATAAAATAAAAAATAAAAAAATAAAAAATAGATAAAAAAGATAAAAATCCCTCGAAATGAAACGACTTTTATGGTTTGGATCGGTTTTACATCAATTTGTTGCTCAAAAGTTGCCAAGGAAGGCAAAAGTTGCCCTATGTTGCTGGTACTACAAAAAGTTGCTCAAGACGCTAAAAGTTGCTCAAAAGTTGCTGAGCACAATCTATTTATGCCTAGTTGCGGGCCCAAGAGAGGCCCGCAACCCTAATCTTGACAGTGACCAGCGGATTGCGTATAACGCGTGCGCGCCACGTTTATAAAAGGCTAGTTGCAAAGCGGAAGTTGAAAATTTTGTTCTTCCACCAAGAACGATCAGAATGCGAAAAATGTGTCAATCACAACAGATTGTTGAAACACCGGAAGTTGAAAATCTGTTCTTCAAGAACGATAAGAATGCGAAACCAGAGCAATACATAAGTCAACCTCAACAGTTTGTCACATAAGATCAAGACTTCTGTCACAAGAAAGATTGGAAACTACGTTTGGCCGACATTGTTTAGGCGTTGTTTAGGCGGCAAAACGAATGATTCCTTACAACATTAACAACATAGCGAGTTCACCAACCAAACAAGATCACATCTCGATAACACCGCCCGGGTACACCGCGTGCTCGATTAAATCATCATTCCTTGCGTGACGCGTTACTTGGAATAATAATTGTCTTTTGTCCAGCGATTTATCGACACTTCTGATAAATTTTCGCGACCTGTCGGAGTAAATGCCGGCGTGAAAATGAGGTGACCTAAGTTATTTGTTCTTCAACATTGCAAAAGGATCCGAAAATGTGTCGTTCAAACAGGAAGTTGAGAAATTTTTTTCGGTTAGAATGCGAAGAAAAGTGTCAAGAACATTTATCAACTGAGATCGACGCTTCTCAGTGTCACCTACAGGTGAAGGAAGGTGCATCTAGGCCCGCACTTTCTAACCTGTGGTTACCACTAGTTTTAACTGGAACGTGGCCTTCCACTTCAAGTATTAAATCTTGTAAAATGAGTACTAGTGGCGTAGTGGCCTAATGGCTACAGTCAACTCCCACTATGTCGGACACCTTTTGGACCACAATTTGGTGTCCGAAAATAGCGGGAGCTATTTCTATTAACTCATATTCGCCGGAACCGTCAACATCCTGTCCGTAATAACGGGGTGTCCATAATAGCGGTGTCCCGAAGGCGGGAGTTGACTGTGGTGCACTGGACTCTGGATCGAGTGGTCCATTCTCGTAAGACACTTAATCCCTTTCCACCCAGGTGCATAAAAAATGGTACCGGCGTATTTCATGCTGGGAGTAACCCTGCGCTGTACTGGCATCCCATCTAGGGTGAGTATTGGGCACTTTGGCCCGATACAGACTTCACATCAACAAAGGTCGTGAGTTCGATCCTCACATGGGGCATTTTTTTTAAACATGTTAAAGCTTTGAGTTTCGAAAAAAAAAATACGTGTTCACCACGTCAATGTAACATTTTTCTGAAAGAAGCTAACAGTATTGCCTTCTATAGAGAAAGGAGAATTCCGGAAATAAGCCAGGCCTCGGGCTAGTCAGATTTTTCCTTGGGCCTGTTTCCAGGGACAGGAAAGTTCAAATAAAGCTAAAATTAATTCGCAAACATAGGGCGTTGCTTTCTGGAGGTTTTAATTAGTCTCTGAATTGTGGCCTTCTTTTACGTTGTACCTATCGGTAAATACTAAGAGACTCGGGGAAACAAAACTCACTAAACTAATGTTGAAGAGTGAACTTTTGTTTTATTTTATTTTCCTGCGAAGCTTTCGGTTACACGATTCATCAGAATGCGACATTTGGCGGGGGAATGTTTTGCTCAGATTCTCTGTTCATCATGCTGTTGTCCTCTTTTTTGTGGACCAAGTTCACAGATCATGCCATAGCTTGTTCAATTGATACAGTAAAGTTGAATCCCTATAACTCGAACCTTCAAGGGAAAACAAAAAAGGTTCGAGTTATCGAGGGTAAAATTAGTAAGAAAATGACCTGGAGGGGAATCGAAAAATGTTCGAGTTAGCGGGAGGTTAGAGTTATTGAGGGTTGCCGGTTCTAGCTATCAGGATTCAACTGTATTATCAATGTGATACAAGCGTACTTTAACTATAATGAAGAGCAGTTCCTAACTATTTCTTTCAATACGATAATGACGAGCATAAGCCCAAGAGCATTTTGAGTGGTCAGTGATAAACAAGTAAATTACGTTGACGCGATATAAAGTTCAGTTTTGTTTACTTTATTCAATAAATATTTACAGTATTCTGCTTTTGCTGGAGGGCAATTATGCACATAAAAATATTTCAAGGCCATGTTGTAAAGCAACAAGAAATAATCTGAGAATACAATCCTTGAAGAGAATGGTCCTTTTCTTGTAAATTCCAAATTAATCTACATAACAAGTTCACAATTATTACATAGCGCAAGGATTTTAAAAATTTTCTTCAAACAATATAACCTGCGAGCAGGCTCTCTATCGTTGCCCCCGAATAGAGAGCCTGCTCGCAGGCTACAAACAATAGTGCGGAATTAGATACAAGAAAATAGCTGTGAATCATCGACCTCGTTATGGTGTCATTATGACAGCAACCTTTTTACAGGAGACTGGATCGAGTACATAAAAGTAAGAACCAATTCTCATTATAGAATATATACATATATATTTTTAAGAAACACAGCTACTTTCTTGCGTAGGTTATATCACTTTCCTTCATAGCAAAGTCTTATTAATTAACTGTCGTTCTCTTATACTTGATGCCATTCTTATTACCAAATATGGTGTACTTGGCCAGGTATTCTAGTTAGGTACTATTCTTGCAGTGATTTTTGATGTGTTGGTTATAATGACAGCTAAATGAACAATAAATGTTATCAGAAACTATAATGGGCTTCTGATGTCAAAAAAGGATCACATTTATACAGATTGCGGGCTTTGGGCAATGATAAAACACTTTTAAAAATTTTAAAAATGTAGGCAATGCAAACATCAAGATTTAAACGTTTGATTTACCCTTGCACGTATTATTTAACAAAATATACATAATTCAGTCCAATCAGGGTTCAGGAGCCTCTTGTACAATATATTAATGATCCTTGACTTTTGTCTGAGGTATAAATACAAAGGCTCTCTCGTTTTGCAACAATTGATGAGGGTTCTCCCACTGCAACCATATTTGACCACACATATTGTTATACACAAGAGGAGTTTGTGTTTGTGTGATGAAAATGTGCATGGCACAGTGGATCTCACACAGGTAACATACACGTAAGAGTGCCTGTCATAGCTCTGCACTTGACTTGAATTACTTCTTCTTTCTTTCTTGAGCACATTTTGGACAATACCTGCAAAGTAACCCCGAAAAATCAAATTGTTCACCAGTAAACATTTTGGGTGAGTTTAGTGAGTTCACTTTCTGTACATTCTGCTTTGTTATCTATATGTACATTTCCTTTCCATTGTCTTTTAGACAGTAACTTTGTCTTGCAGACTTAGTATCTTGAACATATCAAATACAGTCGAACCTCTACAAATTTAATTATTTTCCTTTGTTCCTTTTTAGGTTGAATACAGGGAGAAGGAATGATGTTCACTTTTCAGAAGCCTGCAACACTCAATGTAAGTGGCAATATTCACAGTGGTTATGGTTGTCATGGCGCATGGCTAAATAAAACTAGCTTGACTGTGTATCAGACGTTAAGTCTGTACTACGTAAACGTTGGTGCCGTGTGAAAAACTCGTGACCTAGACCCCCCTAAAATTAATAACAAGTGAAACTCAGAACTAACCATTTTCCTTTGGGCTTTGACGATAGTCCTACACATGGAAAGTGAAACCATTCAATGGGGCACTAAAAGGAAAACAGCAAGTTAATATCATTAATGTCTATCTGAAAATAATTGCACACTAAACTGTTGATGATGCCAATAGAGAAAAAAGACAGCTTTCATAGACTTAATCTGTTTACAAACCATTACATTGCATCACCAAGAAAGCTACTGTGTCTCATGTGAACTATGCAACAGTATGGAAAGCTACAGTGTTGTACACGTCTAACAACTGTAACCTGCATGTGTACTATATTGACAGCATGTTATGCCTACCTCTGTGTTATCACAGCCAATCATTTCACCATATGAGACCTAAATGAGAAAATAAAAAATAAAAATTGGATTGTAATGCATTTTAGATTTGCCACTGGACTTTTCAAGGACTTACACACAAATTCAAGGACTTTTCAAGGAAATTGGAATTCATGGACTTTTCAAGGACTCCCCCTTAAATTCAAGGACTTCTCAAGATTGTGCAAACCCTGTAAAAGTTTATATTGTGCATCACTTACCTGATGGCACAAGCAGTATGTTGGTTCATTGGGATCAACTGGCATGTCAAGTACCTGAACCTCAGGTGCCAGAAGAGAAACAGCGATGGCAAGTGATTTGGGACCTTCAGATTCAACCCTAAAACACAAGTAACAAACAATAGAAAGATTAAGTTTTTAAAATACATATACCAAATGCTTTGCTGAGAGCTGGCATGTAACAGACAGCATTGACTGGTGGGAAAAAGAATAAACTTTGCATGCAATAAGCAAGTCTTATTTCATAGTTCAAAGCAACAGAATGCATTTTGTGATTTACTGTCTCTCAATAAACAACTTGAATGCAACTCATTTGCCTTAGAGAAAAGTTTAGTAGCTTTAAATTCTCATCAAAATTCAATTGTTTCGGCCTATGTGTGTTTTCCTAAAACTGCTGCTGTAGCAGTTCTTGTACTTTTGTTATTTAATCACTGCATGTGTGCAAGTTAACTGAAATAGCAACCCTACTTTTTCTTTTTTCTTGCTGACTCCTCAGCCTCTTTTTGTTTTCTTCTTCCTCCTTTACTTCTTCCACCTAAAACACAAATTGAAATGAATAAACTGCCCAACACTAGAGACAGATTCATGTTACTTGCTTTACAAAATGCAATCACATAAACTCAGCGATGGTACAGGCACTGGTATGTCCTGTCACCTATTCAGTTACAGTTGTAAAAGATCAGCTCAGCCATCTCTGGTTAGCATGATCAGCTCACATGGGATGGTAAGATATATTTCTAAACTACAAAAAACCATGGCAAGCTCTCAAATCCTGATTGCTTGATCTGGAGTTCAAACTGCTAAACATTAAAGATTACAAAAAAAACAAAGGCTACATTACTTGACTTGCTCTTGCGCTTTGGTGTTGGAGATTCACCTACAAGAGATGAAATAAATGTGTTAAAGTTGCCACAGAAAATAGAGGAAAAAAACTACTATGACATTACAACAATCTCACATGTACATGATGTCATACAAATGTATGCAATCATTATTAGTAAAAACAAAAAAAAAAAAACAATGAAAAACTACTGTATGCTCTGGCATCACATCTCATATTATTTTTACTTAATTGCAACTTCCAGTTCATATTAAGAGTCTGGCCTGGCCATTCTCAAATGCTTCAGTCAGCCACTTAAATAAGCATTTAAAATACAGTACAAACAAACAACAAATTTCTTTTTTATGACTGTTAGATCAAAACATTGTTTAACTGAAAGCAGCAGTGCCTTCACCCAAAACTGTGTACAGTAACCATTCAAAATGACCTCAGTCAACTGATTGTGAAACAAAAACAAAAATGATTCTTACTTTCATAATCTGAGAAACCAGCTTCTTTGGCATGTTGTTCCTTGAGGTCTGATTCAAATCTAGCCAAATCAGCATCCAATTTTCGTATATGTTTATCAACCTTGACAATAAATACACTCATAAGTGGAAATACAAAACTTAAAGAAAAAACTTTATTTATCTACACGTACATGTATAATTATGCAGTCTGCAGTTAATTGGTTACTTAAAGTACACTTCTAAAATTTCAACAGTGGGTTTATGGATTATCAGGGTTTTTTGCCAAGTTGATCACTTTTTTTGCCAAGTTTCAGGTTTGGCAAGATTTTCTGAGAAAGCGTAATCCCATGTTCCCCAGTGTAAGTCTTGAGCTGTATATTTCAGACTTTCAACAACAAGATTGGATGTTCGGTGTTCATTAAAGGGGAAGTCTCGCGAAGATTTTGATTGTTTTTTTGTGGAAACTGTGGTGTACCGATTACCTCTACTTGTTTAGAAAATTATCCTAAAACACCAAGAAGATTCAAACTGAATTCTTCAAAAACAAGTCAATTGTTTATGGAGACTTTTGACAAAAACATGAAAACTTTTGCTGGAATTTTTTTTTTTCAAGTTGTAATAGACCATATTCGTATTCTTGGTTTTGGACTGGAACTAGCTTACAATGGAGGCTAATGCAGGTAATCTTTTACTAATGCAAATTGTGACATGAAAGTTTTTTTAATGATATTCCCTCGCAACAGCCTCCACTGCAAGCTAGTTCCAATCCAATACCGAGAATACAAATATAGTCTATTCATTTCAACCCTTTCCATCAATGGCCAGAGTCTGACACCTCATCGACAGTTTTAGTACACTAAGTGATCATTTATAACAAACCTGAACCATCATTAAAGTTTCCGTTAACACTGAAATGTTTTTCTAAATTTGGAAGTTACACATAATCCTTGTGATACTTCCCCTTTAAGGAGAAACTAGATCTTGATCAACCCCCGGGGGGGGGGGGGGGGTACTTGAAAAAGTTTTGTACGGGGAGGCTCCGCCCGAAGATCCAACCCCTTACCCTTTTATATACCATTTTGATAGAAAAGGTACCCCTTTTGTATACCTTTTATTGCAAAAAGGCACCCCTTTCATATACCTACACGACATCACATTTACCTAAAACGGGGTGTTTTCTTGTCATTTTTATAAAGCGCTTAATAAATTACGACGATACATCCAAAAGTTGCGTCTGCTCGAAATATTTAATGTAAAGGCCTTTTAAAATATCATTATGAAAGATTTCCCTACCCTTTCATATACCTACATTTTGTGAAATCCCTACCCTTTTATATACCTGAAGCCTGAACTACTAACCATTTCATATGTTTGCATGGCAAGCTGAACTTTATCATCTCCATATTCTCGACTCTTGACAAAGGCATTTTCAATCTTCTTTAAGTGGGATGTCCTATTAGCGGCATCCATGCTCCGCACATTAGCCATATACTCTTCTGACATTGTGTTTATTTCTTTTGATAAGTCTGAAAATCCAAACCAACAAGAGTACACTTCTTTTACTTCTGCGGTATTACTTTTGTAATAAATTAATATACTTTGATTTTAAGATGTGTGTAGCCCTGAACATTTTGTTTACTGAAAACAGTGAAACATGTACATGTAGCTTAATATTATTGTTATACACGTACTTTGAATTAATAAAAGTCCTGTTAACTACATCAAGTGCTAATCCTAACATTTACTACAGACCCTGTTTGATATATTTTAATTTGTTGATCGTTACAAGCTTTTGAGTTTCTTCTCATTTCTCAGAGGTCCATGTTCCTTTGTACTGCCTCCCAGGTTGATGGGTCTGGCTTTCATGCAGTTCTATTTTGTTCTGCTCACTTAATCATCCAAGGTTTTGTTATAAGAAAAAGCATTCTTGGTGCAATTTGCATTTTTCCTTCTTTAGGAAAATATACCAGTATTACCTATTGAGTCATGTTTATTTATTTAGATCTTTTTTTTTCTTTTGGCATTCAATACCAAAGTCAAACTTTGTTGAGAGGAAATATTCACGTTGTTTATTTTGGTTCAAGAAATGTAGCAAAAGTGTTGTGTACATGTATTTTCATAGTCACTAACATTGTCAGTTCAGTAATTGTTCTGACTGCACTGATCACAATCGTTCCATGAAGAAAAAAGCTTTATCAACATAATATTATATATAATGTACCAGTTTTAATGGCTGTAGGTGAGGAAAAGGAACTGGAAGACATTTTTTGTTCAAGTCCATGGTAGTTATAGCTTTTCTTTCAATAACGACACAAGGAATTTAGAAGTGGATTTCTTTTTCCATTTTCACTTCCAACCTTCACTCTTTAAATGAAGGGTTCAATTATTCAAAACAAAAACTGATCCAAAACTCTTAAACATTTATTGGATTAATGTCTGGCTTTACACACAGGCACGCACAGAGAATTTGAAGAGAGTTAGAACAGTTGCCTGATGTTTTTTACTTATTCTTTTCCCCACAAACTTTTCTTAAACCTCTAATAACACAAAAACAGATGTAAAGCTTGCCAGTACTTGGAGGAAATAGAGGAGCATTGAAGAGCTACTTCTGCGGTATTACTTTTGTAATAAATTAATATACTTTGATTTTAAGATGTGTGTAGCCCTGAACATTTTGTTTAATGAAGGGTTCAATTATTCAAAACAAAAACTGATCCAAAACTCTTAAACGTTTTTTGGATTAATGTCTGGCTTTACACACAGGCACGCACAGAGAATTTGAAGAGAGTTAGAACAGTTGCCTGATGTTTTTTACTTATTCTTTTCCCCACAAACTTTTCTTAAACCTCTAATAACACAAAAACAGATGTAAAGCTTGCCAGTACTTGGAGGAAATAGAGGAGCATTGAAGAGCAATGAGAAAATAATGCCAAAATTTGAGCTAGTTTTAGTATGCAACCGAACCTTCAAATCCTCATGTGCTTTTTGGGTTAAGCCAGACCATATTAATCCAATCATCAATATTAAGTTTAGGATTGAGTCTCATTACATCTAACAAGATCTTACAAGATTACTGATTAAGAAAGATGTTATAATAAGATCTTAATAAGATTCTTGCTAACAGTCTTACTAAGCGGATATTGCTAAGATTTGAGAATAAGAGTATAATCTATGATAACTAAAGACCTCAGTCACATTCCTATAAGATTTTAGCAACAATCGGGGAAAAGATCTTTATTTTAAAAATGCCAGGGGGAGAAGGGGGAGGAGAAAGGGGGTGAAGGGGGAGTGATCCAATCTAATGCATATTAACTGGAAATGTTTGTCATCCTAACAAGTGCTTCTAAAAGGAGTAAAAAAAAATTCCAAATGTGATTTAAGAGGTAGGAGGGGTTTAAAGAAGATATTTTAAGCCGATCTGTTTTTCTTTTCTAAATTTTCGGTGACAAATGTTCACCTTCATCAGAGTTAGTGAAAGTTTGTTGGTGCTCGCGCTAGCAATCTGTGCGTTAGTGCGACATTTTAATTTTGAATTAACACCACATAAGCGCGAGGAAAAGCTTTGCGTTCGTTGATAGCATTGCTGTCCAAAGTGGAGTGCCACGACTCCAAGAAAAGCCTCGAGGATCTGGGCGTCCTTCGGATGGATGTTATGTTCCGTTGACTCTGCATGCTGTTTAATTGCTGATTCGCTATTGCTACTATTACCAATCGCACTACTGATTCCAGTATTTTCAGGTAGGAGGGGGTTGGGTTTTAAATTAAAAGATAATGCTAGAGGTGCAAATTTCGGGCGCGATCCATTGAGCCAAAATTTCCGGAAATCTTGGTTCAAAACTGAGTGGATCGGTTCGGTCTGACCGGAAAAGTTTCGGAAAAAGGGATCCACCTTTCGAGGAGGACCACTTTTCTGGTTAGATCGGTCCGATCGGAATTTGCCGTTCCATTTGACCATCCGCTTCCCCAGTACCTCTCTGTCGTGCTCCAGAAGCAACATGGCCGAACAAAATTAATATTAACCAGTGGCAGCGACGGGCATTGACTTGCGTATTATGTTTTTCTCGTTTCACAAGGCTAATTTATATCCTTAAACATGTTTCCATATCTGCGACGATACGTTTTGTACGGGTTACTATTTGTCCAGGCTGTAGGAGAGAAGTTCGTAAATATCTCTTGTCGAGTGACAATGAAACTTACATGGAAATATCTCAAAAGATTGAGCTCAAACTAATTGTAAACACGGGTAAGTTTACTTCTCCTTATGCACCTATCAATGTTAAGCCCGAGGGGGGGGGGGGGGTCGGGCTAACCACGGGAATCTGATCGTGAGGTAGGTCCCCAGGGTAGGGATTTTGATCGTACGTGATGGCCCCAGGGTAGGGATTTTGGTCATTTATAGAAGGTTTGAAGGACATCTGACCACCTTTCATGGGGATTTTGACCAATTATTTTGTCCCGGGGGTGGGGAATTTGACATTTTTTTTATAGAAAATGTCAAAATCCCCACCCCCTGCCCGACCCCCCCCCTCCCCCCCCCTCGGGCTTAACATTGATATGTGCATTAATTGTGAAGCAGCTCGCTGGGGAAAACTGTCGTTGTTGTTTTACAGGATATTGTCTGTTGACTTGAAATCGTCGAGTAACAAACAAGAGTCGGACCGCAAACTCGCCATATCGACCTGCCTTGTTCAGTCAAGTGGAAAATACTGTTCCTTTCAACGCACGAAAATTTCGGAAATTCAAACCGGATTTTTTGGTTGAATGGATCGCGCCCTTTGTGCACCATTATTCCTAGAAAACCATCCGTACCATCTGGGACATAACAAATGATCGGTCCTTAAAATCTTGTTATAAATGGCCCAGGTAAATCTAACTAGATCTCATAGACATAAAAGGATTATCAATTAAAAAAACAGCTAATACAGTATCTTAACCAGTATATTCGAGAACAGAATTTTGTTGTTAGTTAGATTTATCCCCTGTCAAATCAGTCAATACATAAATTTTATACATTGTTATGGTGGATTTGTGGGGCAATCTCGTGGAAAAGGCCCATTTCACATTCTAAACCACCTGACCAGCCGACCAGTTCTGACAAATGGAAAGTGTCCTAAGTGTGCTCTGGGGATTTGCCTGTAAAGAAACTGTTTTGACATCCAAGTACAAAGTGTGGCTGCCTACCTTGTGTTCTCTGATCAAGTTCTCTCATAAGAGTAAAGTTCCTTTGAAGTTCAAAAGGAAGGTTTTCAATACCTAAGTGACAGTTAAAAACAATTACAATTTCAAACATATTATTACTTTGTCAACACAACTTACACAAGTCTACTGTCACTTTGATTTCACGGGGGAAACCCCTTTACCCGTTTATTGTCATTGACATAAAACTATAAACAGAGCTCTTAAAGTTGATGATCAAATTCATATCTAAACACAAATAATAAAAGCAGTCAGGAACACAGTTACTTAACATAGAAATGAACTTACAATTTACGTAAAATCGGGTTGATATTATACACGGCTGTTTATTTAGGGCAATAAGCATAGCTACCAACGAAAGTTAAATCAAGATTCGGCACTTTACAGTATTACAGGAATAGAAGACTTATGTTTACTATATTGATGCGATTTCATAGTTTATAAACGGCTTTGTGATACAGTGTAATATAAAAACTTACAAAAAAAGTCAAACGTTCAGCAGCCTTCGATGAATTGCTCGATTTCCCTTTTTACAAAATGCAAATGAGCATGAAATGTGGATCAAATTTGTGGCGGGATTCACGGGCAAGAAAATAATCAAAAGTACTTACTATCAAGATAGTGTTCCAGGTACATATTCGACGCCATGGCCCCGACTTGTGCCTGAATTGTCCTCTATCTAACTGTTGTCTTTTGAAGTGTAAAAGGACGACACTTGTGGTGACAAAGAGGTAAAATTATTAGCGAAATGATTGCAGCTTCAGCCTTTTATCGGCGTCACTTCGGAAATACAGTTCTGCCGCCATAACACAGAGCACAGTATCATGGGATACCATCACGTGACATGTTGAAGTCATTCGGAAAGTACCGGAAGCCTGCATGCAGAACAGGCGGTTTATTTTGCGGGTCGAAGCGCGAAGTGCAAAAATAAACCGCCTGTTCTGCAGGCTATTCGGTAAGCGCAAAAGAAATGTTTTATGCTGAAAAACATCAAGTTACATTGCCTTTTATGAGCGCACTCGAACGCGGCCTTTTTAAAATTATAATGTGCATAGACTTCGTGTACGTACGTGTGAATGCGTGGAGCATGGAGTGGAATTGAAGTGAGATTCTCTAATTCACCTCGCTCCGCACCTTATGTTCTCGGAAAGAGCGCTAGTCTGACAATCTAAAATATCGTCTCCCACTCCTTTTTTGGAGATGGAGAAAAAACACATATAATTTGGCAGTCAACGAAACTATCAATTCGCTTGGCAGTCAATTGTTTCAGGCTGCGCACTCGTGATTTGCTTCGCTATCGTGTAATCACGCACAAGGCTTGGGACTACAGAATGAAAACGAACCATTATCATTGGTAGCGATCGACTCGGTATTCTAGATACCCATGTATTGGCCCAATTAAATTTGCTTGCCTATCAAGTAAGCTGGGTTTTTTTTTGATAGCAACATGCATGGTAAAATAAACGCAAGATGACAAAAGCGTACTCTTGTCAAGACCACGCCCATTAAAGTTCACAGCACAGCTCTTCGCAATATACCACTTTTGTTTAGCCGTACCAAAATCTAATGAGTGTAAATGGACCTTTATTCTTCAATTTTAACAACTGCTTGGCTTAATATCCCCATGTTTCCTGTCTCGGACGGTACCCGTAGTCAAGGTTGGTGTGAAATTGGTTGTCATTCATTTCTTTTGTTTGGTCAAGTTTCTGAAAATGCTAATACTGACAATTGAACATCTATGGAATAATATGCTAAACTGAGAAGTTTCTGTGTTTTTGGTTAAAAGGCTGCTGATATGTGACTCATTCAATTGCAAGAGATTTGTATGGAAAAAAGTCACCCTGGCCTGCCTAGCCTCGTTTTCATGTTTTTGGCCATATAAATGTCCCTGTAACTTCCCTTAAGATAAAACTACAGCCTTGAAACTTTATTCATTGATTTTCTTTGACTTGATCTTTAAGTTAAAGTGATTTAATTTTGTTGACAAATGATTCTTCTGGGAGCCCAAAATTAACGGCAGCCATATTTGCATCAGGTCTATTAGGACAATTTTTTTTAGCAAACGCGGCGGTCACTACAAGAACAACTTCCTATCGGCTTAAGCAAACCAGTTAGCTCTATTATCCAATATTAGCATAAACACATGGAGCTTCTCGTGCAGACATCAGTCAACAAAGTCTAGCAGGTTGAACATAGCGCCGCGGCGGAAATTAAATCACTTGTATGTGTGATTAAATGCTAATCAATGAAGAGCTGACTGCAGACAGATTAAATCTTCAGTCAAACACCTTGCTGAGTGCTGCCAGGTACAACTCGCGTCAGTTATTACCCCGATGATGTGATAATGATGGTTATTTACCCAGCGTTAACTGGAGAAGGCTTGTCACCGGCCCCACGCATCTCAATAACATGGCAGCCTGGCCATACTGATAAACCTTTTATGCAGATAACTTTTGCCTCCTTGAACCAAGTTTGCTGCTTATTGTCAGTAGGTTACCAAAACAATAGCCCTGGATTTCGTGAGATAAGACATGCTAAAGGTGTGATACATGTAGACAGGGTCAGAGCTGATCCGTTAAAGGCGGTATTTTTTCTGACCAAGAGGTACTGAATTGGTGTTAAGTCCTTATGGGCTTTACCAAGTTACCTAACGCAGGTGTAAATGTAGTCAGTTGATCTGAACTACTGTGCTACAGTAAGAACTGAAGTTTTATGGGAAATTATAGTCTTATAGCGTTTGATAAAAAGTTCACAACTGTACGTACCGCGACGTTTAAATTAAATTTCACATAGGCATTGAAAAAAGCAATGCGAGCACACTCTGACACTAGCCAGACAAAAAAAAAAAAAAAAAAAAAAAACCTGCTACTACTTTCCAATGTTCTGATAACCTCACAAGAGTGCATTGACACTTCTCTGGCTATCAAGATCCCACCCAGTGGTGAGGAATTTAATTACACACCATCTGCGCAATCTTGTTAGTATGGTACTTAAAAACCAAACAGTAAATTAAAACCGACCAATGCGCACTTAGAAAATTAACCTTGACTTTTGTACCTTTTACACCACAAATACGTGCAATTTCACGCGTTTTGCAGTGCGTGAGTGAAGGTTGAAACCAGGCATGCGGCTACCACGAGTCTAAACTTGCGGAGAGTTCCCTACAAACAGAATAGAACAAGAAAGAAAAGCACGTCTAGTCGTAGTAACTAACCCTCTCAGTGCAGCCTAGTGAAAGCTCAAAATAATGTAACTTCACAAATTCAAGAAGCCGTCAATGTTTTTTTGGGGGGGTTTTCGTGACTTTTCCCTCCATGTCAAGGTCACTCCCAGTCAGTAGGAATTTAATTACCATTACAGACCATTTATTATCTGGTGGCACAAGCTTGTTATAGTAATCGTTCTAAACACAGTGAATTAAAACTACCAAATGCACACTTAGGATAAATCTTCTCGACTTTTGCGTTTATAGGTCAGCTAAAAACGTGCAATACCACACGACGTTTTGCGTGGAGAGAAGGTTGAAGAGCTTTCTACTCCAAGTCATTACAAATAAATTTGACGGATAGTGTACACTACAGAAAAAAATGGAACGTATTAATCACCTATAGCCCAGATCTGACTTGAGGATGTTTAAAAAACGTAGCTCTTGTAAGGCAAATCAAATCAACAACAGAACGCACTATCAAGAGTTTTCGCGATGGAAATTCGCCAACTTACTTGCTTAATTTGGCTGGACCCTAGATGGTTGGAATTTAAGACTATTTCGATTTATTTATCCTTACTAAATTTTCTCGTGGCTTGCAGCTTTGCGAGCTTTTGTAATTGTCAACGTCGTGATTTGGGACTTGACCTCCAGCAAAGCCGCCTAACGCGGCTAAAAACTCTTGGAATTTACTAATCTGTCATTCATCTGTGGACTGATTAAAGGGCTCCTTATCTCACACGTTTTCAGCGAGGGTATTGCATTTCACCACGGATACCTTACAGTCTAGAAATATTTCTGAAGAAAATTCTTACGACCAAAACATTGAACTTTAAAGCGACAGTGGGCATATTGTAATGAATATTACGCGTGAAACATGTTGTAACTTATGAACACTATATAGCTTGCTCGCTGAAGGATGTTGTGAGCGGAATTTAAAGCAGGATTTCCTTTCCTTTGCAAAAGAACAATATAAGAACTCGTAAATATTATATTCTGTCGTCGGTATTTTCATCTCACCGTATCCCTTCACTTCTAAACCAGAGCGGAGAATGCAGAAAGAGTTTTCTGTCATCTAAACATAATTACAGTGATACTAACTTGATTTCATGATTAGTAAAAGGGTGGCCACATTTTAAACCGAAGTAACGTAAATTGGCATGAAAGAATTTCTATAGTGTGACGAACCATCAACTTGACCTGAACGGATCACGATAGCCGCGCGCGACCTGTAATAAACACTACTGTGGAATGAAAAGGAAACAAACAAACAAACACGGCGTGTGCGTGCAGACACTCTAAGGAGTAAGAATTAAACGTCTGCACAGTACTTAGCAGTTTTTAAAACATCATTGAATTGCGGAAGATCGATCGGATTTGAGACAACGTAGACGAGACATTCCACTGCTTCATGCCTAACTAATTAATTAGCCAACTGACAAACTGAAACTATATTACACTACATTCCATATAGACCTTGCTCGCGAAAAACACCGGTTTTTGTTTCGCCTGCTTTTGGACGCCACCAAAAAATACCGGTATTAAAACAACGAGCAAAAACGGCTATTTTTACATGCTAAATAAAGCATTTGTTAAAAATAAATGAACAAAAACAAAAATTATCACGTACAACCTATGTGGGCACACAGGGAGATCAGAGAAAGCAGGACAGTCGAATTTTTTTTACGCCACGTCTATTTGTAAAAAAAAATGTAAACTTTTATTTTGTGAAGTTAAAATAATGAAAACCAATAATCTCACATTTTGAATTTTTACCACATTCAATGTCAACACAAGATCTGCTCCAAAGCTTAGAATCACCTGTTGAAGTAACAATACAAAAATTACTCCTGAATACTTTCGCACGCGCTCGCCAGATTAACTTGCAAAAACCGCCAAAAAATCCATTAGTTCTACACATTTTTTGTGTTACAGTTACAACCGTGGGTGTTTTAAGAAAATGAGAAAAACATGGTAACTCTGCGTGATGGAAAGGCGTCATTGTGTCGACTAGAACGGAAGAAAAATGGGCGCCAAGAAAAAGAGAGCAGGAACAATACGAACCGCAGAGAACACAATTACATCGACAGAACAATAGTTTTGCGGTTTTTCCGTGTTTTGTTACAATGTTTTTTGCGCTGGATACTGCAATAAATGATAAGGATTAAGTTTCAAGGTAAGGAAGAAACATGTTTCTTTTTATTTATTATACCGAGTCGCGAAATAACATGGTGTAAGGCAAAGCGATATAGAGTTTACAGTTGGCGTGTTTTGCCAGTTGTCAGCAGTGTTAAAACTGAGTCAGTTAAAGCTGGTTCATGGTTACAAGCGTCTAAGAAATCTTGTAATGTTAGTTCAAATTAAATCTTTTACACTCCTATGGCCAAACCGTTATGACCCAAGGAAAGGCCTGGATGTTACCAGTGTAAAAAGAGAATTCGAATTATTTATAGCACTACCTTGTCCCGAAAAAAAACTGTCTCAGTTCTGTCCAATCGATATTGTTTTTGTGTAGTTAAACCCATCAAAATTCGACCAGCAAGGAAAAGAAAACACTCGCACACGCACAAATTTAGAAATCAATCATCGGCGTAAGCCCAAGTGTTAGCGGTTCCATATACCACGCGCAGTCTTGGCACTAAAAACATGTATCCAAACAAGGTTCTCTCCAAACAAACTGCTACTTATCGCAACTGATCGCATTTACTTGTTTTGCAGTCTACTTTTCAATGATTAGCGTGGATTCCACGGGCTATTTCAATCCCGGGTTGTTGTGATAGAAAGCGGATGTGACGGGGCAACATGTAGACGTTGCGTCAATGATTTGGTTTGTTTCCGCCTCGCCTTAAACTGTGTCCGGGGGAGCGCCGGGCTGTGGCAGGTTCAATTTGGATGGCTTCAGCTTAGTCAGACCTGACAAATCCTGCTACATTTTAGGCCTGTGAATAAATAAAAACATAATCATAAAAAAGTTTAAGTAATTGAGAAGAAGATAGATACTGAAGTTGATTATGATAAATGAAGGGCGCTGGCAAGAAGCTCAAGCAGTAGGGCGCGGGCATACAACTTGCCTGCCGGTCCGGCTATATTATATCATCTCTTTATCACACTACATTAGGAACTAGTAATAGTTCTCACTATAAGCTGCCCCCGCCTTTTTATAATTTGTTTTTTTGTCGCCTTTTCCTGACTCCAGTCTCTTTTTCTGTTCCGTTCGGTGGACACCGTCGTCCTTCCAGTTCAGTCTTTACCTCCGCGGATCACCTGCGAATACACTCCATTCGTGCACACACAGCTCCCCCTCTCTTTTTCCCCACCTATCACGGTCTTGCACATTCTTCGCCCACTCTGATCTTCTAGGTGCGCGTCGTGTCCGTCTCATGACATTCACGTCTCGTCTTTGTCCCCTCCGCACTCTTCGCTTGGGACTGGTGCCGGCCGTGCCAGACCGACCAATTGCTCGATCTTTCGCGTTACTACATTTGCTTTTTCACTTACACACCACGCAGGACCCCTGACATCTCACGCGGGCCACCGGACACGCTGCTAGCGATGGCGGCTCCGCGGGTGACCAACGCGACCTCGTGTTGCAGTCCGACACCACCGTGCCGCTTGCTCCCGTCACGACCGTGCGCGCCTAGTTGTCATCGGACGCTTCCCCATTACACACATTTCTTCTTTTTCCATTTCTTTTCCTTGTTCCGGGGAGTCCTGGGTGCCTCCCGGTGGCCTCTCCCCCCGGGGGAATAAGTGGAGAAAGATAGACAATACAATATTGAAGAGGCCCTGTTGTCACAATATAGCTCGTGGAACATCGCCATGTTTCGCCTAGACTGTACAATGAAAACAATTTTAGATGTACTCCCCCCGGAAAACCAAGTAAACAAGCACGCCCACGATCCGTAGTAAGAAGTTTGGGCATGAGAAGAATGTGGTTTGTGGCTATTTTCGGTATTTTGTGTTAAATGGAGGCTACAGGGCTCTCTTACATGAGATAATCAGTTTCAATTTCACTGTTTATGTCTACATCTCAACATTTCGCGTGCGATTTTTACTTGGCCGGTCTACATAGCTCCTGATCATGACACGCGGAAAAGACATTTTTAACAAGGTTGGGCCTGCTCTGGCCCCTTCCACACTTTTCATAGGCTAGACGTGTTTGTTGTTCAGCATGGAACATTGACGTAAATCTGAAGGCTTGCCTTCATTAAACGTGTCCTGTGAATCTAAAAACGTTATATCCCGACCGTCACGCGACCGCAGCACACACTTGAGATAAATATTGCCTTCTATTCCGGGCGCGTATAAATCTCACTGTGTTTATTTGGGTCTCTAGGCAGCGGAGAGCGGGTGCGGCAGAAGTTTTCTTCAATTTGACCGTAATTGGTATCTTCGAGTCTGTTTTTGTTGTGATATTCTGATAAGGAGCGAAGTTAGCCAAATTTGCTCGAGTACCCTTTTTGCACATATTGTTTCTTTTTTGTGTTCTTATGTACAATTCTTCCTGAAACTATCACTGCGGAAATCGGAGCGGTGAACGGTTTTCTCAGGTTTTCGTTACAAGACATAAACATAAATAAACTGCGTTCAGTGGATTTATATTATCCAACTTGATGTAGACAAGTCGTATATTTATTTTTAAGAAAGCACTTAACATAGCGCTTACTTAACACTCTCGGTTTTCTTGAAGAATTTGTTGTTTGCAGGCATCAAACGCTTTTGTTTTTTCGCAGCACAATTAATCGAAAACAAGATGACGGCGTTTCCATACTTAGAAATGAACTAAACTGAAGAGTATGCAAATTCTTTGTGGAATGTGTCGGAAATTTCCAGCCGAATCCCTGACAACAATAGACAACAATTGAAACAAAGGCCTGCAACACGTGAAGTAAACCAATGGTAGGAGGATCTGGTGACGTAAATATGCACCAATCATGTTGCGACCTCCAAACCACAGTTTATTAGTAACGCGCGAAAACACATGGTTACCGACATGCGAGGCGAATGACTGATTTCGAGCGCGAACCTTTTTTGATGTGTACAGCTCGTTGAGAGAGTTTTCCAATGCTGGCTTGAAATGGGAATAAACTGGCAACTAACAGGTTCATCAACAGAAAGGCATTTCGCGACAGAGCAAAATACTATATGCTAAATTGAACTGGAAACCTAACACCGCCACTTATCGACTGCTGCAGTAGTAGTATTCTAACCAGCAAGCGTAATTGTTTTTCTGAAGTGAGTTGGCAGTTCGTTGTAGAATGGATCCTCTACGGAAACGACTTCAGCACAAGGATACTTTGAACTGGAGGTCTCCGCCGAGTCCGTGCGGCCCTTCCTCCCCACAATCGCCTCCTCCACTAGTTGTAAGAGGAAAGAGTCTTTCGCTAAACAGGGTCGCCGCTCCGGCGTTGTTGGAGCCAATCCGCGAAACTGGGGCTAAGGAACTATCTAAGAGAGGCCGAAAACAAAGACTTTTACTTTCCCAAGCTGGGAATCTTACTCTGAAACGAAGGGAGACGTCGCCAGACTTCACTAAGCTTGAAGCTCGATTGAAACCCAGGCGAGGTAGGTTTGTGATATTAAATGCTGCCTATCCCTCTACAGAGCTGCCCACGGCCGCTTTCACTCGCTCTATTAGTAGTCAAATGAGATCCACCTTAGGTAGATTGCGGTGTTTCGACCAAGATTTAACTTAAATTACGATTTATTTTTCGTTTAATCGGTTAGTGGGTGATATTTTGTGGTTGGGGTGCGATAATCTAACACTAACAAGGCTATAAACGAATTTGACCGTGGTCGCTACAACCATCACGACAACATAGCGACCTTCGGCGAGGCAATTTTATGACATCTCATTTATTTTGAAACAAAGCCAAGGTACTCTTACACTAGGACTGTATTAAGACTTTCTGTTCGATATGAGATGTTGGCTTGTGCTAAGTTTACCAATCAAAGCAGTCTGTGTAGACCTACGTGACTTGAACTATTGCGTGCTGCCGCTTTGGGAATTGTTTTAATGCCGGGTAAGTAACTGTCCCTGTGGTAGCTGGAGTCTATCAGATATAAACAGCGGCTTGCCACTGCCAGTGTTTTCAAAGACAAGTATGCGACCAGAGCGCCTATTCTGTTTCGTTCATCGTTTACCTAACAAACATATTTTTCGTGAAAATCGCTTTATATATTGTCGTCGTATTTACTTGTGGCTCTTTGTTTTATATAAACATTTCACTTCCACAGAGGGTCGTCGGCTGCTAGTGAATAGACGTTCATACAAATGTTGATGTGTCCGCCGGTACATTCATCGAACTAGTGTCTCTCTATATAGCCACAATCTTTCTGCGGTATCGAGTTCTTTAGCGAGTTATTTGCGGTGTCTATTCCGCTTTTTAAGCTTCATTGATTTCACAATCCACAGGCGAATAGAAACCAAATGAGCATACTATAAAGTTTCCACAGTAATGCCTAAGGATGATTTGACATAAGGACCGTCTGCACTCAAAGCAATATACTTCAAGATTTATTGTCCTTTTTTCGAGAATTCCCGCATTGAACATGCAAAATCAGTTTTAAGCATGTCGAAGAACCATTAAAACATCTCGTGACCGAAGCAGAATCTATCCTTGTCATGCAAATCGCGAACATGATCAAAACAAATCGCCTTGAAATCGCGCACAATTCAATGTTTAAGCATGAATTTTATGTATAGGCTGTGATGCAACATAACTATGAGATTTCCACTATTACAGATTACACATTGAACAGTGCTAAACAATAAAACAAGTGTATAAAGTTGGTCGATCATCACAATAGGTGATGAACCACTTAACGTTTTGAACAGATGAACACGGACGGATGTAATACAACTGTAGCGATATCTCGTGTGCCCAGCTTCATCTGAACAGTTTTGCTTAGTTGTTAATGATATCAGCCTTCGATGAATTTATCTTAATGCGCATCCCGTACTAAATAAATCGGAGAAGTTTTGTGCGGCAGTGTCTATGTGGTATGTAAATTTAAAAAAACTAATAACTTAGGAAGGTATATTCATGCTTAATTGTGCCTAAGTTACAGGTTATAAGAATATAAGAGTAGAGTTATCGGTTCTTTTCTTCTGTAAAGATCTTTTTTTATTTTTTGAAGAATTTCAAGTGAGCGGTCAAAAGTTACGTAAATAATAAACCTGTTCACTCAGTAACGTGCATCTCAAAAGAACAACATTCATCACAGACTGGCATCATCTATTTTATTTCACTTTTCCGGTGCAGACTGACGATGGTTTACAAGTATGAAAAAGCGATTTGTGGCAGCAAAAGGTCACTTTTTATCAGAGTTCAAACAAATTTTCATGCGATCCACGTATGCAGGGTGCATGCAATGGTGCATGCTTGAAACAGCGCTTGTTGAACTAGTCATGTGTTGTATATATACTACAGGTCTAATTTGACATTTGCTTGTCAATTTTTACAACTGATAAATGGCTCCTATAGAAAAGCAAGTGCATTTATGGGTCATTTCTTCCCCTGCTGTCAAGTCACCGCTAACAATCAGCATGATAGATTACAGATGCAATATTACAGCCAACATTCTCGAAACTTGTGAATTTAGGTTTCGACCTTAATGAAAAGAGCAAAGAAACTTTACATCCAAAGCAATTTTTGTGCCTTGTGTGATTAATTCCTAACTATGGAATTAATCCAAATGCTTTGAACTTTTAATAATGTTGTCTTTAAAGATTTTGCCAAACTTGGAATGCTATTATTCTTATGATACACAAAGCCAACTTTAGTATCAATTACCACAAATCTCTGTAACATTTCACATTTAGCCTTATTAAAAAAGTTCAATAATGGTCGCTGTAATGGAATCATTATTTTCTTTCCTCAACAATTTATTGGTTGTTAGTGAAAAAGATATAATTATAAAGCAACCATATTTGAAAACCATTTTTTGGGAAAGATCTCAGTGTTTTTTATTAACTGAAAATGGTACTTAAGATAAATTATATTTCCTGCAAAAACCAATGATCTTTCATTAGTTCTATTTTCTTAATATTTGCTTTATAACACAAAGCGCCTCCTATTACAGCTGGAGATGGTTATGATTAAATATTAAATATATTAGGAGTCAATGGATTTTTTTATCTAAAGTTATCATCAACAAAGATCCACACCTCAAAATTCTAGTTTATTTAGTTTTTAGGTTAAAGATATCAAACTAAACCTTTGGGCAAGCTAACAAGTGTTTTGTGTCCTTTCTGCTTTAATTTTCTAACTCTTACAGATTGTAAATTGAACAAAAGCAAGGGTACAATTCATGGCATTTTAAATTTCAGTAACATAAATCTTTGGGTAATGGATCTCAGGTGTGGCTATGCAGGACAATAGTAAGCCAGACAGTCTGGCTAGATGTGCTTTAGTGTTAATATGAGCATATAATATTAACTCTACTAGGCATGCCGATAAGCTACAAATGGAATATAACTGTTTAACAGCTGGCAAAGTGATCCACTTATAATGTCTGTGTAGTGAATTTAATCCAACATCTTTGGCAAATTATACAAAACAGAAAAATAGCATTTGTTTATTAAGCAAATTAGTGGGAAATGAACTGTAAAAGAGCTGAGTAGTTGTACAAATGTAATACAATAAAAATCAATTACAACTTATAAACTCTGATCTCTTTTAGCCGAAATAAGAAACATACTGGACAAAATTAAAAATAGAACTTTGGTAAATATTGCAACTCCTGATAAGGCAATAGGGTTTCAACTTGTAATATATTAAGTACTTTTAAGGAGCCTTTTAAAGACTTCATTGAGGGAATTTACTAGAACTGGTACATAATTACAGTCAGAGTTTCAATACAAGCAACACAACTCTTTAGAATTCCACTCAAAAGAGGTGTAACTTTAATTTGCTTGAATATGGCACAGTACATCAGTCATCGTTCATGGAAGCCACTAAACAATTAACTGCTTAACAGACTTTCAACAAACTCATTCTTTTCACAAGTCTTTGTTCTAACTTTTATGTTTGAGATTGACCAGAGTGTCCACCTGGGCACCTTTCCAAAGATAAGAAGGTTCTCTGATTGTCACCTCACTATAATATAGATTACCAAATCTTGCCAAACGGAATTTGTGGTCAAAATTTTTAAAGTGGCAAGTATCTTATTGATTAATAAGCATAACTTTTCATTTTCATTTCACCTTTCATTTTGACAGGTCCCCTTCCAATGAGAATGAGAGCCTTACCTCAGTCATTCTGGCAAGAACCAAAGAACATCCAGAATAGCTCAATGAGCACAGAAGGGACACTATCATCCTTACCACCATTATTTCATAACGCCAACAATACAAGCTATGATGTTAACAACGTAAGGCCTGTGACTCCCCCAGAAGAGAAGTTTTTGCCTCGACCTCCAAAGGAGCCTAAGTTGGTGATTACTTCTCCACCAGAACAGCTTTTAAAATTATTTGAGACTGTAGAGGAGGACAAGACCAAGAAATTTGTGATCCGAAGAGGAAGGTGAGGATCCGAACTTAATGTATAGTCACACAGTATGTAGAGTTCTTGCAAGCATCTTGTTGGCTAATGTTATAGACTGTGCTTGTTAGGGGTCTGTTAGTTAAATTTGGTCTTTAGTCGGTATCAGTAGTGTAAGACAGAATCTGAAACCACATTGTGCCAACTTTGGGCAGAAATTTAAAATTTCCCTAAGTTGACTCAACATTTCTCTGGCACTGTCCAATATAAAACATTAGGACTGTATATTTCAAGTAGGAATTGGTTATAGTTTGGATTACATCTGAGAAAACACCTGAAGCAGGGTTTGACAACTGAACATCCATCAAGAAGTCATTGCATTTTCATAATGTCTTGATTGTGTTATAACAGCTTTTAGTGATAGATGTCATGCCTATAATTTTAATAAGTAATAAATTGCAGTGTCCTAACAAATTTACCAAAAGTATTGTGATTGGCTACTTCAAACAGCATTGTTCCTTAGTGAGAATTGATATGGCTACAAGATACATTGTATTAGCCGTTCAACTTCAAACAAAGGAATTGTAACCACCTGCTGATTAAGGATGTTATTATGAATAAAATCGTTTTACATGTAACCCCACCTTCATTTTAAGATGCAATAAATGCCACACCCTTGCATTTGTCATCTAGTTTTTTTGGAACAAACACAAATAACATTTTTGGACATGAATGTTCCTAAAATTAGCTTTGTTGACAAATTGAGATCTTTATTTAAATTATCCTGTAAACAATGTCTGTCAGCAGACTTTAAGTCAAGATTTGAAAAAGTTTGAGTTTGGTGGAGGCACGTCTTCCAAAACAAGTTTAAAAATTTATAATACGCACAAGGGCATCTGAGAGATGTTCTTTTGGCTAATAAATCAAGTGGCACACAAATGTTTTGATTAATCATGGCCTGGTGTTAATGTAGCCTTGACCAAAGAGATTCATGAATGTGGCACATAGATTGCTTACACTAAGACTGGCACCTTGCTTGTTCCTTGGTAACATATAAAATTACTCATGAAGTGCCTACTTATTTTGATCATGAACTGAATATTAACACCTCCAAACTATTTATACCTAAGTGTATTTTTATCACAGGAAAGCCATATTTTTGTTTTAAAATAGAAATGCCCGTTTCAGTTGTGAAGCTGGTGTTACGTTGTTACATCTCTATTTCAATCATTGCCATGTATAGGCAAATGAACTCCACAGACAAATATAATAGCTAACAAAAAATGCTAATATTATAACTTCCACTCATGCATTGAAAAATTTTCATATCGGTACATAATTTACTGTTTCCTTTAACAGTACATCAGAATGGTTCATATAAATCCATTGCTTTCTAATACTAGACACTTTGCAAGTGATCTGTAGCTCATACACAGGTTATAAGTTTCAGTTCATATTGTCAAGTCATGCATATATTCATCATATTGTTAACCATGTGTGACGAAATTGCTTTTGCTTGCTAACTTAAGTTGTAACTAGTGGATGGATTTTGATTTTCAATGTAGCAGTATGTATAGCATGTCATGCCATTTCTAGCCAATTCTTACTCGGTCCTAAGTCAAAATATTACTTATTTAAACCCATTTCATGTACTACTTAAAAGTTAATTAATTCCACTCAGAATTTTAAGACAGTGTTTATTAGGCGTGTGTATTATAAAGCATCATTGTCTCATTGATACTGGACCAAGAATGAGTTGTTGTAAGTGTCAAGATATTTGCTTCAGTAAGAAAATGTTTTCTGCACATTATGCCCTAAAATGGCAAGAAAAGACTCTTTGATTTAAAACTAAGGCATAACTTAAGAAGCTTTTACTCTCTTTGATACTACAAGAATAACCAAAACAAGTATATTGAATATTCACTTTTAAAATATATCAAAAATAGGTGCTCCATGCAGTTGTAAAAAGCTGAATATTGCTTTAAATTATCATAATTAGCATCTGAATTTTCAGTAACCTCATGCTACAGCAATACGGCAGTTCATTTTCCTCAAATTGCTCACTTTCCTCACATGTAGAAAGCTCAGAATGTAATTCTGATTTGAGTACACTGATTATGACATTTATCACAATTTAATAACTGTTTTTAGTACTAGTAAACTGTTTTAGTTCCTATCAATAAGTTGTTGTGTGAGTACAGGGCTGTACCTAGGATTTTTTGTCTGTGGGGGCAAACTCCGCTAAACTCCGCTGCAGGGGAAAACTCCAATATAGCTACAAGAAATAGCCCAGCAAAACCAAACACTATATGTTAGAAATTTAGTTTCCCTGGCAGGGGCAACTGCCCCCCTTGCCCCCCGCTAGGTACGGCCCTGGAGTAAGTAAGATAAAGTCTTAGTTTTAGTGAGTGTCAATCAATTCTTAGTTTATAAAATTATTTTGGTTTATTGAAAAAAAAATTAAATAAGTTAAATAATTGTCAATGTATGAAAATTTTAAATAATTTTAGTCCTTTTTGAGGGTGATGACAAGGAACAAAATACATCAATCCCTATTCACAATGTCTACCAAGTTTTATTTTCTGTTAAATGATGAGTCTTAGGTTAATTTTTCACATAAATTATCTTTGCCTTATAGACCAAGAAGAGCACAGTCAGATTTAACCCCAATGCAGTTGCCAAAACTGGAAGAGGACCCCTGCATGATGGACAGCCTGGCAGAAAAGATGTTTCCTCAGCTGTCACTTGAAAACACCAACAAGCAGACTACAGGGGCTAACACGTCACTCTCTTGTGTGTCAATTCACGAAGGTGACAAGTCAGTGACATTACCTTCCCTGAATGTGGAGCAGAATTACTCTCAGATGTTATCTGAAATTGTTGCTCACTTTTAGGAACTGACAGGGACAGTGGAGAATTAGAGGGTAACTGTTGGTTTTTGGCTGTAAGAGCTAGCTGTACAGCTCATTGTGTGGTTCAGAGTGAGATTAGGTACTCACTACAGATGTGGGATACAATATGTTTACTGATGACAGATGCTTACAGTAGAGTCTTTGGCAGGGTTTTTCATAGTTTATAGTGTGAAGGTGCAATTCAATTGCTGAAATGTCGACAAAAATTTGGTCAATTTGGCACATAAACAAGCAAAAGGAAATTAGCATGATAAGATGCACATTTTACCAGCTTCTACTCCCTATAAATGAGAGCCCTGTTTTTGTGTACCTACAAGTAAGTATAGGCAAATCTCTTGTCAGGAACAGGATAGTGCTTAAACGTCTGCATCAAGTGCAAGAAGTGTCTGATGAGTGCACCATGTTGAATATAACATTGGTTAAAAGTTCGCACAGCTGAGTAGCAAAATAAATTTCAGTGAATATTTCAACCAAGTTGTCGTCAAGGTTAGATTTATTTACCAGGCAATACTACGGCAGACTGACAAATTTTGATGAAATAAAACAGGATGTCTGTCTACTTAAATTAATGTTGCTCAAATTATGTAAAGAACTCAGTGCTAGTGTGATAACAGAATCAAAATTTGATGTTCCATATTCTCAAGAGAACATAATATTCATAGCAACTGCCTTTGTTACAAAATGAACTCTCAAAACATGTATCACAATAATATTAATTATAATTATAATAATTAAGGTTGCAAAAAAATTCTACTGTGTAAGTGTACATATTGAATGCAAACCATAATAATTTTTTACAACAGTTCAGCAGAAGAATGAGCATTGATATAACAGAGTGTTTGAATTCAAATTTGCTGTCGTATGACATATCCTATGGATATAAACATATAATTTGATATTTTAGAGGCAGAGGATCAAGTTCTCTGCATAATTCAATTTATTTTGGATACGAAAATAAATAAGTTACATTATTAGATGACTACATGTAGTTTCCCACATTGTGCAGTTCCAGACAATATCCATAACCACCTCATGGAAGGTCACTGCAAATTCCAAGAGGGTGGGGGTCTCACAAGCCAAAATTTTAAAGGAAAGTATGGAGCTTAACAGGAATTTCCGGAAGGGTGGGGATTCAAACCAAAAATCTCTTGTGGGAGGGGTATGGATATTTTCTGGAACAAAACATTTTTTGCCATGGTGACCAATGGTTAAATCAATACTAATTATCTCATTACTGAGCAAAGTTTTTTTTGCCAATGTTTTGAAATGGCCAAATACAACAAGTTTAAATGTAACATGAAATTGATAATTTCTGAGGGATCAGATCAGATATTCTATATATTCAGTCAAGCATTAATTCTTCATTAGCAGTCCATAACTGTTTTATTTAATGTCCTGGTAATAGTGTAAAGCGTGGACTGTAACCCAATACATAACAGTAGATAATGATATAAATACGTTTCCATCACATGTGGTACAATAATAAATAGAATATATTAGAGTGGGATAAAGAAGGGTGTTAGATAAATCAGAGGCTGTAGAAGATGACGTTGTATATATATGTGCTTGTAAATATGTTTGTAAATAAAGAATATTATTCTTTTTGAATTTTTTTGTAGTTCATTTTTGCTGTACACAAAACCCTATTAGGAATGTAGGAAAGGGGATATTCCCTTTTGCACTTTCAGTAGGTATAAGCATAAAATAATTTAATGTATCTTAACATTTTGAACAATGTATTGGCATGAAAAGAGGAACAAAATAACAGTTACTGTTTTTGTTCTACGGAGAGACATCCCCCTAAGAAAGCAACGTTTTTCCCCTCGCCAAATTACACGTCAACAAATGTAAGGAATAAGGTAATAAAGATTGTTTTTGGAAGCTCAAGAGAGCTTTCAGAGGCCAATATAAAAGAGATGCCTTCATTAAATAATTACTCAACCACAATAAGACAACGGCTTCAGCATAAAGGTGCATGTTATTGAGTTATAAGCCTAACAAAACTTAGCTTACTCAGTCAAGTTTGAGAATATTAACAATAAGCTTAAGTGAAGTTTTGTTAGTGCAAACAACCTTCCTGATTTTAAAACAAAGAAAAAATGTTTACTTTGGGAACATTTCCTTTTCAACAAGAATTATTAAGCTAAGTGAAGTGACGAATGCTATAAATTCGGGGTTTGTTTGCTTAGCGTTGAGACACCAATGTGTGGGAGTTTGAGAGCTCAAGTGCTTTTGAATAAAAGCGACCATGTATTTTTGTCAACAACATCACTAGCAGTCAACTATTCAATTGCATAAATCGTCTGAAGTAGAATCTATCAATTTAGCTATGGAGTAAAATTTATCTAGCTATTTCTAAATATTTAGCATAACGCAATTATGATAGGCAAATGTTGTTAAAGCAAAAACAATTCACTAACCTAAGCTTGCTCAAGCACTCCGTGCAAACCCCAGCGAGGTCGAACAACAAACACAAATTTTCTTCCTTCGGTATCTGAACTTCTCTACCCTGTAACCTAATCCGCGCTCTAATTGGTCAGTGGATGTTACCATGATATTACAGCTTTGCTGATTGGTTAATTTGTGATGCTTGCGGCGGGAACGGCAAGTATTTTTAAATGCTCTGGTTAATTTTTCTCCAGTTGTTTTGACATGCATGAAAGCTTTTTTCATACTCTCAACATAGCCGATGATCAAAATCTGTTCATAATGAGAGACTGTATTGTTATTCTCCGTTCTTTCAATTCTCAACAAGCTGCCAGCAATGCTGAAGTTTTGTTTTTCAAGAATAAATGTCAACTTTTACCACGCGAAGAATAAAAAAATGTCATCCGCGCGGTGTTCAACTTTTTTGGAGAAAATATGTCAAATATTAAACTCTATTAAGCCGAGAATAGTCTGAAAAAACGTTCTATTGTGCTGAGTACAAATAAAACAATTTGCGCTAGGTATTCTGTGGAATGACTGACATGTGTTTTTCTGATAGATCTTTTAAAATTAAAATTAATTCAAATCCCGAGAGTTCATTTTAAAAAGTTTCTTCGGTGATTTCACCGCAGTTCTCAAATCGGTCCAATCAGCTTGAATCGGAGCAAACAAGAAAAATATACTCTTTTTGTTATTTCCTCGCTTGAAGTTTAAATTATTCCGGCAGTTCCAGTTAACCTTGATCCAAAATCGTTATGTTTTGTTTCTACTATACTCCAAGAACCAATTTTTATGTTTATTATAAACATTCTAATTTCCCGTAGTTATTTCATTTTATTCCCTGAGGTCAAAGTCCATGCACGTATACATTTCCGTTTACAGCTAATTCGAGAAAGGTTGTCGGAAAAAAGAACAAAAGTGCACGCGACAAGACCGACAGGTAGTATGGGAACAGGGTATGCTGGATTTAAGAAGAATTTCGAAACTCAAAGATATGCGACAGAAAAAGAAAAGCTACAGAAAGAGGCCACCTGAGAGGAAAAACAAAATCTTCACGTGCAAAAATACAAGCTTGTACATGCAAATTTAAATGAATACCCAGACCACCTTTCGGTCTTGTCGCGTGCAATTTTGTTCTTTTTTCCGACAAACCTTTCTCGAATTAGATGTATACAGCTGTTTATACGGTTTGTCCGTCAGTTACGGTATTCCCTGGAAAGTATCAGTGTTGCTAGATAGGTGTCGCTGTATTAGTTAACGATTTCGTAGTTTTCAAAACAAAATGATATTGTGAAAATGCGTCGCTAATTTCGACCATCACCCCCGATAATAACGGTTGAAAAAAGTTTTTCCAAAATCGCTTCGGGAGCTATGATTGAATCAGCAGCTGTCTATAATACAGAATCACGACAAATTCAGGTTAAGGAAAAAACAATTGTTTTATCCTATCTTTGCTATGCCCTGCCAATCAGCGAAAAATGGCGAAGATCAATGATGTGAGCTGGTGTAAAACTTGGGGTTAGGAACATGTAACCTTCCATGGTTGACCATCTCACCCAGCCGAGGAGAGGAGCTAAGCACAATATTTATTTCTCCCGTGTAGGTGGCCGCTTCCAGTTCAGGGAGGTTTCATTTTGTAAGTATTTTTCAGCTGAATGACGAAATTGAAAAGTTCCACGTCGCCCATCAGGCAATGCGTTTCTTACTTGGCTGTGGACGTTGTGCGTGGTGCGCATGGAATTATGGGATACTTCTCATAATTGTTTTTCCGTACTTTACAAACGAAACGAAACGGAGCCTGAGGAAGCGCCGGACAAAGCATATACACAAAAATCACACTGGCCAGTTTACATAGGCAAATATATGCAGTTGAAATAGTCTACAAGTGTACTTGTGCGTGTGGAATTGGACCAAAAACAGACACTCCAAAGACGTAAATGAGCGACGCAAATAAAAACCCTACAAATACACAGAGCTGATTGATCGACAGTTACCAGCTCAGTGCAGTATGATGGTTACCATAGCATCATTTCATTGTTTAGAGTTGCTTTTATGTTGTAAAAGCCTAATTTGTTGGAAAGCTAATTATCGCTAGTCCAAAATTAAAGTCAAAAATTAATTACAAACAAGAGAACTGAAAACTAAAGAAAATACAATGGAACCACTGTACATTTGAAGTGGCGCTCGGTGACGGATCATTATTTTTTTTTCATTTTTTTTTATTCTGAAAAATATTGAAAACAAAAAGGTTCGCTGGACCAAGAAAGACAAAATAAATTTTTTGCAATCACGATATGTATAAGAAGAAATTGTTCGAATTTCGAACTATGTATTTCATTATTTCATACCCACCTCCAAGAAAATAACGGTCCGTCCCTTATCTTGGATTAGTTTATCACACTTCCAACAGCTGCGCCCCTAGCACGGGAGAACTCAAAGTTACACGGGAACTTACGGAAAATAAAGCGACTCAAGACAAATGAGTTCAACTCAGTATTTATTTCACTTGTAATCGTAGAGGTTTGATTTACAGCGAATGTCAGGTACACGGGATTAGACTATTAACCATGTCAGCCTGATATCGACAAGAAAATTCTCGTCACTGTCATCATATAATTCTTATCGTTTAAGTCAGGCGAACTTGATAATATTTTAAAATATTTTCAATTAGTTTCTCTGTTCTCATTACCTGAAATTACATGCCGATCAGAGTCAGTGCTGAACTAAAGGTTAGTAATTTTAATCCTTCCACTCCCAAAGACAGTGTAAAAGATTTTTGCAAAATAAATTTAAAAAAGAAAAATGAACATCGCCAAATGTAAGTACTGCTCAACAGCTTTCAGGCATTTCAATGGACAGAATAAAAAGTTTAAAAGTATATAAATTGAATCACGGTCGGATTTCGGGAGTAAAAGGATTAATTCTTCAAAATAAGAACGATCTGTTTATTTTGCCTGTCTAAAAAAGTTTTAAAATATCGTGAAACTTGATGAAGAAAACGTCTTGTTGCAATAAAAATACGATCAGTAAAACGGTTGCATTGCAAATATATTAACAAAATTTCCTAATTTCTGATGATAAAACAGCCCTCACGAAGAAAGCAAATGTCTCAGTTAAAACTCGTGAAATAAATCTCTTAAAAGACTGTGCTACGCAGCCTAAATTTTTACACTCGACTCTCTCTAAAGGTCACTAAATAAATTACATTTTTTTCAAATAATCTAAATTAAATATCACTCTTCAGAAGCATTAACTTAAAATTGTTCAGTTAAGTAAATATATTTCAATCTAAATCTTTAAGTGTAAAATGTTGTGTTGTAAAAGAACATATAGGCAAGGATCAGTGAAGAGATCCACATTTCATTTTTTTTCTATAATGTACTCTAAATATTTTTAATTCGAATAACCTAATTCCCTTTCATTTTGCTAAATTAAGGGCAATAGGGTAGTAAATGTTTCTTATATTAAAGACGGCTAGTGTATTGCAGTGTATCATGAGTGAAAATTTACAGTGATTTTACACACCAAACTATCTAATTGGAGACTGATTACCACTTGTAATCATTAATAAAGAAAACTTTAAAACAAGGCGTCACAGCAAAACTAAATGCCTGTCAAACCGGTTTTTTTATCGGTACACTGATACGCTTTCTACATGGCTATATCGTGCGATCTGATTTGTGCTCAAATAGTGGATCATTTGTTCAATAACATATATATATATATATGGATGAAAAATAAGAAGTACTCTAGAACTGCAATTCAACTTGTTTATAAAACATATTCGATTTTCTACAATGTGATTATCAGTCCATGTAGGAATGTTGAGTAACCACACTCAAATGTGACGTCTTATTTACGTCATAATTGGATCATATTTACAGCATAACCGGCCTTTTCAGATCACCTCATAAGTTTGCCGCGTCACCATTTACCCTAAGGCAACTTTTCCTTTCTCTTGTAAAGCCGGAAATAAAATACGTAAAGTACAAAACAAACAAAGGAAAAAAATAAAGTACAAAAAAGGAAATAGCGATTAAGCTTTGCGTCATCACTGCTTATTATTTGCAGTTTAAAATGCAGTCTGTGCGCAATTAATCACATGTGAAACAAACTTTTTAAAAAAGCCCCCCCCCCCTTGAGCAATAAAACTTCCGTTCACTTTAATACTGAAGACCCCTGGCAACAAGGAAGTCTAATTAAAAATGATGAATTGTGAAGCCAAGGTCTCAGCTAAAACGTGCTGATTGCATTCCAACTATTATTCCGTACAGACTTACGATCTTTGCGGTTAAAGAAAAGAAGACCGCATAGTATTAAAAACACGACAAGAAGGCAAAAAGTAGAATTCCGACAGGCGACAGTCAAAATTATGCGCTCCATCAACCGAGGCAATACTACAAGTGCAGTTTCAAATAGATGATTAAGTTTTGCCGCCCAGTGGTCTATTTACATTAAACAATAATTATTACTTGTCTTTATTGTAAAGACGACTTAGGTCTCAAGCGAGATCTTCTGAATGAACTTCTTATTTCCACGGCAGGGTAAATTGAGTTTGACACATCAGCGCCATCACTATTGGTTCTTGTCGGTCTGTCCTTTGCACCCTGAGATCGAAGCATGAATGAATCCTGAGGGGGAATAACATCAAGTAACGTCAATAGCACGAAATCTTTTCTTCAATCCAGGTTACGTTTCAACTCAAGTAACCATTCCACTTGAAGGGTTTTGTTTCTCGCTATGGGAGCATGTACTCAAATTAGCTGTAATTCAGTCATTGAAAACTAGGTGATATGGTCCATTTCACGCCCCCAAGTCTCTTTTAAGTAGTAACTGTACAGTCATTTATTGCAATGTGTAATTCATGTTTCGTTTTGCCCTGACCGCTCCTTCAGTTTCTGTGAATCCTACATTACTAAGTAATAAACAGTAACAGGAAACAGGAAGTCAACATACAAATTCTCCTTACTGGCTCCCATACATTTCTCATAGTAGTAGTTGGGAGAATTTGTTTAACCATGAAACCATTTCGTTTGGGTGACCATTTCCTTCAGTGCACTCTATCAGTTTTTTTATACGACGCTTTTAAATGAGAACATGAATTTTATAAGATTTTAACTGCCCGTTGGTTCGCATGGAAAACATTTTAGTGCTGCGGGTATTTGTGTATCAGACAATAATAAAACAAGACTTGAGTGTTCAAGGTCAACATATACTGACGAGTCAATAGAGAAGGACGCTGGGAATAGAAGAGTTACAGGACACCTAACAAGGAGCGAATGCAACAACGCAGGTATGCTTCTGAGGCACCGGGCTAATCAAGGAGTTTTTGAAGACAGTACGTCCGGTGCATAATCCCCCCACTCCTCCCCTAGATGGAGAACCTTCATTGAATTGGTACTCTGATGGGTTCTCTGATTGTTGGGTTGACTGGTACATAATCAACATGATACAGCTGGATAGGTAAGCAGATAAACCAATATGTGTATAGAAAAGTAGGTAGGTGAGTAGACAGGCATGCAGGCTGGCAGGAAGGTTACAGTGTCCATAGTAGGGCAGGAGGGTTAGGGATAAATAGGTAGACTGATGCTTGGATAAGAGCGGTAGAACGGCAAAGGGAACGCAAGCAACACGATAGTAATAGGTGGTTATGTAAAGATCATGCATTATTGAGTTACACCAGATTAAAAGCATGCATTAAAAGACAACTACAGAAAAGAAACTACGTAAAAATCGTTGAATTCTCTTCATAGACAAAAGAATGCTCTCGCTCTCTCGTTTAAATATTTAAAATCCATTGCATATAGCGTAATGGGTTAAGGGATTTTATTTTATATTATTATAAATTCCACCAAGCTAACTGAAAACAGCGGTCTCGTACTCGTCCTCCACTCGACAGACGAGATTCATCGAGCGGAATTCCAGAAACGTGTCGTCAAAGTCCTACCGGCCCTATACCCACTTAGGGTTATGGCCATAAGTCAAGTTAGTCAAGTCCTCAAAGTCACGTGACAGCTTTTGTCATACGATTGGTTCACGAGAATCGAAAACTCTTTGCGTAGTTTTTCATAGAGCTGTCAAAAAATAAAACGAATTAAAACTTCGCAAAAATAACAATAAAAAGCTCTTAAGTCGCAGTTGAAAGTAATTAGTAGAGCGAAAAATCATTGTACTAAAGGTTATTCAAGCCTTGTAGCCGAGTGGTTACAACGAGTTCTTATATCTGTTAACTTCATAAAGGTCAATTTTAATGAAATAAATTTTAAACTACTTAATTTTAACAATTAAAGATTGAAGCGCAGCCAGGATTAGACATAATAAAAACAGACGTTCACTGGCTAAAAATATTAAAAACAATGAGCTTTCGGCTGTCGCTCTACAGCCTTCGACGGATAAAAAAAAAATGAATACAAAATGGATAAAATATATACAAGAAAGGTGTGATAAAAAGAAAATAATGAAAAACAAAAGCGAAGTAAAAAGTGCTAATTAAGAGGCTATTTTTTAAAAAGAATACAATATTGGCTTGGAATGGGCTTTGAGTTATTGTCAGCATGCTTAGTAGCAGAGGTGTGCCAAGCTTCCAAAGTTTTTCTAATACGAAAAGAGCCTTTGTCAATAACACTAGAGTTTTCAAAGTCTATGCGATGGTCGAATGACCACGCATGTTTCGCAATGTTTGAGCCATTCGCACAGGTTTTTACATTCCTGATATGTTCTTTTTTGCAGGTTTCAAAACAAAGCCGTGGATAAAGCCTGTGACTACATACGGAAAAAAACTACTCAAGGATCAAACACTTTCTTCACGCACGAGCCTAGATAGTACCGAAATCATTTCTCTGCTGAACTTTGTTTTATCTAACAACTACTTCGTTTATGGTGATAAGATATACAAACAGATCCATGGTTGCGCGATGGGCAGCCCTGTAAGCCCTGTCGTAGCGAACTTGTGCATGGAGGCGATCGAAGAGTTGGCCATCAACTCGTCTGAAGTACAACCGAAAGTGTGGAAACGCTATGTGGAAAACAGGTTTTGCATCATCAAAAGAAATGCTGTCAACTCCTTCCATGCTACTCTCAACTCCATTGATCCACACATTTCATTCACCATCGAAGAGGAATCTGACCAACAGATCGCTTTCCTGGATTCTTTGGTTTCCCGCAAAGATAACACGATCACCGTCGATGTTTATTGCAAAGCAACCCACACCGACAGATATTTAGACTTTTATTCTCACCATGACAAAAGCCATAAGATTAGCACAGCTGAGACCCTCTTACACCGGGCAACTAAACTCCCTAGCACAGCCCAAGGGAAAAATACTGAAATCAATCACGTCACTGATGCCCTACGAGCTAACAACTATCCGTCCGATATTATTTCTAACATCCTAAAGAACACATGCCATCCCTTCACTAGAAGAACTTGTCCATATGTTTTTTAAATGGGCTGCGCCTCAGGAGCATTCCAACACTTACGCTGTACTTCCATTCATCAATGGTGTCACGCAACCACTAACAAGGATTCTTCGAAAGCACGACATTCAAGTTATTAATAAACCCCACAAGACATTACAACAAGAATTCCAATCCCCTAAATTTAGACCACCAGTCGAACAACAACCGAATGTGGTGTACAAAATTCCTTGTGCTGATTGTGATTGGTGCTATGTGGGTAAAACCGCCCGTTGTTTTGAAACCCGCAAAAAAGAACATATCAGGAATGTAAAAACCTGTGCGAATGGCTCAAACATTGCGAAACATGCGTGGTCATTCGACCATTGCAGAGACTTTGAAAACTCTAGTGTTATTGACAAAGGCTCTTTTCGTATTAGAAAAACTTTGGAAGCTTGGCACACCTCTGCTACTAAGCATGCTGACAATAACTCAAAGCCCATTCCAAGCCAATATTGTATTCTTTTTAAAAAATAGCCTCTTAATTAGCACTTTTTTACTTCGCTTTTGTTTTTCATTATTTTCTTTTTATCACACCTTTCTTGTATACATTTTATCCATTTTGTATTCAATTTTTTTATCCGTCGAAGGCTGTAGAGCGACAGCCCAAAGCTCATTGTTTTTAATACTTTTAGCCAGTGAACGTCTGTTTTTATTAATTTTAACAGTTCAAGCCTTCTTGTCAAAGTATTAAATTTCATACGTTTACTTGATTGCATGAAATAATTTTTGTTTTGGTCCCGACATTTTCATGATCTGGAGTACTTGAATTTTTACACATTTTAAAGTTAATAAAGCAATTTTAAAACTGAAAAATCATTAAAGAACTAATTCGAACCGTTTGAGATGAGAGCATTCATGAGACTATGAGGGATTTCAACAGTATTTACATTGAAGTGAAGTGACGTTACTCAGCTGGCTTCAGAGATGAGTCTCCATTGTTGATTTAGCACAGAGCGTGACCTTCTATAGAGAAAGGTTTATAACAACGGAACAGCAACTTGTTCAGTAAAATATTGAATTGAAGACCTGCATTTTATATAAAAAGCTAAAGAAGTGGTTAGAAAAAAGTAGAATAGGTTATCACACTGACAGTTTAAGAAATGAAATAATTATAAGTTTATTAAATGAAAGAAAAAAATGAGGCACTGGGAACATGCAGCTTATTTAAATAAGAAAAAATAATGTTCAACAGAAACACTCAAAAATATTGTTTTAATATTAAGGTCAATTTTACTAATACTTTGAAATGTTTACATTTAAGACAATTTAGATAATTATACTGATTTAGAGTTAAAAGAGGTAGGTCTAAGATCGCCCTTCTGAATTTTTTTTTATTTCAAATTTTTAAAGTTAATTAAAGGAAATAGTCTATCTCAAATTAAAAGGTTGACTTAATTAGTATTACACTGTACCATTTTTTATTTGTGTCTTCAAATATTGATGACTTCTTTATTCGTTCAGATTTCCACAATGTTTGTAAATAACAATTAGTTAAATAATATATTATGACAATTATCCCAAGTTATTGACTTTGTTTACTATCTAACAAGAGAACATTGATGCTTTAATGCTGAACTTTTTTGCAATGACTGCTGTTTAAATATCCAAATTAAAATGTTTACTGATGGTAAGTTACTTACCCTAAAACTGTGTCTTTTTATGTCTGAATGCATACTGCTTCTGCTACCAGAGTTAAAACTCAGGGAACGGTGTCTCTTCTGCTTTTGTTTGCTTTTAATATCAGTCTTACCAGAATCCACTGCATCTCTGTAAATTATCGAGAAATAACAACAATAGTAAAAAATTTTGTTTGTTGTGGTTCAATTTTACCCTTGGTTCAATTTCGTATTTTCCTCTGATAATGATAATGATAATGATAACGAATATAAAACAAAGGAAAATATCAAATTGTGTGGAGGGTAAGATTAAGCAATGACTTGTACAATTGTACTGTGATTCTCTGTTAAAGTTTTCAGTCTTGTCTCTTAATATTGATCAATCAATCAATCAATCAATCAACTTTATTAAAAGAGGGTAACGGCAAACAGTAAAAACTACTGACAAACAAGCGGCCCTCGGATTACAAATTACAACTACATAATATATACTCGGATTACAAATTACAACTACATAATATATACAATTTAAAATTTGAATTAAAATACAGAAATTTCTAAAAATAGGGATTAAGAATTAAAAAACTGTAAAATGATGAATGTCCTTAAGGCTAGATGCGTAAAAATCAATTAGGCCATTTTTAAAACAATGTAGACTCTCACTTTTCTTTAAGAAATTGGGAAGAGTGTTCCAAAGTCTAGTTGCTCTCACGCTAAATGATCGCCCTCCTTCGGTTTTTCGTTTGAAACGGGGGCAGGCCAAGTTGACAGAGCCATATCGACTATTTCTTTCATTTATTTCAGAGTTTGGCACTAAAAGTTCGTTCATATAGGATGGGCTTTGGCCATTAATACGTTTGTACACTTGTGTTAAGATGTTTATTTTAACCTCGAGATGAACCGGAAGCCAATTTAAAATCTTGAAAAGTTCAACGCTGTTCGCTCGTGTGTCGGCGTCAAGGATAACGCGCGCAGCGCGTTTCTGGAGGCGAAGAATCCTCTGCAAATTCCCCAGAGAACACGACGACCACACCACGGAGGCGTAGAGCATGTCTTGCTTGATCATCGACTGAGAGTTTGTTGGTACTTTTATCAAATTCCCTTAGTCTAGCAGAAATGTCTTCCAACTTCTATAACTATAGCAAGTATAGTTTTGTATGGCGGCATAAAAATAAGATATCTTTTCACCATGAACTAAATCTGAGCAATCCTTTCTTCTAAATATTCTCACATTTGTAGCAATTACTATTAATTAAACTTCTTTGTTTTGTTGTTTTTTTTTTCCAAAATGCCGGCCATAGAAACTTTGCACTTAAAAAATCTATTTGACTTGTCTAGCACATGTGAATGCAAAGCTTGACGGTTTCATTATTTTGAAATAAAATACTGTAAATACCCAAACCGACACATCAGCTGCAGGTTAACACTGAAAAGACCAGAGTTTGTATCACAGTTAGAGTTAGACAAGCAAGAACTCATACACACACTAGAAATCTCAGTCGGATGTGTTAAGACCCTTATAAAAACTTCCAACTCTAAATTCAGTAACTGCAACTGTAACTGAGACGTACCTTGCAGGGACCAACACAGACAAAAGCTCAGAAGTCAGATGTCTTCTGATGATATTCTTGGATGAGTGGATACCAAGAGCTTGAGCAAGTTCATCAGCACCAAATGAAGGATCAAGGACTAACAAAGCACCATGGACACCACTGTCCCTCAAACTGTCGGCATATTCCTAAGAATACAAATCAGATATCAACAACTATTTTATGTTATTTTCATTTTACTCTTTACATATGCTTCAGCGTAATTTAATCTAAATTTTTCGACAATCAGAACATGGTAACTCTCGCAGGGATATGGTTTAGAGTAACTCCTGTTCTTTTACATCCTGATTTTTCCATTATTTTATGGCTGAATTTTACACATGTATTGAGTTGGAATCAGAGATTGTGGAGTAGGGCAGTGGGGGTAGGGCCAGATATTCATGGTTTTCAATTCACTTCAATCATGGCCAGTCTTAACCAGACATCTTCCTCTCTTGTTTCCAAACCATTATTTAAACATTTCAATGGATTTGAAGAGCTGTTTTTTTGCAACAGAATTGCCCAAACATTGTGTGGCCAATGCCTCTTCAACAAAATAAAATGGCCACAGGAATGTTACTGATTACATTGAAAACTAAATCATCACATTACATGACAAGGAGTCCAAAGAAAGGATATTTACAAAATAAGATGATGAACATTTGAAAGAAACAATTTTTCAAAGTGCAAGGGGGGGGGGGGGGCAAATAAAATGTGTTCAATGGCACATACAAACACTGAAGCCAACCTACCCCCAAGTCCACTGAACGGCACCACTTAGCAACTCTCTCATTAGTCCAAACAATAGGATCCAAGTCATTTTCTTCACTTTGCCTTCTACGCTCCACGAACAGCTACATATGGAGAAGATTAATTTTCAGATTTACATAGTGCTACCTGTACTGTTAATGGCTAGCCTAACTGCAGTTTTTCATGAAGGTCTTACATTCAGAGAAGGAAGAGATAACTGAGTATGTAAAAAACATGATATCTTTCTATAATAAAAAAAAAATTGAAATACTAACAACAAAAATCCAGCTTATGGCGTGTATAACGTATTTATTCGATAAAGCGCCCTGGACATTTATTAAATTGTTGCACCTTGAGAGTGGGCGCTTATTCGAGGTGGGTGCTTATCCGAGGCTGGGCACTTATTAAATTTTCACCCTTTTAAACAAGAAGTACGTTTATTTTGCAAGATAACAATATATAATAACAAAACTTGAAGATGTACCAAAGCGGAATTTTAACTGTTCACTGAAAGTTTCTAAGAAAAATCAGTCTTCTGGGTAGTCTTTTAGTAATAATTAGTCAATTTCAATCTCAATTTCAATCATAGTCAATACTCCTCTTGTGCCCCCCTTTTTTTTGGGGGGGGGGGTTGGGGGTGAGCACGTATTCAAGGATAGGCACTTATTAACTTTTCCTACCTACAGGGTGGTTGAGGTTGGGCGCTTAATCAAATAAATATGGTATGTTTGTATTGGCAGCCTCTAAAGAAATGTTACGTTGAACCTCTTTGATACAGACACCAAAGGAAGAGGGAAGAATGTCCATATTACAAAAGAAGAGTTGATATGAAATTTAGCCTCTTTAGACCAAGTGAACTGTCCGTTATAGGGAGGTGTCCATTTTAAAGAGGTGTCTGTAAGGAGGGAATTGACTGTACTGTTTTTCTCAAATAAAATTGTCACAGTGCCAGGAACCAAATTCCAAGTGTTGGTACAGCTAGTACACACGCAGGAAGGAGACATGAGGGTTTGCAGTGTTGCGGTGTTGTGGTGAATAAAATCCCATCTTGCAGTGTTGCCGTGATCTCAAACCCTACGGTGTGCGATGTTTGTGTTACAAAACCTACATACATGTACGGTGTTCGATGAAACGAAATTATTTGCGGTGATGCGGATTTTTGTCTGACACTAACAAAATTTAGTTCTAATATCTTCATTGATCTGTCCTTATTTCTTTTAAAAAAGCACATACCATATGTTTCATTTGTAACAAAATACAGTCAAACATTATGTAGTTAAACTTTTATACGCTTTAGCTGGTTTCCAATCCCAAGCCGTTCTCATTGATAAGTAACTTGGATCTCTGTGGTGATGATGTCCGCTGTGCATTGATTGACTTCAAAATATTATATCACATGTGGACGTTCAAATCATGGTTGAAAAATTGATGGTGTTTTGTCAAATTTTCTTGTGGTGTTGCGGTGTTCAAGTTCCCCCCAAGTCCCCCTCATGCATGCTTACCTCCTTGTTGAAATCCATCATGCGAAGCAACCTAACACCATGAAGAATACTCATCTAACAAGGCAAAGATTGAAACAAAATTAATAATTTGTATTTGCCCATATTCAGTACAATGTACTAGACTGACAAATTTATAGTCACATCATTATGATGCTGAATGCTGAGGGTAGCTTAAATACCTTCCACTCATTGTAACAATAAATATATAATAACATTATTTGCAACTGATCTTCGACATATGTACAACATAACAGAACAGAACAGAACATAAACTTTACTTTCTCTCGTTTTTATTAATTAATTGGTGTTTTATTAGAAGCTCAGACCTGTACTACAGCTCTAAGCAGCAAAAGGTTAATTTTCTTTAAATTCATTGTGGAAATTAAGTTTTCTACAAGTTAACTGAAAACATTTAATGAATTTCTCGACTCATTTATGGTCAGCAGTCAATGCTTTATTTTAAGAGAACTTTTCTAATGTTATGACAGCACTGCACAACATGTACAATGTATGACCCATGCAACATGAACACAATTGACTCCACCACGTGACAGTGAAACAATACATTTTCCTGGGTGGCTCATGTTATGACACTCACAGTCAAGGTCTCACCTGATGGAATTTCTTGCTAACATTGAGGTATTTTTCCATGTCTTTTCTTGTAAGCACATTTAACAACCTTCCATCAATCATTTGTGCTTCAAATGCAGAGCAATACTGGCTAAGACCCAGGTCTCTAATCCACACACGGGACACCCAAAAGTGATCCACAGAGGAGATTGCTGGGTACTTGCTGTAAAATTATAGACAACACAGAATATCACACTTGCTACACATGAAAATAAGCTGTGTTTAGATAAATCTTGTATAAACACCTCAAAGTCACACACTTGTCACAATAAAGCTGTTGGAAGGAGATCAAGATGGTTAAGATTTCAGGAGGAAGGCTTGGGAGGGGGAGGGGGGAGCTCTTCCAAAGTTTTCAAACTTCGGTAACCTTTTTGGAGTGAAAGACCCTATCCCCGGCAGTCTCCGTTCACGTGTGGTCTATAAGTTTGCATGTGCGGGCTGTAATGCCTGTTATGTCGGCGAAACCACCCGACATTTTGCCACACACGTGCGTGAGCACTTAGCCAGTGATAAGGCCTCCCACATTTTCAAACACCTTCAGAATTCTGAACGTTGTCGCTCCTTGTGTTCAATAGATTGCTTTCATATTTTAGATCAAGCCTTTACCAGCTTTCAATTTAAGATAAAGGAGACTATCCATATTCAAAAGGAACTACCTTACCTCAATCAGCAATTACACCATGTAAATCTACAATTATCTTTCTAATTCACACATTTTCACGTTCTGTTGTTACTACTTGTCTTAATTAGCATTTTTTCTACTTATTATTCAACTCACTGTGCTTTGTAAACCATTCAACTGAAGATGACAGATGCTCTGTCGAAACATGTCTTTGAAACTTAAAAAATTGTCGTTTTACTTAAAATCTTTTCAAAAGTACTAAATAAATGTGCGCCAACCCTGCAGGTACATCTTCTCTTGTAGTATGGTAGTAATTTTAACCAATGATCTTCTTTATCTTTTTCACAAAAGGGGGAGGCCAGGGGGAGCAGGGGCAGGAGAGACTACATGAAAATTATCGGACATGAGGCAAACAATAAAATTTTATCGCAATGGATTGCCGGATTAATACTATTCCATCAAAGGGGATAAGCAATACTTTGAGTCACTCCATGCTACCGAAACTTTATAGAACCAGTGCCAACATTATGAAACACTGGAACCACGTGCATAATTTACCTAATTTACTACAGGTACCTTGTCAGACTATATGACAATAACGTACAATCAAGTAAGGTTAGGCCATATTTGTGATAACTTAACAATGTATCTAAAGAACTATTCCAAGCATCTGTAAGTAGCAAAACTTACACAGAAGATGGGTCCCTGTAATCCTCAATAGCCAGCCTCAATTTCCGTCGGTGCATGGTGTTTCCCACACCAAGCCCAGCTTCTAGCTCAGCATCACTGAGCTCTAACAAAACTTTTCCACTTTTAATGTTCTCATAGCACATTTGTGAGTACATAGGCATCTGGCATTCAACCTCCAGCCAAGCTAAAACCATATTGGCTTTCCAGCATACCATGGGAACATCTTTGTGTAATTCCCATACACGCTTTTTCTCTGCAAAACTAGTGCTGGTGGGGAGCTTATTTATGTTGTCAATATCCGGGAATTCTGTTGATCACAAAATTATAAGAAAACACCAAGGTATAAATAATATTTTGCCAGAAAAAATAGCTCACTTTCTCTTTGTGGGAATGTGGTGGTACGATATTGTAAAAATTTCAAGTGCGCAAATTCTGATTGGCTTATTTCTGCTAATTAATCAATAATTAATCAGGACCAAAAGACTTAGGAAACTCCTTTTAAGGTAACTCTTATCATAAGATAGGTCTAACACCTTGTTTAAACACATCACCATTAGATGAAAGTGGAAATGATGCCTGAATCTATGTGGGGGACGCCAGCGAGTGCAGATGATGATCATGACAACCCTGTGAGTGGCAACCACCAGGCACTGTCACAGTGAGAGAAAAACTCAGTGGAAGGCATGACTTAATACTTACTGATACTTACATAGAAAAGAAGGGAGGCTAGGGTGGGAATGAAAGGCGATTGGAAGCACTTGCTCGAAAGACAATGTGGGTAAAATGGCTTGACCACAATGTGAGAGCTGTAAATTAACTGAAGCCCTGACCCCTGGCCAGCAATTGCCTCAAGTTTAACCTTCCCTAAATTTCAGTTCCCCCGATTCATTGACTGATGGTAAATAAACAAATTTTCTCCTAAGAGAACAGATGTCCTAACTCAACATGTATGTATTCCATTGGTTTAAAAGCTGTTTTCCAGTCCATGCTTCTGACCTGGGGTTTGTTACGAGTTCTTGGTTACTTTACACTTCAGTAATAGAATTTGTGAAGTTTTTGAGTCTGTCATTATAGGTCACTTCATTCAGGAATGCTCAATGAGGAATAATGTTTAGGTTCTTCTGATCGCTATTATTGTTTTGCAAGGGTATCTGGCATTTATAATGAAGAATCAAAGATCTCTTCGAGATATCGACTTTTTTGCATGAAGTTAGTATGAGTAGAAGGTTTATCCTGGGCATTGTTATTCGAACATATCCTGGAAGAATTTAAACATCTTTCAGTTCAAGCATTTTTTTTTATTTTCGTGGAGGAAATGCTGTATTTGTCAGTCACGACGGCTGGGCGCCTTGCGACTCATATACTTTGGCTTGGTTAAAAATAGTAAACTTTGATGTTTGCCTGTAATCGAAATAGTTCTTTCCTTTCGAGTTAGAAAGATATCTACTTTAATGCAGGGTTCCCGATAAAGGTTATGCACGACAGAGTTACCTTTTGTCTCGTCATGCAATCTTAACCCCACATTGAGAAGTAAATTTTTGTTTGGATATTACCAAAAGCCGCTTCTCCTCACGTTATTCTTTACCTTACAGCTACACATGCCATTTCTAACGACTACATTTCCAGTAAAACAGTTGCTGTTTTATTTTTCTAATGGCGATGCATTAACTTCTGAACAGAAGCAAAAATTTTTAGCGTTTACTGCTTCCACCAGAAGTAATTTCACAACAGGCTACAAAAACACTTGTAAATATCACTTCACACCTGCATTGAATGATGTTGCAATTCTAAATTATGCAACTCAGCAGAAATAATCAATTGTCACAAAATGAGTTCCCTTTGGTTAACTATTAGCAACGTTTTAGTGTGTGAAAGACAAATTTGCGTTGTTAATCGTTTAGGTTAAAGTAATATTAGCGCCTAAAGACTTGCACCAGTACAAATTGAGTTCTTAATCGTTGTCTTTGAGTGCTGTCTTTGAGCGCTGAACCCCTCACATTCTTAATTGGTTATGTCACTTAAGATTTGGAATACTCACGTTTTTAATTATTATATAACGTTTGTAAATTTGACAAGTCGCATTTTTTCTACAAGAATGGAAGTGTTGAAGCACAACTATAGAGTGACACTTTACAAGTCACACGCTTTGATCACCCACAGCGGAAAGTATTCCCTTGAGAAATTAAAGCAGACCCTTGAGAGTTTAGAAGAATGTGGTTCGAGATGGAACAACTTACCCGCTATTCTTCTTCTCTTGTTTGTAAACAAGCAAAAAAGTTGAAAAAAGGTGAGTTTGTCCCAGAATTTTTAATGTGGCAGAATGTAACTTAGGCTAAGTCAAAGACAAGCCAATGTTGGTCAGCTGCAATCAGTAGACCATGCACCATGATGTCACATACAGGGTTTTCCCAATTTACATGTATCGTGTGTTCCAGCTGCGTGTGGTTGTGCAGTTCGCTACTACCTCCGAAATGTGGATGTGAGTTGCTGTTTTCTCCCTTACCCTCCCTCCCTCATTGGTGGATTTGGTAAGTATAGGGTTGATAAGTATTTCCATTGACTTGGTCAGTGTGTCGGTGTCTGGTGGGTGGTTACCACTCTCAGAGTTGCCATGGATACCTGCATGCTCTGCTTGAGCTCATTTTTCACCATGAACCCCGACCCACTATCAAAGGCATAGATACCAAGTCTCACACTTTTGGCGTGAGACTTTTTGACCCAATCTCACGCAACCACGCCATTCAGAGAAATACAATGTATCACACTTTTTTAAGAACACATAAACTTGCAGAAAAAGTCTTGATTAATTAAGAGATATAGAGGTATTTCAGCTGTACTTTGTTGGAAGAGATGAATGCTTATCAACTCTAATCATCGATGTGCTCACCCTCACAACAAACGCTTGCCCAGAATAATGGAAATTGCTTCTCTGCAACTTACATTTTTTTTTTAATTTTCTGGGGGGGAAGCCTCCAGACCCCCCTACAGGTTTGTCCCTTCAGACCACAATATTGCCCCTTTGGAGCAGTTCCATTTCTCACTCCATACCAACCAAACAACTTAGCATCTATTCAAAGGCACCTCCTCAAAGCTAATCTATTGACGATGAGTTTCATTTTGGCTAGTAAACATTCCTTCATGTGATGCTCACATAAACATTTTTTCGACAGAGATTGTACAGTATGGACTGGAAATCATCTTAAATATACAACCTCCCCCCCCCCCCCTCAAAAAAAGTCAGGATTGCCTGTAATAATTAATCTACAGCAAAAATAGGTTGTGACATACCCCTAACTACCGGCTTTAACAGGGGCTTTCGTTGTTTTCCTCGTGAAAAAAACCTTGACAGTGAGCTGGAGCGTGTCTTCACTTTCTTCTTTTCCAAATCAGCTTGGTCAGAGTTGTTCTGAACACCAAAATCAAAGACTTCCAAGTCTTGTGGTGTTGGTTCTTGACTTAAGTCAGACTGAGAGCCTGATGAAGCTGACTCTACAGGTGATATCAATGATGATGGAAGAGTGCAGTCATCTAAAATGGAAGAAATGGCTTAATTAACAAACCAAATAAATATGCCATTATGCTGCAGTGGAACAGAACAAAACAATGTACATGTATAACAGACTCCCAGCCCACATAAAACTGTTTACTTGCAGGAATCTGTTGTGAAATAGTCTTCATAAAAAAGTTGAGCCCTTAAAACGCATTTATTATAGATGCAATTTTTTTTTTGCATCAAACCAAAGCAAAATGTAGATCTATGTGCCACTGAACACTTCATTCATGGAATCAGTGGTCTGTAACATCAAATCAAGGCTGGCAGGAAATTTATTTCAATTTAAACATCTTTGTATATCTAAAGTTGAATATCTTATAGTATAGTAAATTAATTTATTTTTCTATGTCAAATAAAATTTTGTTGTCATGTCTGTGAACTGACTTAGCTAAAGAGCTAGTCATTGAGTTGATGGTACATTCCAGGGTCATTCCACAGTATTCCGTCTGTTGCGGAGGGGAAATTTAGAGACACTTTTTTTGTTGTGGTTTAATAGATATTTTTCTGTTACTTCTGATTATCTATTCAGGGTTTAAGTCTTCAAGAAAGCTTTCTTTTCTGCTGCCCTGCTTTTTTCCAAAATACATTATTTAGATTACAGAGCCTTAAAAGAGGGCTGTTGCGGAGGGGAACAGAGAAAATGGCGTTTTTTGTTTTTAAATTTCATTCTCAAAATTCTCTGAATTTTAAAATTCTTTTCTGTGCCTAATAAGTTTTTGATTTTCCTCACTGTATGTTAATTAGAAACATCACATAAAGAAACTCAAATGTTTAGTGTTTTTCCAGTGATGCAGAATTTAAGAACATTGTTCGCTGTTGCGGAGGGGAAGTTGCGGAGGGGAAAATTTGTCCTTTTCAGTATTCACAATAAATGAGCAGTTAAAAGATGGTGATAACCCTTGCATTTTGATGATTATTATTACAATTTCACAATGACATATAAATATCTTCAGCCTTTAAACATTTTTTGGCAGTTAGGGGTTAACATGTATTTTCTATGATTTTACTAAGTAAAGTAAAAAAACAGGTATATGCAAATACAACTGATTCATACGCCTAACAAAGCAGTGTCAATGTTTAACAGCAAACACCCATAGATAATTAAACGCTTCTGAAAAACAAAACAGATGTGAGCCTGGTATGTTGCTTCTCATTATCATTCCAAAATTGTACGTAAAAGGGCAATTGCCTTTTAACAAAACTGGCCCATAAAATGCAGCTTATATGTTGAATGCGTGTAACAATGCAATGCCTGTTAGTGCATATGCACCTGTAAGATACTGTAAGGTTGTAAACTTTGGTGAGAAAATGCCTTCTTTTACCAATGTCAACACCAGTGTTAGCTAAATCTCCCTCAAAAGAAATTTTGTTCCCACAACAGAATTCCCCTCCGCAACAAAGTTTCCCCTCCGCAACAGTATTTCCCCTCCGCAACAGTAATTAATCATTCCTCTTAACTACAGCTCAAAACATAAAATCTCTTTGACAGTAATAAAACTTAACCTTAGCTCAAAATTAGAAGATGTGAAAACATGAAGTTGATTTTGTTAATTACAAGCTGACAAACAAAACTTTTAGGCCTTAAAATGTTGCGGAGGGGAAAACAGCATACATATTGTTGTCTGCTGCTGACACACTGAGAGAAATATCAATTTTGGGTAATGTTAAAGTTACTTTGTCTTAAGTAGTTTGTGTCACATACCATCTCAGCAAAATTCCTGTTTTCTATTTTTTACCAGTAAAACATATTACTTTCCCCTCCGCAACAGCAATTATCATTATCAATGGTAATTAATGATAATTTATGCACTAACAACAATTGATGACAAAAAATATTTATCATTTTCATAAATTCTAGCTAATATGCTATCAATTTGTCTGGAATTTGACTAAGTTAAACAAATTTGATTTTTCAAATTTTTTGTCCATAATACTGTGGAATGACCCTCCACTAAAATATCTTTTCCTACTTTACAGCAAGAAAACAAATTTCAACCCCTTGAAACAAGTCAATTTGTGATCACACAAATGCAGTGATTCCTCTATCATGATTTAGGGACTGGTCATCATTTACTGTGAGGGAAGGAGGGGGGGGGCATAACGTGTAAATGAGCGATGTGGGTTCAAGCCCTGGCTGGGGCAGTTGGGCGGGACCCAGGAATGGGTGCCAGTGAATTTAATGCTATCTAGGGTAGCCCTGCGATGGACAAGCATCCCATCCAGGAGGGAGTAGAAATACTCCTAGTTGCTTAATGCTACAGAAACCAGGATTAGCTCCCGCCTGATTAGACACTAGGCTCGAAATATTGTAGCAAATTGTGCAAGCAAGCAAATGCATGGAGGTCACAATGTGTCCCAGCTTAAACGTAGCCACCCCAGGCCACCTGCGTCAAAGGTCCACTGACCCACATTGTCATGAAATTAACATTACCTAAATGATATTTAGCCACATAGCATTTTTTTAACTTAATCGTAAACCAGTAACAAGAAAATTCGCCACAACTAAAAAAACACAGTTTAAGAAAAATGGCATCAAAAAGTTATGTGTTTCATGAATTTACAAAGAATTGGCATGTGAGTAGGGATCCAAAGCCCCTTTCCAGAACTCAATACAGGACTGGGTCACCTAAGCCCCATGAGCTTCCTAGTTTCCTTGCTCAAATGTTAAAGGTAAAAGAGCAATTATAATGCATTAAGCTACATCATTTATATTTTCAGTATGCATCTAATATCACAGCTTGTCTAGCTTATCCACAATTAAAAATTCAGGCCTGAATTGTTTGTTATGTTTATCAATCTATTTTTCTCTTTAGAATTAATCAATAACAGCCAGAAATTATGTGTTCCTAAAAAACATGAACTGATTTCTAAATAATTTTGACATTAGAAAATTTCATACCGGTATATTTATGCAAAAATTTTCCATTGCTCCTTTCTAATAAAGAACTGAGAAAAACCACGTGGGACAAAACAAAGATCATGAAACATAACTTACAGGGCTTTGTTAACTCTCCAAGGGTGCATATGCCTTAAAATTTAGCTCATCACAATGACGAATGCACAAGAGACAATGCTCTGGAGTTACTTATTTTGTGCAGATGTGACGCTTAACTTTCAGAACAAAAGGCAGCAATCAAAACTTTCTCAATTATTTCAAAACAAAATTCCAGAAACAGCAGTAAATAAGCTTATTACTGATATCAAACTAAGATCCTTGGCCGGCCTCTGTGATAAACTTTTGTTATCTCTCCATAAAAACCTGTAAGGACAAAATCTGCATTGTGTTACTAAAATGCGATACAACGTTTAAGGTCTGTTTCACGACTCAACACATTACCATAAGAAAGTTTGTCTTGCCGAAATGATTTCTATAGTCCTTTGCCTAGAATATTTAACCAAAACCAAACACTGTGGTATTCTTTTAGTTAATTATGTGCCCTCAAAAACAAAAGAGACTGAAAAAGGCCATTGTTTAACTACAGCAAGCCCTTGAGGCAAACTAATTAATCTGTCACATTAGTTCCTTTGTTTAGTGATTACAAAGACGTCTGAAAACCATTTCTATGCTAATTAATAAATTTAATAGAACTTTCAGACGGCACGGCTTGTAACGGTTCATTACAGAAAATTCATTTTTTATCGTTTTAGCTCACTTAGTTTGAGATTCTAGCCAAGAAGCTGTAAAAATTATTTGCCCTCTTTCAAGTGCTGTTTAAATTTGGATGCACAGATCAATTGATATCAATTTATTTCATACTTGTGTGACAAATAATAATCGCTGACTCAAATAATGATGTAGTTAGGTGCAAAATTGACCGTTTTCCCACATTGTGTAATATAAGTATGATAAAATTAGGAAAAACCACTTGAATAAAGCTGCTTGATAATCTGGGAGTGGCATGATTTTTCCTGTTGAAATCTTAGAACAAACATCCGGTACTCGGTTTTGCAACATAAACAGACAGAAAATCTACATTCTTGATAAAGTAGGGACGCGTGCTAGCCCAGTTCGATCAAAGACTGAATAAAGTTTATCGATGTAGCGATCACATTTGTGTAAGTGGCGTACTTGTCTTTGCAAAGCACTTGTGAAATCAATAGTCTGTCTCGCGTACATAGTCTGGAAACGATCGTAACGCAATCGGATTATTAAACACTTTCAACCCGTACTACGTTTAAAAAGCGATTGATTAGTGTAAATTGTAAAATCTACACCGATTTCCTGAATTAGCAACCAAACCAAGAAAGAAAGCTTATCATTATCAAAGATTTAACAGTTTTAAAAGTTTTTCCTTCTCACACAATGCAATGAGTCAATAAACAATGCAATGTACATTACACAAATTGAAATGAAATCACAATCACGCAAACGAACCCACCTCCATTTTTTAGCGGCGATCTTGGCAAATCCTTCAGATTTTGCTGTGAATTTGTCTTCTTGCTGTTTCTCGCGTTCGATTTCTGGTTGCCTCCCGTGGTGTCAAGATTTAAATTGTTCGATTTGAAAATCAGTTGTGAATTATTTTCTCGAAGCGAAGATTGCAGGGCGGTTAAATGCTGTTTCACTTCGAAGAAATCTGTTTCTAGTTCTTTTAACTGTGCGTCTTTCAGTTCCAATTGCGATTTTAAACTCTCGGATTCTCTTAACAAATCAGTTCGCTCCTTTTCCCAAGTCAGTTTTTCGCTCTCAAGACGCTTTATTCGTTCTTCTCCCTCTAGCATCCGTTGTTCATAATTCTGAATAAATTCTCTGAGTTCCACTTCTTTTACCTCCAAAATTCCATAAACTTGCTTCATTTGATTAAGTAAACCCATTTTCTCTGTTTTTAAGCGCTTTCTTTCCACTTTCATGCAAGAAATCGTTTCTTTAGCTCGAGCAATTTCGTGTTCACACGAATGAAGTCTTTGCCGCAGCTGATCCAAATCTGTGTTGCCGTGTCTCCACTCGTTAAGTTCTCTGGTTAAAAACTCATTTTCACAGCGCAATCTATCATTGTCTTCTTTAAAATCTTCTAATTTACTCTTCGATGATCCTGCGCCATCAGTCGTTGTTTCAGGGGTGGATACAGGTTCTGTGGGTTTAGTGCTCGCAAGCTCCGACAACCTCTTGTCTTGGTCTCGCAACTCCGCTTTCAAATATTCCACCTCGCGATTTACAGCACTGAGAGAGCTGTTGATTTTAGCAGCAATAAAAACCTTTTCCTCTCGCATTCGTTTACTCTCGCTCTCTGCCTGCTCCATCAAACGCCGCATAACACTCAAACAAGTGATCAAATCGTCTTGTCTTTTCACGAGCGGACGTATTCCCGAACTGCCACTGTCAGAGCTATCACCCGAAACTGTGCTGCTAAATGATAACGACCGAACTCTTTCTTTAAGCTTGTCGACTTCAGCCATAGCTTCCATGGGTGTTAAAGAAAGCTTTCGTTCTTTGGCGGGAGAGGAGTCTCTTCTTTTCTTATCATGATCAGTGTTTACGTCCGCCATGTTTGATTTGTGTGACAACGACCGGAGGTCACAAAGACGAAATTTTAGACGCTAGCCTCACTCTGACGAAATCATAACAGATTTCACCCCGCCCCTCCCCGCCCCGGGTCTCGACAACGGTCAAACGACAGAAATTTGCCCAAAAAAATTAGAAAAGTTCTTCAATTTACTATTTTTTTTACAGCTTTACTAAAACAATGTTCTATGATGTGATAGGGAAATACGGACTTGTCGGCGCCATTTGTCTAAGCAATTTGCGTGAATTTGGAGCATTTAAAAAGTAAAGCCGCACTCGTTTATTTGAAAGAATGGAAATATATTTAGACTCAGCAAATCCACGTAATCCATACTTGCTCATACTTCCACTTCAGATATGAACGAAATTCGCTGAAATAGAAAGAAAAACTTCCTGAGACGTTTGACCGCTGTCAACCCCAGGTCACGCGCTAGTATTAGCAATCAAGAGAGAATCAACTACGTGTCGCAATTTTCACGATATGTTTATGGAGGATGAAATCCAAATTAAAACTATTTTATTTATAGCTGTTATTTGCCAATCGGCTTAAAGCGTTCGTTGCCGGACCGGCTCAAAGTGAACTGCCAACCTAGGGGGAAGTACATTGCCAAATCGGTCAAAATAAAACATGGACTGCGGACTTCGCCTGACTTCGGACTACGGACTATGGACTGGGTATCAAACACGTACTGAGGTATAAAACGCGGGCTACGGACTGCGGACTAGGTGTAAAATACGGAATACAGTATAAAATGCAGAGTAAGCAAGCAGACTGCTTACAAACGTGGACTGAAGATAAAGATAACGAGAAGCAAGGCTGTAAGAAAAGTTGATTAACCTCGACAAAGTTAGCCTTTTTTCTCCGCAGAAAACCACTTGCGGCCCAGACGTTGTTTGTTATCCGTAATGAATATAGCGTTACGTTTTGAGCCATTGAATAGAATGTATGAGAATGTTTCGAAAATCGCTCTAAATTCAACTTGCATTAAAGGATTCAAATAAAAGATGATTTAAACTTTAAACTTTAGACGATTTAAACTTTCCCAGGTTTGTACCGAAATGTTATGCCTCTTTTTTTGGGTATAATGGGAGTCAGTTGAAAAAGCGAGCAGCAAAACGTGAGAACAAACCTTGACCCAGTGTTGCTAAAATATGCAAATTTCGGCCAAATTTCCACGTGTATGTCGCGTGAAGCCACTCAACATTCGAATTTGGAACCGCGTTTTTACTCATTTCGAGAATGGGTATTGAAGAAAAACTGAAATCAAATTCCTAACTTTTAATGAATCAGTTAGTCGGTAGTTTTCATGCGAACATGTATCGGGAGAAAAAAAGTCAACACCAGATGTTGCGATGTCCAACAAAAAATTCTTTTCATTATAATCTAAATAATGAAATAAATTCTGCATGGGGCCTTAGAAGATACTTTAACAACACACAGTCGTATTTTACAAAAATTTTTTTAATCATAATACTCAGTTGCTGATATATATATATCCAGTATCTCAGCATTTGTACTAATGACCGCATCTCCAGGGTTATTGGAATTTGTTCGAGAAGTACAGATCTATGTGTCGGCGTTTTTAGCGTGGTTATTACATTTTTTTAATAACGACAACATTGTCTCCTGCATAGAATAAAATACACACAGCAAATTAGTGGAGGGAAGTTAAGTGAGGATGCGCATGTGCGAGAAGTGTTAATAAAGAGAGTCTCAAAAAGACTTTGTTACAACACAACAAGAAAAGAAAAGAAAAAAGAAAGAAAGAATAGAGAGTAACACGTTTAGACTGCCTCGCCGCGCGCAATACGCAACCTCGTTCCCAGGGCTTTTCCCTTGGTGATTTGGAACGGGCACCAAGGGAAAAGCCCTGGGAACGAGGTTGCGCAATACGCTATTCACCATCAAAGGGTAAAGCGAGCGTAAGCCACGACGATAAAGCAAATAAACCTTATAACTTTTTCAACCTTCTCCACGCTGCTAAAATAAGCCATAAGGTTATTCAGTTGTGTGCCACTGAATATTGAATTTAGCGTTTGTTACTATTTCAACATTTTATTTGGCCAATTACTTTGTGTATTTTACAGTTCTCACAAGTTGTATGCTCAAAAATTACACTTAATAATAAAAATGCATTGTTTTCATAATTAATTTTATGATATTTACTTTTCAGGATAAAAGTAGTCAATAGGAATCGAAGTGTCCCAGAAAGTATTCTTTTCAAGTGTCTCGATTATTAACGTTTACTTTTACACTCACAACAATGAAATGAAATCTACATGGTGCCTTAGCAGATACTTCAACACAGACAGAGGGTTATTGAAATGTACCTTGAAACAATTAACTTAGTGCATGATCCGCTTTTTACACAATTTTCATTGTATATTATATAATTAGTAATTTTAGTAATTTTTAATTTTTAATCAGCAGGATCCCGTTGATAACAGTACGCGTGTACTAAAGGGCTATCCTGGATAAACATTCGATTATTATTATTATTATTTTATTATTATGACACAGCAGCATGTAATTGGTGTGTTTATTACTTGTTTAATTAAAAACATATCCCCTGGCTGTAAAGACTGTCATTAATAGTAACAATAAATCCTTCGATATTAAAACGATACAAAAGCGCAACAAACATTGCTGTTTGTGTCAACATGCCAACCCTGGTCGGCTATTTGATTCGCGGCACCTTTGATGGAAATTGCGTCTAACACAGGGGGTACTCTGACCCAAACAAAAACAACGTTTAAAAAGGAAACAACATTGTTTTAATTTTGTTAGAGAACTAATTACATTTATTTAGAAAAGACTAGCGTTGTATTTTAAACACCTCCTACACAGCACAAATAAAATGAAATAACCACGATAGGTCTCATAATTAATATAATAAGATACTGCAATATCACAGCGACAAACCGATGAGTGGTGCCGGATCTATTGAAGACCTGGATCAGTAACTTAGTTAAAACGGAAAATATAGACGGCAAACTGATCCTGACGGCTAAAGCGGTCAAAAATAAACAAAGTGGATAAAAAGAAAAAAAACTAGAATATATAGAAAAAACTTTGCCCTATATTTCGGTTTGCAAAACAAACCTTCCTCAGGGGCTGGGCGGAGAAAAAAAAAATGATGAGAAAAATAAAAGGATCGTTACAAATAGAAAAATTTAAAATAAAATACTAAACAATGATTGGTTCTAACAAGTGTCAATGACGTGTTTCGTCACGTCTGTTAATTCCCAGAGGATGTAAAGTTTTTGCCTTGTTAATTAAATGGGCTTCACGAGCCTTCCTGACTGAGTCTCGTTTGCTGCGTATAAGTTCAAGCGGGATGAGGTGAACGTCGTTTATGGAATGGCCGGGTTGGTTGAAATGAATAGATACTGGTGTAGGGTCATCAAGTTTATGGTGGTTGAGAATGGATCTGCGGTGTTGTCCGAAGCGTTCGTTAAGTTGACGTTTGGTCTCCCCAATGTATTGATGGTGGCATTTTTTGCAATCGATTAGATAGATAAGGTTTTTAGAGCGGCAAGATATGCTGTCAGTTATTTTGCGTGTCTCGTTGGTGTTGAAGAAAGTGTAGTTAGTTTGGCCTTCTTGAAGAAATGAACAAGTGAGACATCGTGGGTGGTTGCATTTATGAACTCCAGCGTCTTGTTGTTTGGAGAACTTCTTATGTGTAAGCTCGGAATGTACAAGGAGATCACGCAGACTTGCGTTACGTCTGTAGGCGATAACTGGTGGATGAGGAAAAGCTTCTTTGCAGTTGGCGGAGGACTGGAGAATATTTAAGTGTTTCTTGATAACAGAAGATATTTTGGGTAGGGCAGGGTTGAATGATATGACAAAAGGTGTTCGGTCTGTCTTTGTGATTTGCTGTCCTTGGGGCTGTAGCGTTGCGTGACGTGGGATGGCGCGAACGCGATTTGCATCTCTCTGTAGGGAAGTGCGGCTGTATCCACGTTTGATCAGGTGTTTGATGAGTTCTCCACTACGTTTGTCAAAGAAAGCATCGGTAGAGCAAATGCGGCGAATACGGAGGAACAGGCTGAACGGTATGGCTTCCTTCGTGTGGTTTGGGTGGCATGAGGTTCTGAGAAGGTATTGATGTTTGTCGGTGGGCTTGGTATGTAGATCTGTTTGAATGTGGTTGTTGCTAAGGTGGACTTGAACATCTAGGAAAGGGAGTGCCTGATGTGAGGAAATCGAATATTCATGGGTGAATTTGATGCTCGGGTGAATGGAGTTTAGGTAACTTATGAAGTTCTTGAGGAGTTCTTCTCCGTGTGTCCATATCATGAAAACGTCATCAATAAACCTCCACCATACGAGCGGTTTGTTTACGGTGTTATCAATGGCGTTTTGTTCAAATTTACCCATGAATAAGTTCGCGTATGAAGGTGCCATGCGGGTTCCCATGGCTGTTCCGTGTATTTGTAAATAATGTTGATTGTTAAACGAAAAATTGTTCATATTGAGAATCATTCTAATCAAATCACAGATACGTTCAGTAGGAAGTGATTTGTTTTGGCGAGTGTCAAGAAAATGGCGACAAGCGTTGATACCTTCGTTGTGCGGAATATTAGTATATAATGAAGAAACATCTAGTGTGACGAGGAGGGCGTTGTCCGGTAAAGGGCCAAGGTTCTGTAGTTGTAGAAGAAAGTGTGTAGTATCTTTGATGTGGGAAGGAAGGGCTTGTACAAGAGGCTTGAGATGGTAGTCGACAAACTCCGAAATCCGTTCTGTAGGGTGGCCATTGCTAGAAATGATGGGTCGGCCAGGGTTGCCTTGCTTGTGAATTTTGGGTAGTATGTAGAAGCGGCCTGCTTTGGGGTCAGAGTTGGACGAAAGGTATTTCAATGTCTCAGAGTCAATAAGGTTGTCATTGTGTAAACGGGTAGTGTATTCTACGACGAGGCCTTGTATTTTTTTCGTAAGATCCGAAGATTGTTTCTCGTAATACTTAATATCATTAAGCTGTCTGTTACATTCATTGACATACCAGGTGTGGTGTGATTTTTTCTCTCATAATTAATATCGCAAGGAAAACAAGATGATTAGCCCAAAAAGACACGGGTTAGGACAAACGTCTCATTCTGGTCAGGGAACCAACCCATGCGCGTCTTCTAACTCAAGGACTTGATAGATCTGGTAGGTAAGTGAGAATACAAGGCTGTTTATCTCATCTACAACTGAAACCTTATTTCGTGTTTGTCCTTAGATTCACAGTTGAATTGACCTGCAATGTGGATTTTGTTCGTGGCACTTTTACTGACTGTCGCCTTCGGTGGCACTCACGCTGGAGGCAAGAGAGAAGGTACGTCAAAAAAATGGATTTTTAGTTTTGATACATCGCTCGTGAGGGTTAGAGAAATCCAGAGCTCTCTACAAAATTAATTCTAAAACAATTCAGAATTGCTTGATTCTTTTCTATCGTTTGAGTTTTTACTCTACTTCAAATCATCCCGTAAGGTGCGGTTCTTAAATTAGCTGTTTATTAAAAACTGGAGTGTCTCTTTCGAATTTTTTTATTTAAATTTTACCCAAGAAAAAATGTTACAGTTAGCCGGACTCAAGTTTAAAAATGAGTTTTCGAGAGATGTGTGTTTCAGTTAGAGATACCACGGGTAAGGGTATTGCCTGTCTTATGTAAAAGCCATGCGGGAATGGCGGCTTTTTTTAACTCCGAAACGCCATATGTATGTTGTATATCTAAAACATTATCTTCAGATGTTAAGCTGTTTTGGGACAGATAGAGTTCTTATACTTTAAGCTGGATCGAACAAACAAATTCGAATTGGGAGAAAAAGCAAAACGTTATCAGGTACCATGGAGCGGTCGTGAGAGCAGTGGAAAAGATGACAAAGATCAAAAAGGAAATAACAACTGTGAAGACTTAGAGAGAGTTTTGAATCAATTACGTTATAGCTTAACCGCAAGCCTTAAAGGGACTGTGTCACGGCTGAGTTAAGTCTATTTTCTTAAGTTTTGCCATGATACTTGAAAAGAAATTAATCTAATGGATCTAAATGACAAAACCATAGCTTCATTGCAACCAAATGTGTCTCCCGGACGTTATAATTTAAAGTTACAAGCAAACAAGATTAACTTTGAAAACTGTTCAGCCCAACAATATTTCAATATCGCAATCCATTTCAATCTTCGCCACTTTCGGCCATCCGTACCTTCTGTTGTTTTTTTCTGTGTTATCGAAATGTTCCTTCACTGTTTAAAAAGGATGTTTTTATATTTTACCGAATCTGATAGTCATTTGCTATGTCTAAATTTGGCTTAAATCCGTGACGGGAAACAAACCATTAAGTGTGAACACCAAGAAATTGACATCATTGAAGCCAGCTATGGACGAACTAATCGTGCCATCTGTCAATGGGGGTGGGATTGGACAGTTGCTTGGATGTGGAGGGTCGACTGCCGCACAGCTAATGCATTAGACGTTGCCAGGGGTGAATGTCAAGGTTTGTCCGAATGTGAGTTGCATGCGAACAACGACGAGTTCGGCCCAGACCCATGCGGGGGCACCAAGAAATATTTGCAGGTAAACCGCATGTGATATTCATTTTTATTCATTTTTTTTTTGCCATGTTTAAGTGACGAAATAGCATTTATCAGTCATCACTGATCAAACTCGTTTACACAGTATTCCCAGGCATCGGTGCTTGCCCCGGGCGACAGACCTTGAATTTAACTTGTTCAAGGTCCAGATCTAATCAACTTTGTTTGTGTGGCCGGAATGACAGCGAAAAACTACTGTCGTACTGAATCTCCGTTTCTTTCTTTTTCTTCTGTTTTCTTTGTTTTTTGTTTTTCAGTGTTGTTGTTGTTGCTTTGTTTTATTACTTTTGACAAACGGCTATCAAACGCAATAGAACAAAGACTTATAATATTCTTCAGTTTTATAAATCAGAGAAGAAATAAATGGAAAAGAGAAGGCATGGCATGATGTAACTGAACTGTTGACTAATTTGGAGACCATGCAATACATCATGTTTTTTTCCCAAAATCACTAAGTAACAAAATACTGTCCTCCAGAACGCCATTTAAACACATCTGAAATTTACTGAACTAACACGAAAAACTCCGAAACACATGATTGCTCGAACATTAGAAGTAAAAATGTTCTCCCTACAACTTTTTTTGAAAGAATACTCTATGCTGAAGAAAATTAATAAGGTGTGAGTTTTGTGGCTGAGCACAGTTTTCCAATCTTTGGATTACTTATCCTTTATTATGCTTTTATGTTTTTTTTGGCTGATTTATAATAAGCTGGGTTGCCATGGTAACGCAACAATGTCTTTAGCGCGCGCGACACGCAAAATTTACAAGATAGGGTACTGCATTTGTAAATTTTGCGTGTCACGCGCGCTAAGAACAATGTTGCGTTACCGTGGCAACCCAGCTTACAATAAATCAGCCAAAAAAATTCAGTTCTTCTCAATTTCCAAGTCATTAGCATTTTTCATCGTTTGTGTACAACAAACTCGAAAAAATCTGACATTTAAACAATGTAGTAATAAAGTTTTAACACAGGGAATTTGAGTACACATTGTTTCTTTCAGGTGACCTACCGGTGTATTGGGGAAATTACTGCAGGAGACACAAAAAGGCAACGTATATGCGAGAACGACCACATGTCAATTGAATGCCCTGAAAAACGCCTCATCGACGTCGTGTGGGCAAACTTTGGCCGTTTGAAGGGAGCTCACATCTGTGGAGATGGATTCTTTGGTATATTTTCCTGGTACAAGAGATGCCATAATTTCGACTCTCTGGACGTTGTCAAGGCAGCCTGTCAGGACAAGGAATACTGCACTATGCAGGCAAGCGTTGCCAAATTTAAAGACGCTTGTCTTGGAACCACGAAATATTTGGAGGTAAGTAAAATTATTAAAATACAAACATCCAGTTTTTTTTGCGGTTTTTCGGTAAATCAAAAGATTGAAAAAATTGTTTCTGTTTTAAATTTGTACAAGATTTGATTTTTAACATCGTTACTTCTGTTATTTTTATTATTATTATTATTTTTATTTTTCTGATGCCACGAGTTCATCAGTTTAATTACTTTCAAGTTTTACCCTCTTAAATTAAGTCTTACTCACTCACTCACTCACTTACTTATTAACTAATTGACCACAATTTCTTTGAATTTTTTGCCACCGTCTTTTATGGAACGGTTTTCGTGTGCGGAGTAGGAGTTTAATTGACCTTACAAAAGAGGTCTTAGTTTTGACTTGCAAACTTTTCTCACAATTCTCTGCGCGTTTGGTTTTAAGGTCCGTTACAGGTGCTGCCCGAAGAGGGGTGGATGTTCAAAATAAAACGATGATGGAGGCAAACCAAAGACTCGAGAGGAGATGGGAGATTTAAAAAAATTGTGGGAGTCAAAACTTTAATGTAGCCGGGATAGGAAACTTTGTAAGGGATTACTATGTCGCGTCTATAATCAAAATAAAGAATATACGTCATATACTAATGATACGAGGTGTCTCTTGTTATGAACCACTCTCTCACTGATTTTATCTCATTAATCCTGGATTACTTTCAAGATGAAAATAAAGTCACTCTCTTTTCGCCTGTTGTAACAGACCACTGGAAAATTCTGTGCGATTTGAATATTCCCACCGCTCTTGGTTTCCTTTTAAAACAATTCCATGTAACTGTTTATAAGATTTGACATCTTTTTGTGACTCATTTCCGAGGGACTATACCATTATCGACAGAAGAGCTACCCTTTCGTATACCTACAAAAGTGATACTGCATCCTATTTCTACTTATTTTTTCACTCGAATAACCCATCGAAATACTTGAATGAATCGACTGTTCGGTTGGTCTATTCGAGATATATTTTAAAAGGCCCTTGTAAATACCTAAATGGAAGATTTCCCTACTATACCCTTTTGAATCCCTTAATTCGTTTAATCCCTACTTCGGTCTGGTTGGTCTGATTAGTAGAACAGACTCGCTTCCCAGTCGTCTCTTATGAGAACATAGTAAGACATAAGGCTTGGATTGACTACTCGCTAATTTCCAGTCAGTATACAACACTAGTACCTTACCAACAGTGTCAACCAGCCAAACCTCTCCAACAATCAATTACTTCTCAGAAGAGTTTTGTAACTTCTCGCAAAAGACTTCAAAAAACTTGTACCTAGTTTTCAGTTTCGCCGTACATTATAAGATATCTACACACGTGCCATTCATGTTTGGAAAGACCAGAAGGGACAGAAGGTGATTAACAGTTAAGTTTCCATAGTAAGCTCAGGGCTTATGTGTCTTCTTCTATAGTTGGCTTTTTTTTTTGGAAGGGGGGGGGGGGGTAGGGGTAAAGAAAGGTGGCTTTTTATAGCGATGGGGCTTATCGTAAGGGATTGTGCATTTCAAAAATGTTTGGGGATTTATTTGCAAGCGATTTTTGAAATTTTGGGTGTATACAAGAATGCCACAGAGTTTAACTGTAAAATAATAACGATGTGAATCATGAAACAGATTCTAATCGGTTCTGCAGTCGTCACAGGCACTACAATTTAGCGCCTTTCGACTCGAACTGAGAAGTTTTGTCTTTCTTTGAGACCTATACCAATTCACATAAGCCGTATCGTTCGTGCTTCTTGCATTGGTCTTCCAGGCTCACTGATGTAAAATTTGTCGCATTCGCATAGCCGGTTGTTTAGTCTAGTTTCCGACTTGAAAATAGCGCTTACGCTTTGATGTTGTAGGCAGCGGCGAAGTTGTTCGGACAGACATTTGACGTAAGGTAATCAGTTGAACTTGGTCTTGTGCTCTGAACTGGTGTTTGGTTTTCTGATCTTAGTAAGGTATGGCTAACCATTCTTTTTTATTATTCGGCGCTGTAAAACTGTCAGTTCTTTCCGCGCAATTTGAATGGGTGATATACACCAAATTGAAGAAACGTTGAATCTGATGAAGAGCATAAACCCTTAACGATAAGACCGAATGGGATTCTGGGTAGACAGCATCGGAAAGCTCCGTAATATTCCATTTATTTATAATCAAGATATTTTCTATCTTTGACAGCTTTGAGATTTATGCAACTTGTCAGTATTATAATGTTTATTCTGTCACAGACGACGATTACTTTCTTCCGATTTCTCAGTAAACATTGGAGTCGCATCGTTTATAGTTTATGCTTGTTATGTGTCAACGTTTCTTCAATCAGGTATAGATGAAGAGTCCCGTGTCTTCTTGCCGTCCGGCTGGTGAAGACACGCCAAAATAAGCAGTCAAGTTTCGCGTTTTGATCATAACAACATATTACGTAACATTGTTGTACGTATAAGCCAGAAAAATGGCACATATTTATTGTTTGTCTTACATGTAAGATGTCAGATCACTGTAGATACAGACCTGCGCATAACAGGAATAAAACGGTAATTTGTTTAAATATTGAACAAATCATACAAATGTGACAAATAGTATTTATTTATTTTTTAAGCGGTATATCCGCAAAACGCAAAGTTAAAGCGTCAAGGTTTGCGGTCACTAAAACCTGTATACATTTATAAATGTACAAAAATCTACAGCTGGATCTGTGATTTCAAAGAAACTCTTAAATCTCTTTGACATACTGCCTTAAGTATCCATGGCGATGAATAAGACAAAGTAGTTTTGAGGATTGGTAAACAAAGTGAACAAATAATAAAAATTTTATGTTGCTTGTCAAATAAATGAAAAACATTTTGCTCGCGGTCAGGAAATTACAGCTTTAAGCAAAGGAAACAAGCTATAGACGTAAGTTGTTACATATTCTTCATGTTTCTAAAGTTATATTTTACTGAAAGTTGAGGTTTTGCGTGTGTTAAATTTCAGTTACTAGTGCACTTGTTTCACCTTGGAAAGTCTTTTTTGCGATCCTCTAACACATAGGAGATAATACTATGGTATATGTAATAATTATCGGTGTAAGATAGCTGGAAAATACAAAAATGAGGCACTGTTATACTAATCAATTACTGAATTCAGGGAACATTTTCAAAAAATTAACTATACGGTATATTAAAATGCAAACGCCCTATTGTGTCAGACAGAATTGCAGATTTATAAAGATAGGGACAGAAGTAAACTTCTAATAAAACAAACTCCAGTACAATGTTTTCTTATTCCAAGGAGAGCGGGATTTCTCGGTGGTTATGATGTTACTGTTTTGGGTCAGTACAAGTGTTTTAATTTGCCTGTGTGCTGGTTCAGGTAAGATTCATGTACCCGTTTATTCTTCTGTTAGTAATGCAAGGAAACTTAACTAGTCTGATAAAATTACCTTGAAAAATACCAAACGATTTGATTGACAAGTGGTAAATGAATAATAATTGATTTATGCAATGCTTATTAAACTGCCAGTATTGTTTTATCAGGTTTTGAGAAGTTGTCTTCTCAAACTCATTAATAATTCATCTAGTTAAAACAAAGGAAATCAGAACCGTGACGGAGTTTGGAAATCTGATCTTAATTAGCATAGATTTTGACGATTTTATTTTTCCATTTTCGTTGTAGTTTTAGTTTCGATCGAGAAGATATATCAACCACTCGACAGAGTGTTTCATCACATTTCAAAACACCTCGAAGTTCGCCAAAAATACTCCGCTGCGCGTCGTACTTTCAACTCTCTTCTCGGTGTTTGGAAATGTGATGAAGACGCTGTGTCGTGTTTGATATATTACTTCACCCGTGTTTTTAAATCAACCAGTCTAACCACTGCCTGTTAGCATCTTAAAAACACTTGATCGAGGTTTAAAACTTTCTTGGTACAAAAAATTCTTATGCATATAAAGCAGTGTAAATAATAATGTCTTGTTAGAAGTAGAATTTCGTAGTAACTGCCATGCAGTTGGGAAGTGAGAGGCGAGGTGGCCTAATGGCCGGTGCACTGGATTTCGGATCAAGCGGGCCGGGTTCAAGCCCTAGCAGGGTTCACTGTGCTGTGTTCTTGGGCAAGACGCTTTACTTTCATGGTGCCTCTCTTCACCCAGATGTATAAATGGGTACCGGGGAATTAATGATGGGGGGTAACTCTGTGATGGACTAGCATCGCATCCACAGGGGGAGTAGAGATACTCATAGTAGCTTCATTCTACTGAAACCGGGATAAGCTCTGGCCTGATGGGCCCCTAGGCTCGAACGCTGACTTTACCTACCTACCTACCTATGAATAAAAATAAATAATGATATAAAAAAAATCATATGCACAATAATTTCTCTTCATTTCGAAACACCATCAGTGCTCCAGTTAACTTATAGCATTGTTTTTCTTTCTTTGCTAATCAGGCGGATAATATTAAAACGCCATTATTCTACTAATAGTACCAACAATTCTGTTGTGAAGCATAATCCTTCATTATCTCTTTCTTTCTCTGTACACTACGTACTATACCACTTCCGCTTAACTCTATTTTTTTATTTTATTTTAATAAAGTTATTATAATTAAAGCACGATAAAAACTACGGCAGAGCTGATGTTGTCGTGTAGATCCGATGTGTTTTCCCCACTCCCTCTGAGATGTCATGCTCTGACACCTGTGGATTTTTTGTTTCTCGTTGCATGTAGTTGATGATTGGGAGCCTGTGGGATGTTTTAACAACTTCGATCATTCGGCTCTTCCTGACAATTTCTACAGTCCAACTGATCTTGATGTTAATGATCTTTGGCCAAATTTAAAACCATTTGCGGAAGCCTGTAGTGATCAGGCAGAGAGCAAGAACTTCACGTGTTTTGGAATACAATACCAGCAGGAATGCTATGGAGGTAATGGTCATTATAACAATCGGACAAATGATTCGATTGTTCCATAGTTTAAAACTGGTCATTCAAAAGCAGTCAGAACAAGAAACTCGACTATGAAAGGGTTTAAACGGTCATTCAGTACTGTATAGAGATAGTTGCACTTGATACGCACTTGCAAAGCCTAGGCCTGAAATTCTTCCCGTACGACCATATGAATCCTACGAAATTGGAGAAGAAAAGAAAATTAACTTTTAATAAACAAAAGGACAGCACTTGAGCCGTTTGTTTTTAGATGCATGCATATGAGAAAAGGAACCTATTCTAATGCAACTGTCCAATAACATTGTCTAAACTGGACCTAGGGATGATACACATGAACGAATGAACGGACGAAATACCACTGAAGTTGATAGAGCTCAGAAACAATAACATTAAAATCAAACCCCACCAAAACATAGCATCTTGCATCGTGTGTTTTTTTTAAACACACTTTGACATTATTGTTTTGTTTACCTGGAAGGAGTAATTTTAACTTTGCTTGTAAGCCACTCATTTGTAACAGATGAATGTTATTTACACAGGAATTAACGCATCACTGACGTACAACATATCTGGTGAATCCCGCAACTGTAAGGTTGGCATAGATGGATACGGGGTTGGAAAACTCTACACCAGCTTTGTTTATAAGCTAAGGCCTGGTATGTATAAATGCGGCAATGCTTCAAGCATGACAAAGGTGGTATTAGATACGGACCTTCACAATCCAAACTGCTTTTACCCTTGATCCTTTATCTGTCAATTTCGCATTTATACAATTGGAATTGAATTTAAGCTGACCTATCTACTTTTTATGGCTTTCAGAGAATAATAACTTACTTTGTTCTCTTTTGTTTCTTTTTTTCTTGCTAAGTGAACGGTAACTGGTCTTCCTGGTCTGAATGGGCTCCCTGTTCGACGACATGTGGTAAAGGTTTAAAGAAGCGCATGCGTAACTGCACAAATCCAGCACCAGCAAATGGTGGAAAGTCATGCTATGGGGTTGCCATAGAAACCAAGAGCTGCAGTTTAAAATTTTGTCCAGGTTTGAGCTAAACGGAACACCAATGACGTACTAGTTTATCGTATTTGATTGTTTGATTGATTGATTGATCAGTTAATTATTGATCATGATTGATTGATTGATTTTTCGCCTTTCTTCACTGTTAATTTCCCTTTGTTTCGTTGTTATTGTTGTTTTTCGTGTTCAGTGGACGGTAACTGGTCTTCCTGGTCTGAGTGGGCTCCCTGTTCAACGACATGTGGTGCAGGTTTACAGTTGCGCATGCGTAATTGCACAAATCCCGCGCCAGATAATGGCGGAAAGTGTTGCAGTGGGAATGGCATGGAAGCCAAGAGCTGCAGTTTAAAATTATGTCCAGGTTTGATTTAAAATGAAGTTGTTTGGTTATAAAAATGAGTTCCTAGTTTATCGAATTGTTGATTAACTAATTGATTGACTGACTGACAGTATGTTTGATTGATTTGTTTATCGTCTTATATTGGTTTTTATTTCCGTTTGTTTCAATGTTGTTATTTTCGTGTTTAGTGGACGGTAACTGGTCTTCCTGGTCTGCATGGGCTCCCTGTTCAAAGACATGTGGTGTAGATTTTCAAAGGCGCGTACGCGACTGTACTAATCCAGCACCAGCAAATGATGGAAAACCATGCAAAGGGGTTGCCATAGAAACCAAGAGCTGCAGTTTAAAATTATGTCCAGGTGTGTTAATTAGAACAGAATATTACTGCATTACCTCGTTTCCGTGTATATGGGCTTTGTTTACATCAAACAACAAAAGTTGTCACGCAGAAAGAATTTGCAACCATTTTATCTTGTTGTGACTTTCAAAGTTTTCAGTTGACTTCGTCGCATCAAAGGCGTAAATGTTGATTTTAGTAGTTAACTTGACATTATAATTATTTGGTTTTTTTAAAAACCAAATAATTATAAATCTTAATGATTGTTAGATGTGGTTGACGAAATAATTACATTAATATTAATTTAAAGCAATAGTTATTTTTTAAAGTTCCAATCAATTTTAAATTCTTCCCCTTTATCGTTAGCTGTAAGCGAAATGAGATAATTTCATTTACCATTCAAGCTAAGCTGTCCGTTTGTAAGAAACACGAAGTGTGATCTTTACATTCAGTCAACCTTATTAACTGTGCTTTCTACAGTGGATGGTCAGTGGGGTTCTTGGAATGCATGGAGCGCATGCTCAGTGAGCTGCAAAGGTGGAGTCCAGAGACGTAGACGCAGCTGTAATAATCCCTCGCCTGCGCATGGCGGCAGCAACTGTATCGGAGTCTCCATGGTAACGCGAATGTGCAACAACGGACCTTGTCCAGGTATAGTTATAACAAGAAGAGGAAGTAGAAAAGTCGGAAGGAAATTAGGAAGGGAGCGAGGGAGGGAAATAACTACAGAATATTAATCTATTTTCTATATTCACACAGTCGATGGTGGCTGGAGCTCATGGAATAACTGGAGCACGTGTCATAAGACTTGTGGAGGAGGAAGTCAGTTCAGATACCGAAGTTGCAATCGCCCTCGGCCGCAGCATAATGGCAAGCCGTGTGTTGGACAAGGAGAAATGTCCCAACCCTGTAATACATACTCGTGTCCGCCCGGTATGCACTATTTTTTCCCAGATGACGAGATGATATTATGTTATGTCTTGGTGACAAGAACGAGTGAGAAATTTCCTTGCGACGATAACATCTCATTAAAAGCAGGGTGAAATGTGTCTATTAAATAAATATCGATTATTCTTTAGTTACGAGATAAACCAAGATTTTCCATATCCCTAACACCCCTGAAGATCTCTGCAGTTCTTTATACACAAGTTTTGTTTTGAAAAGGGCATAAAAGAAAAAATGTTGCACGTTCTTTTTCGTATCTGTTGTTAATATGTTGTAAGTTGTTTGTATGCCAACCCTTACGAATAGATTAACCCGAGACAAACTCTTATGTTACCGACAAAAGGAAAATTATATTTATTTCTGTCTTCTCTCAGGGAGGAAGTTAGTGCTATGCGAAAGAGATACCGGGAAACTCATCAAGTGTGTTTGGCCAAGACGAATAACACTTCACTGGGTTCACTACGGCTACATCAGCGGTGACAATGAGTGTGGAATCAAACCCACAGACACCTGTTCATCTCAAAATGCTGACAGAAAGCTCAGGAGGCGCTGCGAGGGAAAGTATATCTGTTTTGTAAAACCACGGTACATGTCCTTAAGTGCACCATGTGGCGGATACAACAGATACTTAAAACTCTATTACTCATGCACGTAACAACAAGTAGAAACACTACAATGTTCCTGTATCAAGTTAGTAATCCACATAAGTTTTAGATAAATTTTCATGGGGTTTATTTTTCTTTATTTCAGTTACGATTGTGAAAGTTACATAGGATATCGGTTACAAATAAACAGTAAACTTTGACTATCGATGTGTAAAGAAACTGGAAATAAATTATAAAGCAAATATGTGCAACCATCCAGAAATTATCTTATATT